>NW_006159755.1:2811045-2812993 GCF_000334495.1 Tupaia belangeri chinensis | reverse complement strand
GGCGGGTGGGCCTGGGACCAGGGCCTGCGAGAGGAGTCGGCCCCTAGCTGTGGGAGGCTGTAGAGCCCCAAACATGATCCTGAGTGGGAGACGTCTGGGACGGGGGCAGGGGATGCAGGGGGGCGTGGGCCCCGGCCCCCTGCCCACCACCCCCCAGCCCCAGGATGCTCCCGTTTGCCTCCTGCTTCCCCGGGTCTCTACTGCTCTGGGCGCTGCTGCTGTTGTTCTTGGGGGCAGCCTCTCCCCAGGATTCCGAGGAGCCTGACAGCTACACGGTGGGGACGGTGGAGCCACACTGGCCTGGATCGGGAAGGGCAGGGACAGAGAGACTAGGATCCTGGGGTGGCTGCTGCTGGGGAAGAGTCTCCCCTCCCTGAATGGTGGAGCAGGGGGCCATTGTTAGCAGCAAGGGGGAGGGTGGCCAGGCTCAGGCCCTGGTCTTGGCCTGGCCAGTTTGAGGGGACCCCAGGGTGACCACTGGCCACTTCTGGTTCCTTTCCAGGAATGCACAGATGGCTATGAGTGGGACCCAGACAGTCAGCACTGCCGGGGTGAGTATGCTTGGGCAACCAAACACCCCCAGGAACCGGGAAGGGGACTGCTGCTTCCCAAGGACAACCCCACCTCCTAGAGCTGTAGCACCCACCCAGTTGCCTGTCTCCTGCTCAGCTCTTTTGGACCAAGACCAGCTCTGGCTCTCTGGGGGCCAGCTCAGCTAGGGGTAGCCCCTCCCTCTCCAAGAAACCCAGGAATCCCTACTCCCACCACCAGAAGGCAAGAGAGCAAGTGGGCACTGACTCACTCTCCTATCTCTTTGTCCCGTCACGTTGGAGGGCAGTGTCCATCGGGGTGGATTAGGAGGCCTGCCAGTCAGTCTTGTGCTGAGCTGTGCCAGGGCTTTGGGGAGGTATACGGACCCATTTGGAGGCAGGAGAATGGTGGCACCAGCCCTGGTGCTCCACCTCCAGCCCTGGCAAGCCCTGAGCAGCAGCCTTAGCTTGTTGAGTAGACAGGGAAGGCTTTGCTGTCACAGCTTAGAGAAGGCCAAGCCAGGCTCTAGCCATCACTCTGCAAAGCCAGGCCAGGAGACTGGCTGTGCCCAGCAGGCCCTTCTCTGCAGACGTCAACGAGTGCCTGACCATCCCTGAGGCCTGCAAGGGGGAAATGAAATGCATCAACCACTATGGGGGCTACTTGTGCCTGCCCCGCTCAGCTGCCGTCATCAACGACCTACATGGCGAGGGACCCCCACCACCAGTGCCTCCCGCTCAACACCCCAACCCCTGCCCACCAGGCTATGAGCCCGATGAACAGGAGAGCTGTGTGGGTGAGTGGGGATCACTGTGACATTCGACCTTATTTCCTATGAAGCCTATTAAAAAGCTTAGGCCTCAGGTTCCTTCCATGCTCAGAAACCTCCTGTTGACCCTCAGGGCCCCTGGATGGCACTCACACTCTCATCCAGGTCCTCACTTTGTGTGGGACCTGCCACAGGTGGTCCCAGCTCCTGTCACTGCTCCAGCCAGCCCCGAAGGCGCTCTTCTCGCTTGCTGCCAAGACACTGCAGTCAGCCTGTCTCCTTTCTGAACTGAACCCCACCCCTGGAGCCAGAGGCCTTGAGGACTGAGGACAGAGGGTCCTGGAATTGGTGTTGCTGAAGGAGGGGATGTAGATCAGGCCTCGTTTCCTGTGTCTCTGACACGGGGTGTCACAGATTTGGGGTGCTTTTCCTGTTGGCTCCAAGGACGAGTGACTTACTTTGTGCTGTCGGGAGGACCTAATCCTCGTGTTTGTTTCGGAGATGCCTGTCACCCGTGTGCCCAAACGAACCGTGTCTGGCCTGTGTCTCCCACGCTGAGGGTCTGTTGTGTTGCATAGTACATGAGATCCCACGTGGGGGCTGCGCCGTGTCTCCCACAGATGTGGACGAATGTGCCCAGGCCCTACA
>NW_006159755.1:2785186-2810740 GCF_000334495.1 Tupaia belangeri chinensis | reverse complement strand
ACGACTGTCGGCCCAGCCAAGACTGCCATAACTTGCCTGGCTCCTACCAGTGCACCTGCCCTGATGGCTACCGCAAGATCGGACCTGAGTGTGTGGGTGAGTCTACGAAGTGGCCTCTCTAGTCCCTGCTCTGTCCCTGGCCTGGCTCTTGCCCTAGCACCTGATGCCCATTCAATCCTCACTTCCCTGCCACCTCCACCTTTCTGTCATCAGACACAGACGACTATATGGTGTGTGGAGGGGTGTCCTACTGACCTGGCCTGTGCCATCTCCCATCTCTGGCCCATGCCAGATGCAGGCAGGACGTTGGGTGGTGAGACCTTGAGTCCCAGCTGGCTGGGTCCCCACCTGACCTGTGCCTTCTGCTCTTACTTTTCCTCCACCCTAGACGTAGATGAGTGTCGCTACCGCTACTGCCAGCACCGCTGTGTGAACCTGCCCGGCTCCTTTCGCTGCCAGTGCGAGCCGGGCTTCCAGCTGGGGCCCAATAACCGCTCCTGTGTGGGTGAGGCGGGGCTGGGCCAGGCTCCTGGCTCCTGGGCAGGGAGGTGTGAGGTGGGGAAGCTCCCTTCCTAATCACCCAATTGAATGGGGACTCTGGGCCCTTCCACTTTTCTCTCCCATTTCTCCTGCCCCCCCCCAGATGTGAATGAGTGTGACATGGGGGCACCGTGTGAGCAGCGTTGCTTCAACTCCTACGGGACCTTCCTGTGCCGCTGTCACCAAGGCTATGAGCTACACCGGGATGGCTTCTCCTGCAGTGGTGAGAGCTGCACCTGCCACGTGCTCCTCCGCTGGCCCCCAGGCCCTGCAGCAGGCCATACCTCCGACTGCACAGTCCTCTGTAGGGCCTCTGTGCCTCACCCACTCTGTATGGAGCAATCAGGCCCCTGCTGAAGCCCACTGGGCAGACCGAGAAGGCTGTGGGTGCCGTCCTTCCTGGGAACTGGGCTGACTTGCATTCAGATCCTGCTTTAGGGCAAACCATTCCAGTCCATGCCTTTCTTCTTCTGTAAAGTGGGTTGTGTTCAGAACTAAGTGGGGCCATGGTAATAGGCTTCATCAAGTCTCCAGCAGCAGTGCATTAACGTGAGCTACTTGACTGAGAACCTACCCTGAGTGGTGCAATTTCCTTACATACTTGGCTCACTCAATCCTGTCAACAATCCTAGGAGGTTTAAGAATGATTTCTTTTTCCTTCTTCTGCAAATGAGGACACCAATATCTCCTTCCAGGTCTATTAGGAAGATTACAAAAACTAAGGGAGATAAATGACTATTATTTTTTTTTTTTTGGAGAGATTTTCGCTATAGGGTGCGTGCGCTTGCCAGACAGAGAGAGACATACAGACAGAAAGCGAGAAATCACCCCCCGAGTGTGACATGGGGGCACCGTGTGAGCAGCGTTGCTTCAACTCCTACGGGACCTTCCTGTGCCGCTGTCACCAAGGCTATGAGCTACACCGGGATGGCTTCTCCTGCAGTGGTGAGAGCTGCACCTGCCACGTGCTCCTCCGCTGGCCCCCAGGCCCTGCAGCAGGCCATACCTCCGACTGCACAGTCCTCTGTAGGGCCTCTGTGCCTCACCCACTCTGTATGGAGCAATCAGGCCCCTGCTGAAGCCCACTGGGCAGACCGAGAAGGCTGTGGGTGCCGTCCTTCCTGGGAACTGGGCTGACTTGCATTCAGATCCTGCTTTAGGGCAAACCATTCCAGTCCATGCCTTTCTTCTTCTGTAAAGTGGGTTGTGTTCAGAACTAAGTGGGGCCATGGTAATAGGCTTCATCAAGTCTCCAGCAGCAGTGCATTAACGTGAGCTACTTGACTGAGAACCTACCCTGAGTGGTGCAATTTCCTTACATACTTGGCTCACTCAATCCTGTCAACAATCCTAGGAGGTTTAAGAATGATTTCTTTTTCCTTCTTCTGCAAATGAGGACACCAATATCTCCTTCCAGGTCTATTAGGAAGATTACAAAAACTAAGGGAGATAAATGACTATTATTTTTTTTTTTTTGGAGAGATTTTCGCTATAGGGTGCGTGCGCTTGCCAGACAGAGAGAGACATACAGACAGAAAGCGAGAAATCACCCCCCAGGGGGATGGCCACCCCACAATCCCTTCTCCTCCATTCTCCTCTCAGGATCTTCGGCACGCCCGCACACGTGCCCGGCGTGAGTTTTAAGCGTTCTGGGACGCGAACCGCAGTCGACTATGTGGGAGTCCAGCGACATAGCCATTACGCTAACTGCTGGTTCCCATGACTATTGTTATTCAACTAAGAGGTGCAGCGACTTGCTCAGGTTCATGCAGCAAGGGTGAGATGGGCAAGGGCTCGGCCCAGACTTACTACTCCATGCCACCTAGCATGTACCGTTTAGGTTGTGCTTGCTGCAGAGGAAGCCTTCATTGGTCCCTGGCTGTGTGGATGGGCACAAGGTCAGAACAGTTTCCTGCCTGGATGACACCATAGGCTAAGGGGGGGTAGGATGCTTGGGCTGATTGGGGATCGAAGGAATGGGCAGGTTATTGAAAACTAGAGCAGGTTGGGCTCTCAAGACTCATCCAATCCACTCATTTTACTGTCAGGGAAATTGAGGTTCCCCAGAATCAGTCAGTAGGACTCACGCTCAAGCCTGCGGATTCCCAGTGCTTTTGTTCAGTAACTTACAGTCCTGGGGCAAAGAGAGAAGCTGTGACCTGGGGCGGGTGGGACAAACCTTTGAGCCCGCTGTTCCCCTACTAAGTTTGCAGGACTTGTCTTCCCACACTGAGTCTAACAAGGGGTGGGGCTTTCTCAACAAACATCTTTGGGCCCGAACTGTGAGAACTACCTCGGCCTAGTGTCCTCATCCCCCCTTTCCTCAGATATCGATGAGTGTAGCTATTCCAGTTACCTCTGCCAGTACCGCTGTGTCAATGAGCCAGGCCGCTTCTCGTGCCACTGCCCACAGGGCTACCAGCTGCTGGCCACACGCCTCTGCCAAGGTATAAGCTCCCCGGGTGGGGCGGGTGGGGTGGTGTCCGGGGCTGGTGGCCCTGATGCCCCTGATTCCAGCCCCTCTCCCCTGACATAGACATCGATGAGTGTGAGTCTGGTGAGCACCAGTGCTCCGAGGCCCAAACGTGTGTCAACTTCCACGGGGGCTACCGCTGCGTAGACACTAACCGCTGTGTGGAACCATACATCCAGGTGTCTGACAAGTGAGTCAATGCATTTCCAGGCGCCTTAAGAAACTACAACTCCCAGAGGGCTCAGGGGCTGACTGGCATCTGTTTGGGCTTGCAATCGCCCCTGAGGGCTGATGGGAGCTGTATCCTTCATGAGTAACCCATGGAAGCTGTTGTAACAGAGGTGGGCAAGTGCTTTGCAGATTTCCTTCTTTTGGAGGTGTGGTTTGGGGCATGGGCTCATACCTCACTGTGTCTCTCATCTTGGGGTCTCTAGCCGCTGCCTCTGTCCAGCCTCTAATCCCCTGTGTCGAGAGCAGCCTTCATCCATCGTGCACCGCTACATGAGCATCACCTCAGAGCGCAGCGTGCCTGCCGATGTGTTCCAGATCCAGGCAACTTCTGTCTACCCCGGCGCCTACAATGCCTTTCAGATCCGTGCTGGAAACTCGCAAGGGGACTTCTACATCCGGGTAAGGCTTTCCAACCCCAGCCCTGGACTGGCATGCATGACCTGAAACTGAATTCTAGAAGGCCTTAGTGGGAGGCTTGGTTTTGCCACTATGTCCCACCTCATCTCGGAAAGCCGAACCCCCAGGACATGTCTTTTTTTGTTATTTGAAGAATTGTATTTAACTTTATTTATTTTAATTTGACCAGAGAGGGACAGAGGAAGAGACAGAGAGGAGCGGGGAAAATGAGAAAGCAAGCTGCCAGGTCTGGGACTTGAACCACAGTCAGCTACGTGGGAGTCCAACGCCTTTAACCACCACACCACCTGCTGGCCCCCTTTTTAAATTTATGTTATTATTTTTAAAATTTGACCAGAGACAGAGACAGAAAGGGAAGTGAGAAAGCAAGCCACCATGTCTGGGACTCGAACTGTTATTGACCATGTGGGAGTCCAGCACCTTAACCACTGCACCACCTGCTGGCCCCTTGTTTTTAAGAGAGAATTTTTTTTTTTTCTTTTTTTTTGCTATAGGGTGCATGTACTCACTGGAGAAAGACAGAAAGTGAGAAATCACTCCCTAGGGGAATGGCCATGCTGCAATCCCTTCTCCATTCTCTTGGGATTCGAGGCACACACAGCATTTGTCCAGTGTGAGTTTTAAGCCACCAGGTCTGGAACTCGAACTCCCATTTCACCATCTGCTGGTCCCAGGAGGTGTCATTTTTTTGGTAGGAAGATCAGGTAGACACTACAGATGGTGAAATCCAGTTCTAAGAAAGTACTTGGACACTGGGGTTTGAGTCCCAGAACTGCTTTTTCCTACCTGGCCTCAGTTTCTTCACCTGTAGAACAAGGGAGTAGCTAGCATGGCTTGTGAGGAGCTTGGGCTCAGAGAGAATCCAGCTGTGTGTGGTGGAACTGCAAAGTCAGGGCAGTTCAGGTGTGGCTTACAGTGAGAGGCGCACCGGGGCCTCAAACCTGCAATCCTCATGCTATATTCCACATGAGAAGGTGTTCCTTTGATAAAAGCACTTGGTTTTTAATGGTTGAAAGGGAGTCTGCCTACTCCAGGTCACCAAAGGCTCCACCACTCCTAAAAGTCCCACCTGGCCTTTAGTCCCCACTGGACCCTGGTTAAACAGAAGAAAAGGGACAGAAGAGCACCAGTGGGACAGCTCCAAAGGCAGGAGCCTGAGTGCAGGAGGGGAAGGAGATGTCAAGGGTGTCAAAGAGCCTGGTCACAGCCTGGCCAGGGCTCTCTCCACCTCCCCGCCACAGGGCAAGGAGGTGATGCTGGGCCAGGGTCCTGGCTCGTAAGCTGACACAATGTACATGTCTCCCCTCCACTGTGCCCTGCAGCAAATCAACAATGTCAGTGCCATGCTGGTCCTCGCCCGGCCGGTGACGGGCCCCCGGGAGTACGTGCTGGACCTGGAGATGGTCACCATGAACTCCCTGATGAGCTACCGGGCCAGCTCTGTACTGAGACTCACCGTCTTCGTGGGGGCCTACGCCTTCTGAGGAGGGGGTGAAAACCCTCAGGAGCGGGAGGAAGGGGGCCACCCTCCCTCAGCCCCCTGTGTCCAAGGAGCTCGGGGCTCAGGGATGTGTTCTGCTCAAAGGGAAGATGTTGTGAAGGGCAGAAAAAGAAAGGCAATAAAGGAGTGCTGGTGCCGAGGGGGTGGGTCACACTGCAGCAAACCTCAGACTGGGGAAGGGGCCGGGCTCGCAGCAGGCAGGCAAATCCACCTAAAGGGGGGCTCTGTGCTCCAGCTGAGAGGACCCCGCTGATGGGAGCCAGGAGCTACATGCCACACATGAGCTTCAGAATCACTGGGAGGGGTGGAGGTAATGAGGTGTGCAGGCTTCAGGCTCCAGCCCAGAGATCTGGCCTTGGCAGGTTTGCAGGGTGCTTGAGAAACTCCCTGTGGACAGTGCCAGGAGGCCCTGGGTTCTGGTCCTAGCTCTGCCTCAAATTATACATTTGGATAAGCCCTGGTAGCTCCCTGAGCCTGTTTTCCAGTCTAGGAAATGAGGTAACCAGACTGTTAGTGGTTTTCAAGCTTTTCTTTTGCAAGCTACAGAACCTCTTTTCAAAGGAAATTTTATTTGCTCGAGGACCATCTGATTATATAAAGCAGACTCAAAGTTGCAATGCCCCACTGACTCTGTTGTCCTGGCTGGGAACCCCAAGGTCCTGAAGGTCTTGGTTTAAAAACCATCAGACCAAGTGGTCTCCCCATTTCCTCAGTATTTTCCAAGGCCCCTGGCATCTCTTCTGAAACATGTAAGTCTGCAAGCACTTAGATTTTCATTATAGCCCAGAAGATCCTGGTTGAAAGGCAGGTTAGCCTGGGTGGGTGGAGAAGTGGCAAGGGTCGTGTCTGTCTCATGGTGTAGATCAGGTCAGGGGACTGTAGCTACAGTAGAGCTGGGATAAGGTCCTACTCAGTGCGGGCCCCAGATTCCTGCAGGAAAAGAAGCAGTAAGAGTCGGGCTCTGGACGTGGGCAGCTCCAGGCCCCTGCCACTCGAGGTTCTGCCTCACCTCTGCAGACGCCCACACTTGATGGTACTCAGCAGCAACTCCTGTTCCTTGGGGGTAGCACAGGCATCATAGGCAGCCAGGAGGCTGGAGATGGGGTGGAGAGTTTGGGTTTCTAAGGCTTGACAATGGCCGACTGCTGGCCCACAGAGTGGCTCTGGGCCAGCACCATGAGAGGCAAGGCAGGGAGGGTCAGCGTGGGTAGAATGACAAGTCAGGACACTGTCACACTTCCTGAGCCTGGCATTCAAGGCCCTGCTCCATCCTGACTGCCCTACCTTCCTGCGGGAACACTGAGGCAAGAAAGCAAAGGCTCTAGAAGTTCTCCCAGTCTCCATAGCCCAGCCCCCTGCTTCAGGAAGCCTTGTCTGCCCCACTAAGGAGATCATCTCTCTCCTCTCCTGTGGCCTCCCCCACAGTATGGGATACTGTTTGATCCCAGCTGGCTATCTTCCTGCTTGACCTCCATGAGCCCCCCAGAGTTCAGCAAGATCTGCCCATCTCTGGGTTTGCACACCCTATACAGCCAGCCTACTCAAAACTGGTTAAGCTGAATTCCATGCAGGGAAGGTCAGGGCTGAGAACCCCTAAGGAGCTCCCTGGGGGCCTACCTGGCAGGAGTGCTGTATCGATCCACCAGGGCTGCTGCTTTCTCCCCACTCACCCCACGCACCTGCATCAGCTGCCGGGCAAACACATCCCGCACTGACTGGGCCTGGGATGGGGAAAGACTGTATTTGGGTGGTCTGGGACCAAGCCGTAGAAGGAGAAGCTAGGCAGGGGCAGTACCTTGTTCTTCATGGCTCCTGTGTTGAAATCACTGAAAGTGAGGAGTGAGCAGAGAGGGTTTTGAGAGGGCCTGGCTTCTGCTTCAGGGTCCCCTGGGGTGCCCCAGGGGCGGCTGTGTAGGGTGTGGCCCTGAAGGAAGAGAGGATTGAGACCAAGCTCTAAGGGACAACCCTCAGCCTGTCCTTGCCCAATCCTAGGCCAGCCTGAGAAACAGGGAAATCTCACCTACCTTGCCTCCTCTGGGGAAGCACAGGGTCCAGTGCTGGACAAGTGTGTCCACTCACCTGGTAGAGTCTCTGCAGGCCCCGTGTCAAGAGGGCCAGGTAGGCAGCTGACTCCTTAATGTCTGCTGTGCGTTTCACAAAGAAGCCGTCAATGACCTGGAGAAAAGGACCCAGAAGGATGGCTCCTGGTCTGAACTATGACCTCAGGGAGCCCTGCCAGCCTAGCCCTGCTGCCTCAGCTCACCTGAGTGTTGGTGACTGCCTGCAGCAGTGTGCTCTCAGGAAGGCTGAGGTTGTGGACTGAGCCATGCTCTTCCACCAGGTATACGCGACGCCCCAGGCCACAGCGCTTCAGCCGGAACTGGGGAGGTGGACAGAAAGGGTGGGCCAGGTCAGGCCTGGATGCCCATATGCCTGGGCTTTCCACATATCACACTCAAAATCATGATGTTCTTCTGGTCCCACCAATTAGTCTCCTTGTCCTCTCTAGCCTCTCTGCCTGTCTCCAAGGGGACTGCCCACCTTTGTTCATGCCGTTACTCGAGTTGAAAGCCTGTCCACCATCTTTGAAGGACGCCCACCCTTCGAGCCTTCCTTGGCATACATATGGCCTGTCTGACCAAAGGATGGGCCCAACACCCAGAACCAAGGAGCAGCCTCTACATTTCCACTCCTGGGATTTAGCTTATTTATCCTAGGCTAGAGGGACTGGGGCCCCAAATGGTCTTCACTGTGCTCCCTAGCCCAGCCCAGCGCAGATCTCCTACATTCCTACAGGGCCTGATGGGCCTGAGGGGGCTGATCCTAGAACAGCTCTAATACGGTATAGCTGGAGTCCATGGGGGCTCTGCTTCATTGAAGCCACCCAGAAGTGTCTGTGGATTCCTCTGGGCTGAGGAGGCCCTAGAGCAGGCAGTATGTCAGGGTCAGCAAAAGAACCTTCTGCTCCCGGAAACGGCCATCGATGATGCTGCTGCACAGGTCGTCCAGTCGCTTGCGCTCCACAATGTGGTCCAGGACTAACTCCCCCGGTCTCGCTGCCAAGAAGCCATGAAGTGTCCTGCTGGCTTACATCCCCCCACCCACTAGGCCCTACCTCAGCTGCTGCTCGTCATGGCCCTTTACCTGGGTCTCTGGGCCTGGTCTCCTGTGCCACCCAGATGAAGTCCCCAACGTGCAGCTTGCGCACCATGTGGGTCACGTGCAGCCGCTGTAGCTCTCGGAGCAGCTCTGGCCTCTGTCCTGCTCTGGAGTTGCAAGAAGTGAGGCCTAGGTCAGGGCAGGCCAGTACCCACCCCCAACCCCCCGCATCCTCTGTTCATTTCCCTCATTTCCCCTGACCTCACTCACCCTCTGGTCTCGCCGATGTCCACACACAATAGCACCTTGTACTCTCCAGGCCTCAGCTCCAGTGGTGGCTGCTGGACTTCCCCTTCACTGGCGCCACTATGGGGATGGGATGTTAGCGCATATGAGGCCAGCCCCTCGGTGCCAGGGCAGCACACCACCCCCCACTGCGCCGCCAACCCAGCAACCTACAGGAAGCAAGACAGCCACAACCCAGCTAGGTGTTGTAGATAGGGGTGGGGTATTGGCTTCCTTTCTGGGACCCTTGCTGCCTGCTTCTTCCCCTCCTCCCCCACTCCTCACAGCTTAGCTGAGGCTGCTCCTGGCACTGCTTGCTCCTCCCCAGAGGGCTCCTCGGGCCCAATGCACACATTCAGCGAGCTCAGGCCTTCTGATTCAGCCAACTTCTGGGCCAGCTCCAGACCCTCCGGGGTCAGTGAGTACCTGGGAGGTGGAGGGGATGAACACAGTTCTCCCTTCTTCACTCATACTGGCAGGCTCTCCTGCTTGCCCCCAGCTAGACTGCCTCACCACCCCATTGGCAACTACACAAGTCCAGTCCCCCCAAGACACCAGTATTCTTGTCCCTCAGGACCTGCCCAGTGCCACTTCCCCTGTGTGTAGTATGTCTCAGACAAACTTCCTCTTCTCCTCTCTTCACTCGTGTTGTCTAGAAACACCTCTCCTACATTTCTTTCTTTCTTTCTTTTTTTTGGAGAGGTTTTTGCTATAGGGTGCATGTGCTCACCAGAAAGACAGAGAGAGACAGAGACAGAAAGTGAGGAATCACCCCCCAGGGGGATGGCCACACCGCAATCCCTTCTCCTCCATTCTCCTCTCGGGATCTTGGGCATGCACACATACGCGCCCAGCGTGAGTTTAAACCACCAGGTCCGAGACTCGAACTGTGGTCAGCTACATGGGAGTTCAGCGACATAGCCATTACGCTAACTACTGGTCCCCCTCTCCTACATTTCTACCCACCAAATCCTAAAAATGTGTCAAATGCCATCTTAGCAAAGTCCTCCTCCTCTGGAACCATGGCACTCCCCTCCTCTCTCCCTCCCACTGCCTCGGTCCCCCACACCCTCCTGGTGCTCCAAAGGGTGGGCTCCTGGGAGGAAGGCCTACTTTCCACAACCTCAGAGGCATCAGACCTGGGGAGTGCTGGTGACTACAGGGCCCCACTAACAATGCCATGCATGTTCTCATCCCTGTCTCCTCTATTCCCTGCAGCTGGTCCCACCTGGCTGGCTGGTGTGTCCTGAGGACCAGGTTCCTGTGGAGTAGGGAGCGGAGGGCTGGCCAAGATCGAGCACTCCCAGGGGCTACCTGTTGACGGGAGGACACCCTCAGAGCACCTCTGGTGCTACCCCATGTCCATGCTTCCTGTGCCCCCAGCCACGTGCCACACACAGGCCAAGCCCTGCACCACTGTTCACCACCAAGAAGGGCAGTCAGGCCAGTTCTGTGGTGCAGCAGAAATGCACTGCTCAAGTGAAGCTGGATCTCACACAGAAATGCCAGTTTGAATCCCCAGGCAGGTCAGCCCAAAACCATGCACTGGGTATATGCATGAGTGTTCAAGATCTGACAGGTTGGAGTCTGGAGAAAAGGGATCGTGGCACAACCAGACCCCATTTAGGGTGCTCGTCTCTGTCTCTCTTGTGCATGCATGTGGGTATGCACACGCTCTACCATGCATAAAGAAAATAAATGAGAAGTAGAAGGAAGGGCAGCCTCTGGGCTCTATAGCCACTGGGGCTTGTCCTCTTCCACCTTGGTGCTCACCCTGAGGGCCTTCTGAGCACACCCCTGCAGCAGCTCCTCCTTGGTTAGGAAGGTACGGCCATGAGGATTCTGAAACCAAGGTAGAAACACAGATTCAGTGCTGGGCTCTACCTTGCCCTGCCCAGGTGGCCGGGATGATCTTTGCCTGCCTTGCCCAGACCAGGCTCCTTTGGGAGCCTTCTGTCCAGCTGCCTCAGTTCCCAACTCCCAGGTGGTGGGCACTCACCAGGTGCTCCTGGTAGAGCAGCAGCAGCACAGCTCGGGCCCCTGAGTGCCGGGCTGGCCAGTAGGTGCCAGAGCCTCCTGCTCTGGGCTGGACAGAGATCTGAAATGTACAAGGGACTCTGAACGCGAAAACCAATCATCGCCCTGCATCCTGGCAGAGATGTGATTTCAGCTGACTGCGCGGCCCGAGACAAGTCACTCAGCTCTTCTTCAGTTTCTGTATCTATAAATAACCCAGGTGATGGAACTATCTGCAAATTTGGGAGGGGACAGTGGACAGCAGGGCAGGAGCAGGCTCTGGAGGTTACTGCCTGGCCCAACCTCAGTTCTACCATCCCCTGCAGGTCAGGAGTGGTTAAGACAAGAGCTCTCTGTAACTGCAACCACACAGCTTAGTGCCAGGCCCTCTAGGTAGCCTGATCACAGATCTCTCAACAACTGTTATCAATACCCTTATTTACAGATTAAAATACCAACTCAGAGAGGATGAGCCACTTGCCCAAGGCCGGGCATCCCTCATGAGATTTTGGATCCAAGCCTGTTAAGTCCCCCAAGCCAGAAAACTGCATTCCCACTTTGCCTTCCACTCCCCATGTAACCTTTCTCACTGGCACAGAAGAGTCTTGGACTTCAGCAGGTGGCTCTTCCCCAGGTGGACTCTTCTCTCCAGATAGTGGGCCTGGGGCATGGTCACCTGTGGGAGAAGAGTCAACTCCAGGGACCAGCAGTTAGCGTAATGGCTATGTTGCTGGACTCCCATGTAGTCGACCACAGTTTGTGCCCCGGATCCAGTGGCTTAAATTCATGCCGGGCGTGTGCGTGCGTGCCCAAGATCCCAAGAGGAGAATGGAGAAGGGACTGCGGTGTGGCCATCCCCCCTGGGGGGTGATTTCTCGCTTTCTGTCTGTCTCTGTCTGGGCGAGTTACACGCGCCCTATAGCAAAAACCTCCTCCCCCCTCCCCCCAAAAAAACGAGTCAACTCCACACCCCTTTGGAATTCAGGAGCTGCCAGGGTTGAGGATGCAGTCCCCTCAAGAGAACAGTGAGGCTCTGAGAGCACCATAGCCACTAGCCTGAGGTCAAACGGCACCGTGGACAGGAGTCTGGAGAGCCAGAAGCCCAGATATCCAGGTGGGTACCCAGGCTGCACCTGGGGAGGTAGACACTCACCAACCGAAGCTTGGTGCTGCTGCAGCCGCTCGTCCAGCATCCGGCAGAGGCCGTCTCCGAAGTGTTGTAAGATCTTAGCTTCTTTACCGCTGCGCAGAGGCAGCGGGTACCGTCGGAGGGAGCGCAGCGCCTGGCGGGGGTAGGCGGTAGGGTACCGGGTCAGGGCAGGTCTGGTCTGGCTCGGCCAGCACCGTTTCCCATCGGACCCAGCAGACCCACCTTCTGAAACACAAAGCGCGTACGGCGCCCCCTGCTGGCTGCTTCGTCTCGCCACTCGGTCAGCCAGCGTACGAAGAGCGGGTTGGGGCAAGCCGGCAGCGGGCGTTTTCGGCCCAGGCGGACCGTAGCCGCCATGAGTTCCTAGGCGGGTCCTCAGGCGTCTCACGCCCGCGGAACTCGGACGCGCCAGTTCTAGGGTCAGGTTTCGAACACTGGGCTCGAATGGGAAATGGGGTGAGGGCGGGATCTCTGCAGTCACGTGGTCCCACGCGAGGGTCTAACTTGAGCATAACCTCCTACCTTCCCTCCCGCCCCGGCTTTGCTCTAAGTGGTTGGGCACTGCCGGCCGCTGCCTCCACCGCCTCTCGCCTCGGCCCTCCCTCCAGCCAGGCCCAACCTTTGGGCCCTCCCCGCCCTTTCCCCTGCTCCGGACCCGCTTCTTCCTCCCATCCCGGATTCGAGAGCGGAGTCATCTTTATGCAAGCCAGAGGAAAACGGACAGCGCCCCCCGCGACTGGGAGGGCCCCCTGGGGTGACGCTTTATGGTGTAACTCGAACTTCGCTGCTTTAAAGTCTACCGAGATTGTCAGTTTCACCCTCACCCTCGCGGAAGAGGCTGGAGAGACTGGGCTGGACATGAGTCCAGGAGAGGTCGTGGTAGTGGGCAAACGGGCACATGTCTATTTGTGGGAAGGACCCCCATATTGAGGAAGGGGTGCGGGGTATGAAGACACAAAGGTAAGGCACAATAAACTCAAGCACCTGAAGAAGAAAATGGTGGTCCCAAGTCACGCGACACAGGACAAGAGTGTGTGCGTGTGTGTGTGATGGGCGATGTTGGTGGCGTGCAGAGAAGTCCCAAGGGAGTAGAATTGAGGAAGAGGGAAAGGGGGCCTGGGTCATGGTCACCTGTGGGAGCAGCAGCTCCTACTTGGAGCTGTAAGAGGTACCGGGCATCTCGGCGGGTGAGCGAGGAGATGCCTGCGAAGGACATATGGTTAAATCTGGGGTAGTTGGGACCAGCAGGTGGCGTAATGGTTACGTCGCTGGACTCCCACACGCCCGACCGTGGGAGTCCGGACCCAGAGGCTTGAAACTCACGCTGGGAGTGTGTGCGTGCGTGCCCAGATCCCGAGAAAAGAATGGAAGAGGCGGGATTGTGGCGTGGCCATTCTCCCTGGGGAATGATTTCTTGCTCGCTCTGTCTCTCTCCAGCAAGCTCACGCACCCGATAGCAAAAAATCTCTTAAAAGATTGGGGGAGAGCAGGCTGGGAGTAAGAAGTCCAGAGGTAAAGGGGAACAATTCGTTGTTTTTGTGGCTCGTTTGAGGTGGGTGACCCTCCGAAAGGTTGAAGATGGAAATTCCGCCAAAGTGATCCCAGGGTGAGGGACACGCATTGCGGAATTGGGTACAGTGGTCACAGTAGGGGCTGAAACAGCTCCCGGCCTCTAGTAGTCATGCCAGAAATCGCGATGTGCCGTTCTCCCGCCTGAGAGAAGGGGAGAGGGGCGCCGGAGCCCCAGACCGGCCCTTTGCGACTCCACCTAGCCATCCGCCGGGCATCTGCTGCCGACTCTGGACTCCCACCTCCTGCCTAAATCTGCCTTATAAGGAGCCTGTAGCCGCTTTCGGGCTGGCTCCGCCCCCTCTAGTCTCTTGTCCTAATAAGGACATCTAGGGCATCCCGAGGCTGGGGGCGGCTGGAGTGCGTCTCCAGGGTAACTGCGAAACCCCCTCTACCCGCTCGCTGGTCTTGGAAACTCCGACGCTCGAAAAAGATGGAGCTAGTGTTTTAAGGCACAGGCACTTAAGGAAGGCGGGGGGTCTAGTTGCAGCCCCCACTCGGAGCTCTGGAGAGCTCGGCAGGTGGGCGGTGTGGCCGATGTCTCTGACTACAACCCCCGACATGCTTCGCGAGGCACCCCACTCCTAGGCGTTTCTCTCCATTTACACCCTTCATTCTGCTTTTGGCATCGGTGCCCTCAGTTAACGTTTCTGGATTCTCCTGTCTTGTTTGGGACCCTGTTTTCTCTCCCTGTAGTGTAAGTCATGGCCTTTGTTCTAGAACAATAAAATCTTTCCGGAGTCCCCCACCCAAGTGTTTTTTCTTTCTTTTCTTTTTTTTCAGATTTACACTCCCACAGATCTTGTGTCTCAATGTTTGTACTAGAATACTTATGTATCTGGCTATTAACTCGATAACTGTGCTTGTTGGGTTTAATATCTGTTTTTGTTCCTCCCTGCTTGTGAAAAACATAAGGCAGCACTGAAATGAATGCACAACCTCTCGCCCTTCCCCCTAAATTGCCTCATGAATTCACCAAACATCCTTTAACGACAACAAAGATTTCCTTGTAACTTCTCCTCTGTATTAGTGTCTCATATTCTTATTGAAGATGCATATGGCTTTTTCTCAGACAAGAGTGGCTTTGCACACAGAGGGTATTCGATGAATGTTTATTTACTAAGACGCTTTTATATTTGCGATTCTGCCTGTTTTAGGACCGGATTCCCGAACAATGAATAGTAGCTTCGATTCAGAAATGTAAAACCCTAACTCAAAAATTTCAGACCAAGGGATCCAGAAAGTGCCAGATGGGTTTTTGGAAAACGGCTTCTCTCCGGGATAAAGAATAGCTTAGTCGGGATCGTTTTCGGGTCATTCTACCCAGCGCCGGGGCCTATTGCTCTCAGCTCAGAGCGTTCGGAGAAAGTCAACCAATGGGCTCACGCTCCGTATTGTAGCCCCGCCCCCGGCCGCCTTCGCCTGTTTCCCCGCAAGTAAAGCCGCGCAGGGTTGCAGGCGGGCGACACAGACTCTGATACCCAGCGAGCCCGACGACGGCGCAGGACACTCGGACTTCATTTCCCGTCGACCCTCGGAGGCAGTGCCGGAAGCTCGCCCCGCCCCTCATTGTGCGGCTCATACTAAACGGAAGGGGCCGAGAGGGGCCGCGTTCAGTCGGCTCCCGGCAGCAGCTGCAGCGGCTCTTGTTTTCTCTGGCTCTCCTCGCCATCTCCCTTTCGCTTCCGGAGATATGGTGAGCCGCAGGCCACAGCGCCTGATGGGGAGACGGCTGCGGGTCGGTCGCTTGCGCACGGGAGAGAACGGGAGGGCGACGTCTGCACCCCTCCCCCAGCGCCCCGGGCGGAATAAGGGTCTCGCGCTGAGGGGCGGGCGGCGCTGGGACGCGCGTGCGCGCTCGCGGGCTCCGGGAAGAGCCGGCTCGGACGTCGCTCGCGCGCCCCCTGGACTCTCTTCCCTTCCCCCATCCGGCTGATGCGCTCGCCCTGCTCTGAGCCGTGGGGGAGGGGTCGGGGCGCGCAGGAGCGCGCCTCAACCGCGGCGTCGCGCGTCGTTTCATGGAGCCGCGCGTTCAAGAGGCGCACGCTGCATCCGAACTCGGTCTGGGGGTGGCGAGGGAAAAGCGCGCGCGAGTGGTCTCGGCACGCGCATCCCACCCAAGAGCTATTCCTATCTCCGCGTCACCCTCCCTCGGCCAGCGGGTCTTTCTAGAGAGCAGGTGGCAGGGATGCTTGTGCCCGGGAGGGGCGGGGGCGGCGTGATTAGGGGAGATGCCGGGGCAACCGAGTCCAGGTTGGGGCGTGGGTTCCTGGGACTAGGAGCTTAAACCGCAAAGCATGGAGCGGACGCAGCAGAGAGGCAGCAGCCCTGCTTAGGAGCGAACCGGCCTGCAAAGCGAGTCGAGTTCTGGATTGTACATCAGCAAGGGACATAACGGTGCTGTCTGCCAGCGCGTGCGCACACGCCTAGGCTGTGAGCTAACGGTACCTAGTGCTTTCCCCGATGGGGCCTGAGGGAGGGACCGAGTTTAGGGAGTAACCCACGCTGGTACCCGCCTGAAAGCCACCACGCCTCCTGTGTTAGACCTCGTGGCTGTGAGAACCTAAGGTTGTGTAACTTGCCCAGCTCTGCTCTGGCCCGCCGCAGACGGGGCAGATATGTCTGTCGGAAAAGGCGATTCCAGATGTTTGAGACCCTGGAGGTGCTGCTATCTGTCGGGTATGAGTTTCTTTTGGGAAGGGGCCGTGTTTAGCCGATCTCTCCTTCCCACCCACTCCGGAAACGGCAGAGAGTCACATGGCCGGCTTCCTCTGCAGTTCCGCGGGTGGAGCGGACGCAGATTTCACCGTGGACGATTCATTCGCTGTCTAGCTAGGGCTTCCCCAGCTGCACGCTGAGTGATTGCTTAAAGAGTTCTCGAGGACTTTGGACATGAAAGTAGGCTTGTTGATTTATATTAGCGACTTCTAGGACTCTGCTTGCACCATTCCCCGAGGGTAGGGAGTTGTTACGTAGGGTCATAATTAGAGACTGATTTTCGTCTTGGTTGGGAAAACACAGAAGGTCGTTTGTGTAGGAACTGTTAAGAGTTCTGATGGATTTGCTGGAACTGTTGAGCCCTTCTGGTGTCCTAACATCGCCAGTTTTGTTTCCCACTTTCCTGAAGAGTTGGCTACAGCTTGGGTGTTTGGATCCTCCTCTTCATATCAAAGTTCTAAGTCAGCCCTTTTATCTGAGGGCTGAAGATCGACATCACAACCAAGGCTCTCCTCTTAAAGTCTCCCTTCCATGTCTAGCCCTTAAATGAGGAAGGAGGGGTGCTGAACTAGGTGATCAGAAACTTTTTTTTTTAATTTGCTGGTGGAGGCATGCATTACCTGGTAGGAGAGAGGAGAAAGTACAGCCCTTCTCCATTGGGAATGGTCAGTTCATTTCTCCTTTCAGGACTTTGGGTATTGCACACGCCCTGTGCTTTTTTCAAGCTGTTGGCTAGGAGTCTGGCCCAGCAGTCAGCCATGTGGGATCCAGCTATCCTAACTACTAAGTAGCTGGCTGGTGGGAAGTCTCTTCTTGGTTGCCATTCTGGGGTTGTGACCCAAGTGGTTCTTTGACAGCAGCTTGGGTAGGAAAACAGTGACTCATCTTCGGAAGATTAGCAGCTTCTTGGTGTGGGGTTAGTGGTTGTACTTGCCGTTTAGACAGGAACTTACTGAGAAAGCAAAGGAGGGACTTCCTGGGGCATTTCCCAGAATCCTTTTCCGTATGCCTTGTGCCCCAGGCCTCTGGTGTGGCTGTCTCTGATGGCGTCATCAAGGTGTTCAACGACATGAAGGTGCGCAAGTCATCAACACCAGAGGAGGTGAAGAAGCGCAAGAAGGCAGTACTCTTCTGCCTGAGTGAGGACAAGAAGAACATCATCCTGGAGGAGGGCAAGGAGATCCTCGTAGGTGACGTGGGCCAGACTGTCGACGACCCCTACACCACCTTTGTCAAGATGCTGCCAGATAAAGACTGCCGCTATGCCCTCTATGATGCGACCTATGAGACCAAGGAGAGCAAGAAGGAAGACCTGGTGTTCATCTTCTGGTGAGCTCCTCATTCAGGCTCTTGTTCTGAAACCTTGTCCCTTCCTCAGTCTGGGAACTTCTGTGGCTTCTGGTTCACCCAGAGATGTGGGTTTGGTGGTGGGGATTATAACAAAACACTTGTCGATGGGGATCATGACAAAAGCTTAAGTGATAGAGGCCAATCTGGAAACTAGTGCTTAAAGACAATCGCTGCATGTTCTCTTTTGTTTGCCTCCAGGGCCCCTGAGTGTGCACCCCTTAAGAGCAAAATGATCTATGCCAGCTCCAAGGATGCCATCAAGAAGAAACTGACAGGTAAAGAGCAAACATTGGTAGGTCCATGTGTCCTTCGGCTAGGGTCTTGGCTACAGGGTGGGATAAATGGCACGGCAGGGGACTCCTCTCTCTCTTCCCTGCCTGCTGGAAGTAACCTCCATCTGCTCTGATTGGCTCCTTCCCAGCCACGGAAACTCCCTCCCACTCCAGTGCTTCCTGCTCACAGATGCTCTCCCTTCTCCCCTACAGGGATCAAGCATGAATTACAAGCAAACTGCTACGAGGAGGTCAAGGACCGCTGCACCCTGGCAGAGAAGCTGGGAGGCAGTGCCGTCATCTCCCTGGAGGGCAAACCTTTGTGAGCCCCTTCCAGTCCCCTGCCTGGAGCATCTGGCAGCCCCATACCTGCCCTTGGGGGTTGCAGGCTGCCCCCTTCCTGCCAGACCGGAGGGGCTGGGGGGCCCAGCAGGGGAAGGGCGATCCCTTCACCCCAGTTGCCAAACAGCCCCCCCACCCCCTGGACCTTTCTCCTCCCTTCATCCCTGACGGTTCTGGCTTTCCCAAACCGCTTTTGATCTTCTAATTCCTTCTTGGGTTGAAGCAGACCAAGTTCCCCCCAGGCAGGGGGGGCCTGTATTTTTTTTTAACAACACCCCTACTCTCCATCTGTTCCTTCCCTCCCCATGCTGCCAACTTCTAACCGCAATAGTGACTATGTGCTTGTCTGTTTAGTTCTGTGTATAAATGGAATGTTGTGGAGATGATCCCTCCCCGTGCCGGCTGGTTCCCTTCCCTTTTCCGGGTCATGGCCACTCATGGAAGCAGGACCAGTAAGGGACCTTCAATTTAAAAAGATAACTGACAAATAAAAAGACTCATTAATGGATGTTTGTTTCAGGGGAATTTGTGGGGGAGGTCTGCTAGGGGAAGTGAACAGCATCTCTTCTCTGTAGCTGGCCCCAAGGACTGGCTGAGGCTGTCTTGACAGTCACCACTCTTCTGTTGGTCATCCTGTGGCTGGTGCCAGACTGGCTGTGTAAGGGGTGGCTGAGCCCGGGGTGTGTCTGATGGTGGCTCCAGGAGGCCGTCAAGCAGAAGTGGTTTCATGGCTGAACTGGTTGTTTCTGGAGCCTCACCTGGGTGGACAGTGAGGTCCACTCTTGATACCCTGCTCAGTTCTGACCAAGTATGGGCTAATACTGCAGGTCATAGTTGCCTGTTGAGCTTTCTCCACCTTCAAAGGTCTGTCTAGTCTTTTCTCTGCCTCTTCTCCATTGGCCGGCTCACTCAAATTTATGAGGGCCAAGTTCAATGGCTACTGTGAGTCAGAGATCAAGATAAGCCTTTGGCTTTCTATAGACGTTGGAATCCATTCAGGTTTGGGCCAGACAGGTGGAGCCTAGGACTTCAGACCCAGGTATCTTCAGCCCCACCTCCCTGTGTTTAACCAGGAGGGTGTTGCTAGGCCCCTGAGCCTTTGGCCAACTTGTTGTGGCCTGGCTCCAACCTGTACTTTGGGCCTTTCACCTGCCCAATGGGCAAAGGCATCCAAGAAGTCTGGCCCTGGGTTGGGAGAACTGAGGGTGGAAATGTAGAATTTCTACCTCCCCTCCTAGTCAGCTGTACTGAAAAATGAAAAAGCTGCCTTGGAGCTTTGGGAACAGCTCTAGGAGGGAGGCAGAAAGGGCCAGTTCCATTTTTATGGCTGGGAAATAGGGGTAGAGGATTTGTGATTGTCTTAAACATGTCTCCATGCTAGGGTTTACGGGGCTGGGAGCAAATTTTGAAGACTGTTCGGGGTCTTGGACCTTTCCTTGAAGAGCCAGCCCACTGCCCCTAGGCCGTTGTAGGAGTGCCGTCTGTCCCCGGGTTGTGGTCTTGCATCCCCTGGCAGAGGTATGTGAAGTCAGGACAACCAGGCCCTCTTGCTACAAAACCAGGCTCTTTATTTGTGAAGAATACTCTGGGAGCAGATAATCTTACAGAGGGGCAGGGTGGGGTCCCTGGGCTAAGCTTTTCTGTGGCCACATGTCCCATGCTACCCTGGTCTTCCTCTTGCAGGGCTCTGCACCTTTGGGAGGGAGTGGGGCTCAGGCTTGCCCTGGGAGGATGTGGGACAGGTAAGGGCTTGGCCAGGAGCCTTTGTGGTGGGGAGGAGGCATCCTGCTAAGGAGGGAGGTCTGAGAGACCTTGGCACTGCAGGTTCCAGAGCAGGGGCTGGCAGTTCTAAGGCTCCCCCTTGAGGGCAACAAGGGTGTTCCGGAGAAGCAAGGTGCTGGCCTGCAGAGGAAAGAGGCCAAAGTCCTTTGTTTGCTCCTACCTGGCTCCCTGAGACAGGGTGCTGTTCCTTCTGCACCTCAGCACTCAAGTCCC
Organism: Tupaia belangeri chinensis; assembly: GCF_000334495.1. Classification (NCBI taxonomy): domain Eukaryota; kingdom Metazoa; phylum Chordata; class Mammalia; order Scandentia; family Tupaiidae; genus Tupaia; species Tupaia belangeri. The sequence goes on along the minus strand of NW_006159755.1, from coordinate 2,790,782 downwards.
CTTCCCACCCTCAGCAATAACAGCTGCTCACTGTTAACAGTAAAGGGAAGTGTCCAGGCCGATGATGGGAAAATGGCCTTGAGCCTCAGCCGGTCCCCTGCCGGGAGCATCGGCCAGCCCCATCCCTGCCCTTGGGGGTGGCAGGCTGCCCCCTTCCTGCCAGACCGGAGGGGCTGGGGGGCCCAGCAGGGGAAGGGCGATCCCTTCACCCCAGTTGCCAAACAGCCCCCCCACCCCCTGGACCTTTCTCCTCCCTTCATCCCTGACGGTTCTGGCTTTCCCAAACCGCTTTTGATCTTCTAATTCCTTCTTGGGTTGAAGCAGACCAAGTTCCCCCCAGGCAGGGGGGGCCTGTATTTTTTTTTAACAACACCCCTACTCTCCATCTGTTCCTTCCCTCCCCATGCTGCCAACTTCTAACCGCAATAGTGACTATGTGCTTGTCTGTTTAGTTCTGTGTATAAATGGAATGTTGTGGAGATGATCCCTCCCCGTGCCGGCTGGTTCCCTTCCCTTTTCTCCTGGTCATGGCCACTCATGGAAGCAGGACCAGTAAGGGACCTTCAATTTAAAAAGATAACTGACAAATAAAAAGACTCATTAATGGATGTTTGTTTCAGGGGAATTTGTGGGGGAGGTCTGCTAGGGGAAGTGAACAGCATCTCTTCTCTGTAGCTGGCCCCAAGGACTGGCTGAGGCTGTCTTGACAGTCACCACTCTTCTGTTGGTCATCCTGTGGCTGGTGCCAGACTGGCTGTGTAAGGGGTGGCTGAGCCCGGGGTGTGTCTGATGGTGGCTCCAGGAGGCCGTCAAGCAGAAGTGGTTTCATGGCTGAACTGGTTGTTTCTGGAGCCTCACCTGGGTGGACAGTGAGGTCCACTCTTGATACCCTGCTCAGTTCTGACCAAGTATGGGCTAATACTGCAGGTCATAGTTGCCTGTTGAGCTTTCTCCACCTTCAAAGGTCTGTCTAGTCTTTTCTCTGCCTCTTCTCCATTGGCCGGCTCACTCAAATTTATGAGGGCCAAGTTCAATGGCTACTGTGAGTCAGAGATCAAGATAAGCCTTTGGCTTTCTATAGACGTTGGAATCCATTCAGGTTTGGGCCAGACAGGTGGAGCCTAGGACTTCAGACCCAGGTATCTTCAGCCCCACCTCCCTGTGTTTAACCAGGAGGGTGTTGCTAGGCCCCTGAGCCTTTGGCCAACTTGTTGTGGCCTGGCTCCAACCTGTACTTTGGGCCTTTCACCTGCCCAATGGGCAAAGGCATCCAAGAAGTCTGGCCCTGGGTTGGGAGAACTGAGGGTGGAAATGTAGAATTTCTACCTCCCCTCCTAGTCAGCTGTACTGAAAAATGAAAAAGCTGCCTTGGAGCTTTGGGAACAGCTCTAGGAGGGAGGCAGAAAGGGCCAGTTCCATTTTTATGGCTGGGAAATAGGGGTAGAGGATTTGTGATTGTCTTAAACATGTCTCCATGCTAGGGTTTACGGGGCTGGGAGCAAATTTTGAAGACTGTTCGGGGTCTTGGACCTTTCCTTGAAGAGCCAGCCCACTGCCCCTAGGCCGTTGTAGGAGTGCCGTCTGTCCCCGGGTTGTGGTCTTGCATCCCCTGGCAGAGGTATGTGAAGTCAGGACAACCAGGCCCTCTTGCTACAAAACCAGGCTCTTTATTTGTGAAGAATACTCTGGGAGCAGATAATCTTACAGAGGGGCAGGGTGGGGTCCCTGGGCTAAGCTTTTCTGTGGCCACATGTCCCATGCTACCCTGGTCTTCCTCTTGCAGGGCTCTGCACCTTTGGGAGGGAGTGGGGCTCAGGCTTGCCCTGGGAGGATGTGGGACAGGTAAGGGCTTGGCCAGGAGCCTTTGTGGTGGGGAGGAGGCATCCTGCTAAGGAGGGAGGTCTGAGAGACCTTGGCACTGCAGGTTCCAGAGCAGGGGCTGGCAGTTCTAAGGCTCCCCCTTGAGGGCAACAAGGGTGTTCCGGAGAAGCAAGGTGCTGGCCTGCAGAGGAAAGAGGCCAAAGTCCTTTGTTTGCTCCTACCTGGCTCCCTGAGACAGGGTGCTGTTCCTTCTGCACCTCAGCACTCAAGTCCCCTTCCCACCCTCAGCAATAACAGCTGCTCACTGTTAACAGTAAAGGGAAGTGTCCAGGCCGATGATGGGAAAATGGCCTTGAGCCTCAGCCGGGGCAGAGATTGTGCCTGGGGGAGGGCTCACCTTGGCATGTTTGAGCTCCAACTCTGCCAGCTCTATGAGGTTCTTGCGGAAAGAGGAGACCCGGCGGGACTTGAAGTCCATGAGCTCTGTAAAGGAGAAAGAAGAGGAATGGGGAGCAGGCAGGGTAGGTAACCAGGGGCTGAGGGCTGGGAGCTGCAGAGCTCACCCTGCTTGGCCGAATCGGAGAGGCGTTCAAAGCGTTGGCAGCATAGCTGCTGGTGGCTCTCTGCAGGCCGCACCTCCCGGTTCTTGGTGCGCGCCTTGTCCAGGGCCTTGTTGGCATTCTCATAGTCTGCGAGGGCCCTCAGCCGCCGGTACAGCAGGTCCTAGGGCCATAGGCAGGGGGGCAGCGCTGCCCACAGCCCTCACCTGTTTGATCTTCCCAACCACTCCATCCCCACTGGCCCTGAGGTCCCCTCTGGGGCCTCTCACCTTAGCTGCTTGTGAATCTCGCATGTAGTACCTCAGCATGTCTGACAGCTTCAGGTCCTCATCAGAGGCTACTCGGCCCTCTAGCTTCTGGCTCAGAAAAGCAGAGGAAGCTTGTTACTGGGTAGCTAAGGGTGGGAGGCTCCTCATCTAAATACCCAGCAGAGTGTCACTGGAAGACCATCCTAGGTCAGGCCAGAAGGCTTCAAAGAGGAAGTGAGTGGCATCTGACCTGGATGTTAGGGGCTGAGTAGGAGTTGGACAGAATCAAGGCCTTGCAAGTGTTCAGGAAACCTTAGGTTCAGTGGGAGCACTCAGGCAAAGCAAGGAAGGGAGGCAGGGGCCAGGTCGCTGAAGACTAAAGTACAAGCTAAGGACTGGCTTTGTGTCTTGGGTAGGTTCTGGAAGGAACTGATGTCTAAAGGGCCTCCAGCAGGAAAGAGATGTGGCCCAGCAGACATTAGGAACACACACACATCAGTGACTTCCTTGGAGAAGAGTTTGGGAAATGTGTCTGGGCCACATCCTGGTGGCTCTGTACAGCTTGCCAGTCACATGGCACATCCTTGTGCATCGAAGAGAACCAGTTCCCACCCTTCCCCCATCACATACACACTTGAGACTTGAGTCCTTGTCTTCACCCTCCCCTCTTACTAGACTAGCCTGGAGCGTGAGCCCAGGGCGCCACTGGACCCAAGTCATCACTGCATGTTCCGAAAGGGTCCCGAAAGGGTCCCGGCTTTCCCTCTCTCCCAAGACTTATCTCCGTACAAAAGCTCGCTGGGGAGGCCTTTGGCCACAGGGGCACTACTCACCCTCAGTCGCTCAAAGAGCTCTGCCAACTTGAGGAAGCTCCTAGGAGGTGATGGGGAAGTTAAGGCAGGGGTCTGAGGGACACCTCCAAGCCTCCCTGCCCTCTCCCCTCCTTCAGGAATCCCTCTCCCCTTTCTCTCCCAAACCCTCACAGGAGCTTCTTTACCGCCCACCTAGAACTGACAGTACACTACAGAGTGGCCCCTCAAGGGCAGACAGTATACAGATGGGGGAAGGGCAGGAGGGTGAAAGGGAGTCCTCACGTCTTGAGCTGGTTGACTTCCTGTGCTCCCAGACTGCTCAGTGCAGCCGAGATAGGGATATAGTCGTCTGCCAGGCCTGTTGGGGAACAACCCCCATCAGAGCCCCTAGGTCTGCATGCCAAACCCCACCCCTGATGTTTGTGACCACGGACAGACTTCTCTCCCCCAGGGTATCCAGGGCCCACTGGGTCCTGCGTACACTTGTGGGAGTGCATGACGCGGTCGGCCCGCAGGCAGGCGTCACGGATACGGGTGTGGTATTCCAGCAGAAAGGTCCTCTCGTGCTCAAAGAAGTCATCCACCTCCTAGGGGCACCAGACGAACCCACTTAGACCAGGCCACCAGGAGCATTGGCGGCACAGGTCCCCAGAGGTGGCTTCCACAGCCAGCCTGGGCCTCAATCCTTGACGTGGACTTGAGGCCTGGGGATGAGCTCAGAGAGGGGCTCCACAGGTTACCTTGAGCCCTGACATGCCAGTGATGAGGGCTTCGTCTGCAGACTTCACAATATTCCTCAGAAACCCCCCCAGGAGCTCCTTCCTGTTCTTTCCTCTGACACTGAGCTGAGGCACACAGGAAGGGTGTGATTTTAGAGTGGGCCTTTGCACTCCCATGCCCAGTCACGTGCACTTAGAGGATTCAGCCCTGCTCCCCCTGCCCCAGTGCATGGCCCAGCTCACATCCTGTCCGTATTCCAGAAAGACAAAGAAGTTGTGGTCTCTGCGCAGGGTGGGGTGGGCCGCCAGGCGCTGCAGAAAGACTTCATGCATCGCAACTGTCTTCTTAAAGATAGCCAGGTACTCCCTGCAGGAGGAGCAGGCGGCTCAGGGCCTCCTTGGCTCCCATCCTTCTGCCCCCTTCCCCTCAGCCACCCTGGGGTGGGAGGCCAGGGTCCTATCTGTAGGTAAGAGCTAGGGAAGCAAGCATGGGGAGTGTGTGACTGGGGCTTCACCACAGGCCAGGAAAGGTGCTGTCACTCACGCTTCGAGCTCCTGCTTCATTTTGGCAAACTCTTCCCGAGTGATGGAGCTGTCCCCTTCACCCAGCTTCTGCAGTTTCTCCCGTGAAGCCTCAAAATCTGGCTTTGGAGGAGCTGGGGGGATCTGCTCAAAAAAGAGACAGAGCTGGGAGGCCTTTCACTGCTGAGGAGGCCATGACAGCTTTCCAGCCTCATTCGAGTGCCAGGCCTGCCCCCTCAGCCCCAGCCCAGCCCGTCCTCACGATGAGACCGGCGTACTCCTCGTTTTCCACGTAGGCATCATGCAGCCAGATGAATTCTTCATGCTGCCGGACCACAGAGAACTCGGTCTGGGCGAAGTGAGGGAGGCAGCTCTGGAAGCCGAAAGCCTGTCTGAGGTCTCCCAGCCCTTCCCCAAATCCTGCTTTCATCCAACCTCCTGGGCACTCACTTTTGGGCCTCCCACATATCCCAGGCAAGGCCCAAACTGGGACTCTTGTGTCCATGATTTCACTCAGGATGTGGACAGGGGTGGCTGGGGCTCAGGTCAGGCAAAGGCAGCCAGAGGCTAGACGGGATGCTCATTTTCTAAGAGGGCTGAGGGCAAGAGCCAGGTTGAGGAACGGGTTCCAAAGACCGTGGTGGCATCAGCCTACCACCCCCGGGCAAGCCTCATGCAGGTGGCCATCTGGGATCCCCATTTCTTATGCCACCTCACCTTGGTCTGAACGGTGAATTTCACCTTGTCCCGCTCACTCACTGCATCAGAGATCTCCACTTGTAAGGAGCTGTCTCCCTGCAGATCCACCGATACACAGGAAGGCTGCGGGAGAGGAGAGGTCTCTGACATGACAGCTCAGCCCGTTTACCCATCCTCCTCACTGGCCCCTGATCCTCCTGCAGAGCCCTCTTCAG
>NW_006159755.1:2774315-2785135 GCF_000334495.1 Tupaia belangeri chinensis | reverse complement strand
GCCCCTGATCCTCCTGCAGAGCCCTCTGCAGCAGGACTATTGCAGTGTCCTGGGGACACTAGCCTGGATCCTGGTAAGTCACTGCTCAGAGCTTTACACTGACCAAAACATTTTCCACCCTCCCATTGCCAAGGCGGGCATGTCAAAGCTGAGACCACCGAAAGGTAAGTAACTTGCTAAGGTCCCACAGATGCAAAGTGGCAGGGCCATATTTGAACCCAGTTCCTTAATTCCCAACTCCATACACTATAGTTTTCCAGCCACTAATCCCTTCCCCAGCTGGCTACCTCATGTATTCCTTCACCAGGACTTAAAGTGAGTTGGACCAGAAGTTCTCCCCTTTTCTTAGTTGCTGAAACTTCCATTCTTGCCAAGAGGCAAGAGCTTGCAGACGAAGCATGTGTATTTCTCCAAATGAAAAGATCTGTGAGGCACAAAGCTACCAGTTCATCTTTGCACTAAGCTATTCAACTGCCTTTATTGAACACCTACTGTGTCCACACCATTATGCTGAATACTAGGGAGAAAGAAAGAGGCTTAGGGGCCACTCTGCCTTTAAGCATTGCTGACAACATCAGGACCCCTGCCCCACCTCTCACCCTTGGAGGCCTCCTCACTCTCTCCTCACTAGTTTTGGCGTACTTTGGTGGCAGTCCCTAAGATGGGGCTCAGTGACATGTGAGTCCAGAAACAGGCAAGGACTCCTTCAGCTGGTCTGTTCATTTCTCTTCCCTAATGAGATGCCTGAGCCTTCCCTTCCTGCTCTCTAGCAAAGAATTGACCCTGAAGTCGCTTTTACAGTGTTCTCTCTCTACGTTGTTTACCCCACACACACCCAAAAGTTAAACACTTATTTATTTCCTGAGAAAGAGAGAGGTCACGACAGGTCTTTAAGTTACAATCCACCACCAGATTCAGTAGACCTGGATTGCATTTTTTTTTTTTTTTTGAATAGGGCACATGCGCTCACCAGAAAGAGAGAGAGACAGAGAGACAGAAAGTGAGAAGTCACCCCCCCCTAGGGGGGATGGCCACGCCACAATCCCTTCTCCTCCCCTCTCCTCTCGGGATCTTGGGCACACACCCACACGTGCCTGGCGTGAGTTCAAACCACCGGGTCTGGGATTTGAACAGCAGTCGACTACATGGGAGTCCAGTGACATAGCCATTACGCTAACTGCTGGTCCCTGTATCTACATTTCATGTATGGTCAAGGAGGTCCTGAGATGTGAACCCCCTAACAGGGCAATCACGCCACAAATGCCCTTCCTCCGTTTCTCCCTCTCATCAGGGTTCCAGGCATGTATACTTACACACCTGGTGTGTCTTTCAAGCTACTGGGGCCAGGATTCAAACTGCAGTCATCTGTGTGGGATCTGGCTCTCAATGCATAGCACTTAACTGCTGTGCTACAGGGCTGACACAAATGCTTTCATAGATACTGCCTAGTCATTTTCCAAATGAGTGCACAAATTTTGTGCCTTTTCTACTGTTGCCTTTTAAAAATCAGATTGTCAGGAGACAGCAGGTGGTATGGTAGTTAAGGCACTGGACTGGCATGGCTGGCTATGGTTTGAGTCCCAGACCTAGCAACTTGCTTTCTCTCTCTCTCTCTCTCTCTCTCTCCCTGGTGAACTAAAATAATAATAATAAATAAAATTAAAGAATTTTTAAAAATCAGATTGTCTGGGCCAGTAGGTGGCATAGTCTAGGTTAAGGGGCTAGACTCCCGCACGGCTGTGGTTCAAGTCGCCGACCTGGTGGCTTCCTTTGTCCCTTTGCCTTACTCTCTCTCTGGTCAAATTAAAAAACAACAATAAATACAATACAATAAAATAATTCTTTAAAAAATCAGATCGTCTTTTTCATATTGATTTGTATGAACTCTTTGTTCCTGGAGACAAAGCTTTTATTAGTTCTATGCACTGCCAATATCTCCCACTCTGTGATTGGCCGTTTTATTCTTCTAATGACTCAAACTGTTACAAGCTTCATTTATCAGTCTTGTCTTCTATCGTTAAAGCTTTTTGTGTCCTGTTGAAAACTGCGCCTACCCCCACGGTCATGTAGATGTTATCCTATTCATTTCTCTTCTAGAATCTTTATAAAATATGTGCATTTATGTTCCATTTTCATTTTTTAGATTTTTGCTATATGGCACATGTGTTTACCAGTGAGACAGGGAGAGACAGAGAGGCAGAAAGCGAGAAATCACCTCTCAAGGAGAATGGTCATGCCACAATCCCCTCTCCTCCATTCTCTTCTTGGGGGGGAGAGGTTTGTTTGCTCGCCAGAAAGAGAGAGACAGAGAGACAGAAAGTGAGAACTCACCTCCCAGGGGGGCTGGCCATGCCGCAACCCCTTCTCCTCCATTCTCCTCTTGGGATCTTGGGCACACATGCACATGCGCCTGGTGTGAATTTTAAGCCACCAGGTCCGAGACGCGAACCGCAGTCAACTACATGGGAGTCCAGCGACATAGCCATTACGCTAACTGCTGGTCCCACCTTACTATTAGTTTTTAATTTGACCAGAGAGAGACAGAGAGAGAGAAAGAGAGAGTGAGAAAGCAAGTTGCCAGGTCTAGGATTTGAATCACGGTATGCCATGTAGGAGTCTAGCGCCCTTGACCACCATGCCACCTGCTGGCCCCTAAAGTAGTGCTTTTGTTGGAGTGGGACATTTGTTCCCAATGTTCACCCTCTTTTTTTTTTTTTTTTAAGAGGTTTTTGCCTTAGGGCATGTGTGCTCATCAGAGAGAGAGAGAGAGACAGAGATTGTGAAAGGAAAAGAGAAATCAACCCCCCAGGGGGTTGAAATAATAAGAAATAACCTCCCAAGGGGGGATGGCTACGCCGCAATCCCTTCTCCATTCTCTCGGCACCATGCTGCAATTCCTTCTCCTTCATTCTCCTCCTGGGATCTTGAGCATGCACACACATGCGCCCAGAGTGATTTTCAAGCCATCAGGCCTGGGAGCCATGTGGGAGTTCAGCAATGTAACTGATACGCCATCTGTTGGCCCCGTACCTTCAGATTTTGTAATGTAAATGTTAAAGTATTTTTTCTTTGGAAAAAAAAAAGTTTTATTTTCTACTTGTTAATTGCTGGTATACAAGTCTAGGACTTGAACCATGGTCAGCCATGTGGGAGTGAGCACCTTAACCATCACACAACCTGCTGGCCCCCACAAAAGTTTTTAAAAATAATATATATTTATCTTGTGTCCAGATAAATTTACTTAATACATTTTAATAAATTGTTAAAATACCTTACTTATTAACTTAATAGTTTATAGAGTCTTAGATTTCCTACATAAGTAATCCTATAATCTAAAATAATGACAGTTTTAGTTCTACCTTTTCTTTTTAAAAAATATTATTGGGAACCAGCAGTTAGCGTAATGGCTATGTTGCTGGACTCCCACATAGTCAACTGTGGTTCGCGTCCCGGACCCGGTGGCTTAAAACTCACGCCGGACGCGTGTGCGTGTGTGCCTAAGATCCCGAGAAGAGAATGGAGGAGAAGGGATTGTGGCATGACCATCCCCTCTGGAGGGTGATTTCTCGCTTTCTGTCTCTATGTCTCTCTCTGTCTGTCTGGCGAGCGCATGCGCCCTATAGAGAAAACCTCTCCAAAAAAAAAAATATATATATATTATTTACTCATTCATTTATTTTAATTTGACCAGAGAGAGACAGAGAGAGAAAGAGAGAGAGAGAGAAAGAAAGTGAGAAAGTGAGCCACTGGGTCCAGGACTTGAACCACGGTCAACCACGTGGGAGTGTCCAGTGCCTTAACCACTGTACCACCTGCTAGTCCCTAGTTCTTCCTTTTCAACCTCTATACTTTCTTTTTTTTTGAGAGTTTTTTTACTGTAGGGTACATGCACTCACCGAAAGACAGAGAGAGACAGAAAGTAAGAAATAACCTCCCAAGGGGGGATGGCTACGCCGCAATCCCTTCTCCATTCTCTCGGGATCTTGGATATGCATGCTCAGGCGCCCGGCATGAGTTTAAGCCACCAGGCCCAGCGACATAGTCATGACGCCAACTGTTGGTCCCCTTTTCTTTCTTTCTTTCTTTCTTTCTTTCTTTTTTTTTAATACTAGCGGGTGCATGCAAACATGCACATGAGAGAGAGAAAGAGAGAGTTCAACTTCCAATAGGGACTGGTCACACCATAATCCTTTTTCTTCCAGTTCTCCATTCCTATCTTGGGCATGTATGTGCATTCCTGGCATATTTTTCTTTTTTCTTTCCTTTATTTTTTAAATAATTATTTACTGGTACCAGCAGTTAGCATAATGGCTATGTAGCTGGACTCCCATGTAGTCGACCGCAGGTCAAATCCCGGACCCGGTGGCTTAAACTCACGCTGGGTGCGTGTGCGTGCATACGTGCCCAAGATCCCAAGAGGAGAATGGAGGAGAAGGGATTGTGGCGTGGCCATTCCCCCTGGGGTGTGATTTCTCGCTTTCTGCCTCCCTGTCTCTCTCTGTCTGGCTGGCGAGCGCACGCGCCCTATATTAAAAACCTCTCAACAACAAAAAAATTTATTGGGGCCAGCAGGTGGCATGGTGGTTAAAGGAGCTGGACTGCCACATGGCTGACTGCAGTTCGAGTAGTCCCAGACCTTGTAGCTTGCTTTCTTACTTGCCTTCTCTCTCTCTGTCTCTCTGTCCCTCTCTGGTCAAATTAAGATAAAATAAAATAAATAAAGTAAAAAAATATTATTATTATTTAATTTGCTATAGGGTACATATGTTCACCGAGAGAGGAAGGGAAACTGAGAATGCAAGCTATCAGGTCTGGGACTAGAATCATGGTTGACCATGAGGGAGTTCAGCGCCCTAACCATGCCACCTGCTGGCCCCTCCTGGTGTGTTTTTCAAGCCAACGGAGCCAGAACTCGAACACTGGTTAGGTCATATGGGATTCACCTTTCTCTGCACAGTACCTAACTGCTGTGCTACAGGGTTGGTCCAATATACTTTTTTTTTTTTTAGTTTTCTATAGGGTGTGTGCCACTTACCAATGAGAGTGAGAAAGTCCCCCATGGGGATGGCCATGCCACAATCCCTTCTCCTTCTCCTCTCTGGATTTTGGGCACCCATATAATTGTACCCAGCATGCTTTTTGAGCCACTAGATCAGGGACTTACACCATGTAGTCGGTCATGTAGGATCCAACCATCTTCACCACTATGCTACGGCTGGCCCCTGATATAATTTTATTTCATTTTCTCACCTTACTGTATTTGCTAGGATCTCCACTACAATACAGATGTGAGATATGGATATAAGGAAAACCCTTGACTCAGATTTCAGAGGTGTTTTTAGATCATCTTTATCAGATTAATAAAGCTCCTTTCTGGGGCCAGCAGGTAGCATGGTGATTAAGATGCTGGATTCCCACATGGCCTTTGGCGGTTTGAGTCCCAGACCTGACGGCTTGAAAAGTTCGCCAGGTGTGTCTAAGTGCCCAAAATCCCAAGAGGCAAATGGAAGAGAAGGGATGCAGCATGGCCATCCCCCCTGGGAGTGGGGGTGACTTCTCACTTTCCCTGTCTTTGTATATTTCTGTCTCTCTAGTGAGTACACATGCTCGGTGGTCCTATGGCCAAAAGCTTAAAAAATAACAAAAAATACAAAATAAAGCTTCCTAGGGACCAGCAGTTGGTGCAATGGCTATGTTGCTGGACTCCCATGTAGTTGACCACAGTATGAGTCCTGGACCTGGTGGTTTACATCATGTACAGTCATCACTACCATTCATTTCTCCTCTTGATAGAGTTTTGTATCAAGGTTAAGCTGTTCTAGAGTGAGCTGGAAATGTTGCAATTTAATTCTGTTTTCTGGAGTAATCTGTATAAGAATGGTATTACTGGGGCCGGCAGGTTGCGTGGTGGTTGTGATGCTGGACTCCCATATGGCTGATCGCAGTTCAAATCTTAAACCTGGTGGCTTGCTTTCTCACTTTCCCTTTCTCTGTCTCGTTTCCACATGGCTCTCTGCTCTGACCTACACTGCTTGGTAGCTGGTTGAGGGAGATGGGACTTTACGGATGGACCACAGCTCTTCCATCCTCATCCTCAGCTTTGGTCTACTATGCACATGCCTCCAACTCCCCCACCCCCTAAGTACACCTCTGCATGCCATAACTATCTTTGCCACAATGTAGATACTCAATACCTATTTGTTGAATTAAGTCAAAAAGAAAGAAGGATGAGTTGTCTTTTTTTATTTTTAAGAATTACTTAATTTTATTTATTCATTCATTTAATTTGACCAGAGAGAGAGAAAAAGAGGAAGCAAGAAAGCAAGCCACCAGATTCAGGACTTGGTCAGCCATGTAGAAACATCCAACGCCTTAACCACCATGCCACCTGCTGGTCCTCTGAGTTGTCTTTTAAAAAAATTCATTAAAAAAAAAACAACTCATTTTTTTCTTCTAATCTTTTATTTTCTTTCTTTTTTTCTTTTTCTTTTTTTTTTTTTTTAAGAATTATTTTATTTAACTTTACTTATTTTAATTTGACCAGAGAAGGAAAGTGGGGAAAAAAGTCACCAGGTCCATGACATGAACCGCACTGAGCCATGTGGGAGTCCAGTGCCCCCAACCACCGCCACCTGCCAGCCCGGAATGAGTGGTCTTATGTGAACCCAGATACACAAGCAAAGCCATTAATGGTGAACCGAATTTCCCCACCTTAGGAAAGAAGATGCCAGCGCCTTCTTAATCCCTAACATCCACTTTCCTCTTCTTCCCCATCAAGGTGGGGTGAGTCAATCCTGGGGAGGGCAGGAATGACAGTGACAGGCCCTGTTCCCTCTGTCAGAGCAAAAGTAAATCCTTGTCTCCCTTGACATCCTCACCACACCAGTTCCCATACCATAGAAATATCCCGCTCCTTGTTCAGGTCTCCCACACACACACACACACACAGAGCACGCTCTGAACGGCTATCACTGGGTATCACGGACCGAGGAGGTAGGGAGGGGTTTTCATTCTATCTACCTTGCTCTCTTTCCCAGACTCCTGATGCTCCTCCATCACTCTCCTCGGCCGCAGCACACGGGATTCCGCCGCCAGCCCCCGCCCGTGCGCTCCCGCAGCTTCGTCCCGGGTAATTCTGCGCGATGAACCGAGTGGAAAGCTCATCAGCTGATGGAGACACTCGCCCCCTCCCTGCCAGGAGTCACCTTTGCGGGGGCGGTTCCCACCTCGTTTCCCCGCAGCCACGCCTTAATTCCGCCGCCAGCCCCCGCCCGTGCGCTCCCGCAGCTTCGTCCCGGGTAATTCTGCGCGATGAACCGAGTGGAAAGCTCATCAGCTGATGGAGACACTCGCCCCCTCCCTGCCAGGAGTCACCTTTGCGGGGGCGGTTCCCACCTCGTTTCCCCGCAGCCACGCCTTATGATTGGGTACCAGGTCTACTGTTAACGATGCTAGCCCCCCCTGCCGCTCCTGTGACCAGGCCCCAGCTTTTAAGGAGCCTTGTGGAACCGAGAGGGCCGGGAATGGACAACTGGGTGAGGACTGCGGTCGGGCCTCTAGGGTCTCAGAGGTCGGTCTCCCGCCACCAGCCGGTGGACGCCCACGCGCCGCTGTTCTGGGCCCCGCCTTCCAACCGCCACGCGCGACCTGCGCGTGCGCACTTGCCGCGTCTCGTGCCCCCGCCCGGCGGAGGGCGGGGCGGGAAGAGGGCGTGGGTGGCAGGGTGGGGTGGGCTGGGAGGAATGGGGAGGAGGGAGGGGGGTGGTGGACCAGAGTCGAGAGCAAGAGCCAATGCCTATGCAGAAAGGGATTCCGTTAAGTTTTCCGCTCCCAGCGTGAGGGATCGGCAGGGGGAGCAGTTTAAGGGGACGAGGGGTCGCGACAAGGCTCGGGTCCAGGGCGCCCCAGGCCAGGCCCAGGTCCACGGGCGGTCGCCACTGGAGGTTGGCCGCAAGCGGAAAGTGATGCAGCGAGAGAAAATGTGGGTGCCCTGGAACGGGCTAATCGTGATCGGGAAGAGAGTGGAGCTCCTGGATAGAAATACGCAAAAGTCTAAGATGTGGGAGCCCAAGCTTGAGTCTGACGACTGGAGACTAGAAGATGTGGAAAAGACCGTCTTGAAAGAGGAGTCAGGCCCGAGTCAGGACAGGATGGATATGAAGCTACTGCATGGTGTAACAAGTACATTGCAGGCTTCAGCAGGTTTTGGGAAAGACAGCCGAAGGGAAATTTGGGGAAGACAGGAAGTCCAACTCAAAACAGAGGCTGAATCTAAGAGTATGGGGGGGACAGCAGGGACTAGGGGATCTGGGTTTAAAGAGAAGTTAAGGTCTGTTGAGAAGATGGGCATCAGTGGTGAGGACTTGAGATCCAGAGGCTATGAACTGGGGCAGAATGAGAAGGAGCTGTGGTGGAGTGGAGGGAAACAGAGGTCAAGTGGAGAGAAGCAGGAGTCAAATGGAGAAGCATTGAGATCAAGTGGCGAGAAGTCGGGATTGAGTGGAGAGCAGCTGGTGTCCAGTAAAGAGATGGAGAGAGGCTGGTGTCCAGTAAAGAGGAGTTGGCATCCAGTAGAGAGAAGTTGGCATCCAGTAGAGAGAAGCTGGTGTCCAGTAAAGAGAAGTTGGCATCCAGTGGAGAGAAGCTGGTGTCCAGTAAAGAGGAGTTGGCATCCAGTAGAGAGAAGTTGGCATCCAGTAGAGAGAAGCTGGTGTCCAGTAAAGAGAAGTTGGCATCCAGTGGAGAGAAGCTGGTGTCCAGTAAAGAGGAGTTGGCATCCAGTAGAGAGAAGTTGGCATCCAGTAGAGAGAAGCTGGTGTCCAGTAAAGAGAAGTTGGCATCCAGTGGAGAGAAGCTGGCATCCAGTAAAGAGGAGTTGGCATCCAGTGGAGAGAAGCTGGTGTCCAGTGGAGAGGAGCTGGTATCCAGTGGAGAGGAGCTCAGATCAGGTAGAGAGAAGTTGAGACACAGTGGAGAGAGGCAGAAATCAAGTACAGGAGAGAAGCTGAGATGGAGAGAAGAGACAGTGGAGTCTAGTGGAGAGAAGCGGAAGTTCAGTAGAGAGCGGCGAATGTCAAGTGTGGGAGAGAAGCTGGAGTCCGGTGGAGAGAAGCCAAGTTTCAGTGGAGAGAGACGGAAATCAAGTGGAGGAGAGAAGGTGAGATGGAGTGGAGAGACGATGGAGCCCAGTGGAGAGAAGCGGAAGTTCAGTAGAGAGCGGCGAATGTCAAGTGTGGGAGAGAAGCTGGAGCCCAGTGGAGAAAAGCAGAGGTTCAGTGGAGAGAGACGGAGATCGAGTGGAGGAGAGAAGCTGAGATGGAGTGAAGAGACGATGGAGCCCAGTGGAGAGAAGCGGAGGTTCAGCATCAGAGAGGGGCGAATGTCAAGTGTGGGAGAGAAGCTGGACTCCAGCGGAGAGAAGCCAAGATTCAGTGGAGAGAGGCGAAGGTCGAGTTTGGGAGAGAAGCTGAGGTTCGCTGGAGAGAGGCGAAGGTCGAGTGGAGGAGAAAAGCTGAGGTCAACTGGAGAGGATTTCAAATCCATTGAGGATAGAATGGGATCAAGTGCAGAGAATCTGGGATCTAGTGAGGAGAACCTAGGAACTAGTGGGGAGAAGCTGGAGATTGGAGGAGAGAAGTTGAAAGATACAAGAATGGGGAGCATAGATGAAGAGAAAAATGAAAGAGTGGTAAAAGATACTGGTGATGAAAGAATGACAGAATTTATTGATGATGAGCTGGAAATCCCTTTGGTACGAGTAGAAGGGAGTAACAAAGAACTTGAAAGGATTGAGGAAGGGGTGGAAGTTGAAGGGGACACCTTGCGTGAAGTGAACAGTATTACCAATGAATCTGTTTCTATGGGAGAGAAAGATACTGTAGGCGAAGATATCCGTGAATGAGGCAGATAAAGGAGTGAAGCTGAAGAAGGAATGAGAAGCAGATAACTGAAGTATTGAAAGTCAGAGAGGAGAAATTAGAGCCAAGAAGAGCATTATTGATCCTGAAAGGATAGAGAGAGGAAAGTCTGATGCTCTAAGAACAGAGACAGGAATGAATTCCTGGGGAAAAAGACGGAAGCCAGTACCAAAGGAAAGGAAGAACGGTAAAGAGAGAAAGGAGAACATCTTGAGGAGAAAGAAAAACTGTGTTAATAAGTGAAGAAAAATTGGTTATTGATTTCTTGGAGAAGAGCTATGACCAAGGAGCCTGTAGGGAGATGTTTGAGAAAAGGATTTAGGATGGGTTAGAAATGCATTTCGTTTAAGATGTGATTGAGTATCTGAGATGTAGGAGAATGCATAATGAGAAAAATGGAGAATTACAGCAGGAGAAAAGATAGATATCGAGGGCTGTGGAAGGAGATGCAGTCTGAAGTGAGCGACATTTCAGAAAGAGGATCCCAAAGAAGGAGTTCCAGAGACAAAAACAAGAGAGGAGACGAGAAAATAAAGAAGAAAAAAAGTAAGAAGCCACATTCTATTATGGTGAATATGTTTGTTGTTTTTAAATGTTATTTCCTTCAGTATTTCTGTATTCTCCTCTCCCATGTAGACAATTTTACAATCTAATGATAGACTTCTCACCAGGATCAAATTCATCCTCGTTGACCTTCCCTCTTCTCTTTCTTTCTTTCTTTTTTTTTAAAATTTTATTAAAAAGCGTGTTGGGGGAACCAGCAGTTAGCATTAATGGCTGTGTCCCTGGACTCCCATGTAGTCCACCACTGTTCATGTCCCGGACCCGGTGGCTGAAAACTCACGCCGGTCACGTGTGTGTGCGTGCCCAAGATCCCGAGAGGAGAATGGAGGAGAAGGGATT
>NW_006159755.1:2750459-2774238 GCF_000334495.1 Tupaia belangeri chinensis | reverse complement strand
GAAAACCTCTCCAAAAAAAAAAAAAAAAATGCGTGTTCACTTACCAGAGAGAGAGAAAGAGGGAAAGTGAAAAATCATAGCCTCCAGAGGGGATGGCCACACTGCATTCCCTTCTCTTCCAGTCTCCTTGGGATTTTGGGCACACACTCATTCAAGACGTGAACCATGAAGTCCACACAGAATTATTTATTCCATTCATATTTTTTATTTTTGTTACAAATTTAACTGATGCAGGAGCATCTGGACATTTAGGTCCACACTCTACTTTCAGGCTATATATTCTGTTTTGTTTTGTTTTTTTCATTGTCTTTTTTTTTTTTTTTTTTTTTTATTTTTTCCAGGAGGGGGTGAAAACAGGAGAGAGAGAGAAAGAGAGAAGGAAGATGAGAAAGCAAGCTGTCAGGTCCAGGACTCAAACCGTGGTCAGCCACATGGGAGTCCAGCTACCCTAACTACCATGCCACCTACCAGCCCCTTCTGTTTTCATAATTTGTCCTTGGTGGCCCAATTATCATGCCTGTCCACTTTGTAAATGTCCTATCTTCATCATCTTCAAGGCCTTATCTAACCATACCATCTCCTACTTTTTTTTTTTTTTTGTCTTCTTCAAGTTCTTCCAACAAGCAGAATTTATGAGGAACTTTAACTTTTGTAGAGACCACCAGCTTCTCCTGTAGCCTGAAGCTGGCCTTCCCTCTTACTAGCCCTAAAGTTATATCCAAAATAATTAATAATTGCTGGGCTTCATTGCACCACAGTCACCATTTCTACAGGTTCCCTTCATCTTCACATCAAATTGAATCACTCACATTTAATTTAAATTGGTCTCAAATACCTGCATTGTTTACATTTTGACTTTTAAATATTCATCTAATTATGTGGACTTTTTTGTAGCTTCTTTCATGTCTCTCAAGGGGTCTATTTTTTTGTCTTCCACATGCTACCCATCTTCTACCCTCTTTCCAAGGATGAGAAGACCTGAGTACCTGCTGTCAAGATTGTAATGTCAAGACTTAGGGGGGAACCAGCAGTTAGCATAATGGCTATGTCACTGGACTCCCACATAGTCGACCGCGGTTCGCGTCCCGGACGTGGTGGCTTAAAACTCATGCCAGGTGCGTGTGCGTGCATGCCCAAGATCCAGAGAGGAGAACGAAGGAGAAGGGACTGCGGCGTGACCATCCCCCCAGGGAGGTGATTTCTCGCTTTCTGTCTCTGTCTCTCTCTGTCTGGCGAGCGCACGCACCCTATAGCGAAAATCTCTCAAAAAAAAAAAAAGAAGACTTAGGCTCTTAGATCTTATTTATCTCTTGGTAGGGATGTAAGAGATGGCTAAAGCAGTCAAGACCTAGTTAGGTCAACTACCCTTTGCCCTCTGTGTACTTTAAAAGTTACAAAAATAATTTAAAGAATTATTTAATTTAACATTTTTATTTATTATTATTTTTATATATTTCCAGAGAGATACACAGAGAGAGAAAGAGAGAGAGAGAAAGTGAGAAGCAAGCCTCCAGGTCTGGTATTCAAACTATGGTCGGCCATGTGGAAGTCTAGCACCCTTAACCATCACGCCACCTGCTGGCCCCAAAAGTTGCAAACATTTCTAAGAAATAGAAATTTTATTATATAACACAAATATCGTAACATGAATTTTAATAGCCTTGTTTTTAAAAGTTTATTTACTTCTTCCGTGAATAAGACAGAGAGACGGCACCCCCTATCAGACCCTCAACGCCACAATCCACTCCCAGTCTCAGCCAACCCTGGATCATGGACACTCATTTGTCCAGCATATCAGGGAGCTCTCTGGACTCAAATTGGGAATCTTCTCATGTAGAATTGTCTTACAGAGCATCACATTTTACTGAGTGCCACTGTCCAGTCTCAACTTAATGGGTTTTTGTTTTGTCTAGTTTTAGTTTGCTATAGGATGTGCGCACTCACTGGAAATAGACAAAGAGAGAAGGAAAATAAGAAATGCTAGGCTATGTCATGATCCTCTCTCTTCTTGGGATTTGGGGCATGCATGAGCATGCACCCAACATGATTTTCAAGCTGCTAGGTCAGGTCCTCGAACTGTACAAGTGGTCATGTGGGATCCAGATGCCTTAACCACCATGCCACAGGTTGGCCCCAATCTTGTGTTTTTTAATTTTCTACATACTCTTGGCTGATTTTCCCCAAAGGCTCTGAAAGATCTATAACCCCCTTGCTATATTTTTGTTTATATAGTCAAGCCTAACCAATAATCTATTAAGTCCTTTTTATCTTGTTCTGTTTTGTCAGTTTTGTTGGTGTAGTCCTTCATCCTTTGAGTCTAATGTTGAGTGGCTGCTATCTAGGCTTGCCCCATAGCTGTCATTTGGGGCATCTTACCACCTCTCTCCATGTTTCTGTGTTGGACCTACTACTGCTTAGATCTTAGCTTTTCTTCCTGTTTTTTGTGTTACTTATTTTGGTCAACCACATCATCTAATAATTTCCAAATAAAGTGACCATGAAAATAAGCTTTATGGCACTGTATCTGTTTAAAAGTATCAATTCTTCTCACATACCTGATTGATAGTTTAGCTAGGTATGGAGATCTATGTTGAAAATCATTTTCCCTTAGAATTTTAAAGGCATTGCCCCATTATCTCCCCCCCACCCCCGCCTTTTTTTTTTAAGAGGTTTTTGCTACAGGGTGCATGCATTCGCAAAAAAGAGAGGGACAGAAAGTGAGAAATCACCCCCCCGGGGGTATGGCCACACCAAGATCCCTTCTCCTCCATTCTCCTCTTGGGATCTTGGGCACGCACACACACGCGCCCGGTGTGCGTTTAAGCCACCGGGTCCGGGACTCAAACCGCAGTTGGCTATGTGGGAGTTCAGCAACATAGCCATTATGCTAACTGCTGGTTCCAATTTTTAAATTTTATTTTACAATTCATTTTATTTCATAAGCGAACTTGTGTGAGAGAGTAACAGGCACTCTCAACAGTGTCTGTCACATCACACTTCCATTCTTCCAGATCGCCAGATAGTCAGGATCTTGGTTGTACATGCACCTAATGTATTTCAGGTCATCTCATGATCCAGACCCTTGCTGGCCATGTGGCTTCCAGCACTGCAGATCAGTGCACTATCACCTGTACCACTGCAGCTAAGTCATGCTTCAGCCAACCCTGGATCATGGACACTCATTTGTCCAGCATATCAGGGAGCTCTCTGGACTCAAATTGGGAATCTTCTCATGTAGAATTGTCTTACAGAGCATCACATTTTACTGAGTGCCACTGTCCAGTCTCAACTTAATGGGTTTTTGTTTTGTCTAGTTTTAGTTTGCTATAGGATGTGCGCACTCACTGGAAATAGACAAAGAGAGAAGGAAAATAAGAAATGCTAGGCTATGTCATGATCCTCTCTCTTCTTGGGATTTGGGGCATGCATGAGCATGCACCCAACATGATTTTCAAGCTGCTAGGTCAGGTCCTCGAACTGTACAAGTGGTCATGTGGGATCCAGATGCCTTAACCACCATGCCACAGGTTGGCCCCAATCTTGTGTTTTTTAATTTTCTACATACTCTTGGCTGATTTTCCCCAAAGGCTCTGAAAGATCTATAACCCCCTTGCTATATTTTTGTTTATATAGTCAAGCCTAACCAATAATCTATTAAGTCCTTTTTATCTTGTTCTGTTTTGTCAGTTTTGTTGGTGTAGTCCTTCATCCTTTGAGTCTAATGTTGAGTGGCTGCTATCTAGGCTTGCCCCATAGCTGTCATTTGGGGCATCTTACCACCTCTCTCCATGTTTCTGTGTTGGACCTACTACTGCTTAGATCTTAGCTTTTCTTCCTGTTTTTTGTGTTACTTATTTTGGTCAACCACATCATCTAATAATTTCCAAATAAAGTGACCATGAAAATAAGCTTTATGGCACTGTATCTGTTTAAAAGTATCAATTCTTCTCACATACCTGATTGATAGTTTAGCTAGGTATGGAGATCTATGTTGAAAATCATTTTCCCTTAGAATTTTAAAGGCATTGCCCCATTATCTCCCCCCCACCCCCGCCTTTTTTTTTTAAGAGGTTTTTGCTACAGGGTGCATGCATTCGCAAAAAAGAGAGGGACAGAAAGTGAGAAATCACCCCCCCGGGGGTATGGCCACACCAAGATCCCTTCTCCTCCATTCTCCTCTTGGGATCTTGGGCACGCACACACACGCGCCCGGTGTGCGTTTAAGCCACCGGGTCCAGGACTCAAACCGCAGTTGGCTATGTGGTAGTTCAGCAACATAGCCATTATGCTAACTGCTGGTTCCAATTTTTAAATTTTATTTTACAATTCATTTTATTTCATAAGCGAACTTGTGTGAGAGAGTAACAGGCACTCTCAACAGTGTCTGTCACATCACACTTCCATTCTTCCAGATCGCCAGATAGTCAGGATCTTGGTTGTACATGCACCTAATGTATTTCAGGTCATCTCATGATCCAGACCCTTGCTGGCCATGTGGCTTCCAGCACTGCAGATCAGTGCACTACCACCTGTACCACTGCAGCTAAGTCATGCTTCTTTTATTACATAAAACATTTTTGTTCCTTTTTTATGTACATGTTCTCTTTACTCTTCAAGTATTTTTCCTGTTTCTAAGTTTTCTTCTGCCTTTTACATTGTTTTCCCTAAACTCCTCTGCATGTTCTTTCTGTTTTGTGTCTGTGTTGTTGGAGGTTTTGCCTAAATGATGGATTTTTTGGCCATGTATTCATATTGTAAAAAGAGGCATTAAGCACAGCTCATTGGAAACTATGTGCATGAATGGGGCTGTAGTCACCACAGAGTGGTGACTGACGAAAGCAGGATTTTTATTGCTTTGTTATTGCTATAGGTTGAGTGTGCTTGCCAGAGAGAGCGAGAGAGAGAGGGAAAGTGAGAAATTACCCCCTACAAGTGATGACCATGCCACAGTCAGTCCCTTCTCCTTCAATCTCTTCTCAAGATCTTGGCCACACGCACATACTGAGTGTGATTTTCAAGCCCTTGTGTCTAAGACTTGAACCGCAGAGGCAGCCATGTTGGATCCATCACTTTAACCTCTATGCCATCTGCTGGCCCCAAAAGCCGGATTTATTTTTATTGGATGCACCTAAATGTCAGACTCTGTAGGGCACATTACAGATTCAGGCACTATTCACTTTCTCCAGAGAAGAATTCTCCCATGCCTCTCTGGAGGCATCTGCATGATCACCACTGTTGAGGTTTGAGCAGCAGGGCAGGGGGATAGGGTTGCCAGAGGCCAACATTTGGCATGCATATTTTCACTCAGTCCCGGTGTTTGCAGGTCAGTGCTCCCATTACCTTCAGCTGTGGCCAGTTTTCCAAGCTGCCGGGGCTGGACTCAAGCCACATGGCCTGCCATGTGAGATCTTGATCCCTTAACCACTCACTAGTCCATGGGGCTGGCCCTATCCAACTTGTTAATTTTTTTTTTAATTAAATAATGTTTAATGTAGTTCAAACAGCATCTGGTTCATTTTAGCTCCTTCACTGCCAAACCTGGGTGACAGGGACTGCTTCAGTCTCTCTGCCTTTTCTGTCTGTGATGACCAAGGTGTAAAGGTATCTGCCACATCGAACTTTAAACTTCACATTATCCTTATTTTTCTTTCTTTTTTTTTTTTTAATAAGACAGCATAACTCTTTTTAAAAGATTATTTGTTTAATTTTATTTATTCATTCATTTATTTTAATTTGACCAGAGAGAGACACAGAGATAAAGAGAGAGCAAGCTGCCAGGTCCAGGACTGGAACCATGGTCGGCCATGTGGGAGTGTCCAGCGCTGTAACCACCACGCCATCTGTTGGTCCCATTATCTTTATTTTTCTTGATCTTGACAGACTTGGTGTCCTTTTGCTGGGCTGTTAGCAGAGAGTCTTTGATTTCTTCAATTTTTTGAGGCATGGAAGGGAGCATGGGGAGAGGGTTCCAACCAGCACAGCCAGCAGCCAGAAATGAAGAGCCCAACTTTTTAATATTTTAATATTTGCAGAAAACTTAGAAAATTAGAGCAATGAGCAACTGAGTATCCTCTACTTAGATTTAATAATCAATAAGAATTTGCAATGTTTGCTTGCTTTCTTCATTTTTTAAAAAATAATTATTTATTTTATTTTATTTATTCATTCATTTATTTAAATTTGACCAGAGAGAGAAACAGACCGAGAGAGAGAGCGGGAAAGTGAGAAAGCAAGCCACCAGGTCCGGTATTTGAACTGCAGTTGGCCATGTGGGAGTGTCCAGCGCCTTAACCACCACGCCACCTGCTGGTCCCATCTTTCTTCCTTTTTTTTAAACTTTATTTATTTATTTAAATTTAATCAGAGAGGGACAAAGTGAGAGAGAGAGAGAGGAAAGTAAGAAAGTAAGGTGCCAGGGCCAGGACTCAAACCATGGTGGGTCACGTGGGTTAAGCACCCTTAACCACCGTGCTGCCTGCCAACCCCTTCTTCTTTTTTTCTTTTTTTGATTTGCTACATGGTGCATGTGCTCACCAGAGAGAAACGGAGAGGAGGAGAGAGAGAGGAAAGTGAGAAAACACCCCCAAGGGGCATGGCCACATCTCAATCCTTTTTCCTCCATTCTCTTCTCAGGATTTTGAGCATGCATGCACATCCCTCCCCCGCACAGTGTGTTTTTCAAGCTGCCAGGGCTAGGACTTGAATCGCATAGTAGGCTATGTGGGATCCAGCCGCCTTAACCTCTACATCACTGGCTATTCTGCTTATTTCTATATGTTCTAGCATATATATCCTAAGAAAAGAGATGTCTAGGGCCAGCAGGTGGCATGGTGGTTAAGATATTGGACTCCCACATGACTGACGGCAGTTTGAGTCCAGACATGGAGGCTTGAAACCTGCCAGGCAGGTGTGCACGTGTGCCCAAAATTCCAAGAGGAGAAAGGAGAAGCAGCATGGCCATCCCTGCCTGCTGGCGGGTTGATTTCTCATCTTCCCCCTCTGTGTCTTTCTCTGTAGCACACACACCCTCATTATTATTTTAAATTTGCTACAGGGCACATGTGCTCACCAGACAGAGAGAGAGAGAGAGGGGGAAAGTGAGAAAGCAAGCCAAGTCCGGGACTCAAACTGCATTTGGCCATGTGGGAGCCCAGTGCCTTAACTACCACCACCTGTTGACCCCCCAAAACTGGGCTGAATTCTTTAAAAAGTCAAAGTTGGGGGGCCAGCAGGTGGTGTGGTGTTTTTCCTTCTCCTCTCAGGATTTTTTTTTTTTTTGAGAGGCTTTTGCTATAGGGCGCGTGCACTCACCAGACAGACAGAGAGAGATAGAGAGACAGAAAGCGAGAAATCACTCCCCGGGGGGATGGCCACGCCACAATCCTTTCTCCTCCATTCTCCTCTCGGGATCTTGGGCACGCACGCATGCCCACATGCCCGGCATGAGTTTAAGCCACCGGGTCCAGGACACGAACTGCGGTCGACTACATGGGAGTCCAGCGACAAAGCCATTACGCTAACTGCTGGTCCCTCCTCTCAGGATTTTGTGCACTTGCACACAGGTGCCCAGTGTGTTTTTCAAGCCACTGGGTCGGAACTCAGACAGCATCGTTGGCCATGTGGTGGTTAGCCACCTTAACTACCATGCCAACTGGCTGGCTCAATGGTGCCATCCATTATAGTTCTGTGGTTCTTCAACTGGGAACTGGGACTAGAGACCTCGGTCCCTCACTCTCCATTGCACTCACCACCCTTGACTCGGTTTTCCTCCTGTGGTTGTTTTTTATCCATCTGTCTCCACTAGAGTATAAGCTCCACGAGGGTTTGGTTACCTGTTCTAGCCTAGCGGTTAGCCAGCATATAGTAGGCATTCAGTACGTATTTGTGGAATAAACCAGTGCACCGTACCATTATTCACCGACTTTACCAGTCTCTGTACTATTTCACATCTATTGAGAAGTTGTTGTAACAATTTACTGTTTCTTAGAACATCTCACCTTTTGAAGCCTAAAAAGCCTAAAAATGTCTTTATTGCATCTTTGTACTTGAGCTGATTGGTCATTCCAATGACTCAAGCATAAAAACAGATCTGGGTTTCCAGAGGGTGGCGCCTTAGTAAAATGTGACCCTCTTTCGAGGTTGGCCCACATAGGAAGGTTCCAGGTTTGTATCCAGTGACCCTCCTGAGTATGCCGGGCACAAGTGTGCCCATGGTCCAGGGCTGGCTAAAGCTGGGGATGGATCACAGCATGAAAACCCTATGGAGAGTTCTGTCTCTATTTCTGTCTCCCTCTTGCCCATGGAAGAAATAAACTTAAAGAAGAAAAAAAAGGGGGGGGGACCAGCAGTTAGCGTAATGGCTATGTCGCTGGACTCCCACGTAGTCGACCGCGGTTTGCATCCTGTACCTGGTGGCTTAAAACTCAGGCCGGGCATGTGTGCGTGCGTGCCCAAGATCCCGAGAGGAGAACGGAGGAGAAGGGATTGCGGCGTGGCCATCCTCCCGGGGGGGTGATTTCTTGCTTTCTGTCTCTCTGGGTCTTTCTGGCGAGCGCAAGCGCCCTATAGCAAAAAACTCTCCAAAAAAAAAAAAAAAATGAAAAGAAAAGATGAAAAAGAGAGCTGGCTCCATGGCATGGTGGTTAAGGCAGTCAGATCCCACATGGCTAACCACATGGTTCAAGTTCTGGACTGGGCAGCTTGAGAAATACCCTGGACACGTTTATGTGTTTTTCCAAAATCCCAAAAGGAGGGAGAGATGGAGGTAAAGTCACCGACTACGATGGGTCCATTCATGAGTATGTGGCTTCTTGTCTTCTTCTCCCTGTTTCCACGATTTCTGTTCCTTTATTGGTAAGGAGCTGATAATGTGCACTTGTTTCTGTTCTCTGGGAATTCCGATCCTATAGTTTGACAATAAGGTAGAAATACTGGGTGTGGGCAGAATTGTAAAGATATACTGCATCGGCTCAAGCTTAGTTATAGGATCTTTTTGACAAATGCTCGTGATAGCTAACATCTACTGAATTCTTGTACTAATCAGAGTCATTTAATAGGCTGCATGCTAAGCTCTTTGTATGTCTTCTATCATTTGATCCAACAGCTCTTTGAGACTGGAACCATTACTCTGTCAACTCTACCAACTAGAAACTGCCTGGGGCAGGCCTTGAGACCAAACAACCTGACCTCAGGACTACCATGGAAACCACTCTGTTGTACTGCTTTCTCCATTCTTTCCTTTGTTCTTTGGAAATTTATTTGTATTTCTTTCTTCTATGAGCAGGAGAGAGTGTGTGTGTGCTCACAACAATGTCTTGACACCGTGATCCATCCCCAGCCATAGCCAGCCCCAGTTCATAGTACCTGCCTGGTGTACTCAGGGACATCTTCAGATTTCAGCCCAACCCAGAACCTTTCTTGTAGGGCAACCTTGCAGAGCATTACATTTTACCACTGCACCACAATCATCACCTCTGTTCTTTTTTTTTTTTTTTTTAAAGATTTATTTATTTAATTTTATTTACTCATTCATTTTTTTAAAATTTATTATTATTATTATTATTTTGGATAGATTTCCACTGTAGGGTGCGTGCGCTCGCCAGACAGACAGAGAGAGACATAGAGACAGAAAGCAAGAAATCACCCCCCAGGGGGGATGGTCACGCCGCAATCCCTTCTCCTCCATTCTCCTCTCGGGATCTTGGGCATGCACGCACACGCGCCCGGCGTGAGTTTTAAGCCACCGGGTCCAGGGCACGAACCACGGTCGACTACGTGGGAGTCCAGTGACATAGCCATTACGCTAACCGCTGGTTCCCTCATTCATTTATTTTTAATTTGACGAGAGAGAGAGAGAGAGAAAGTGAGAAAGTAAGTCACCAGGTCCGGGACTTGAACCGTGGTCGGCCATGTGGGAGTGTCCAGCACCTTAGCCACCACGCCACCTGCTGGTCCCTGCCTCTGTTCTCTTTAGATAAACCCTGAGACTTGGTTTCCAGACCTGCCAAGGCAAGAGCAACGGTCCTGCCTGGCTGGTGGGGAAGGAGGTTTTGTAACAATCCTTCCATGTAGTCAATGAGTGCTTGTTGAATGAGCACTTCAGCGACAGGTTAAGAACATAAACGCGGGACCAACAGATGGTGTAATGGGTACGTCCTGGACTCAGCAGCTTGAAATACACTGGACACGTGTGCGTGCATGCTCAAAATCCAGAGAGGAGAATGGAAGAGAAGAGATTGCGATGTGACCACCCCCAGGGGGTGACTTCTCGCTTTCTGTCTCTCCGTCTCTGTCTCTTTGGCGAGTGCAAGCACCATATAGCAAAAAACAAAAACAAAACAAAACAAAAAAACTCTAAAAAGAGAACATAAATGCTAAAAATAATAATGTTTTTTTTTTTTTTCTTTCCCAGATCTCTACCTTCCCAAGATCATCTCTCCTGGCTTCCTCTGGTGACTCTGAGAGCTGAGGAATTGTCTCTCTTATAAGAGGACTTCATCAGCACTAGGTTGAGACTAGGGCAATTTTCGGTTGTGGAAGTCTCTCAGATTGCACTGCACAGTATACGAAAGGTGAACTAAACAATCGAATTTGTTCTTTGGCTGGATTCCATTTTCCCCTGGAATATAAGATGCATTCTATTGAGGCCACAGAAAGAAAAGTGAAGATCAAGACACCACGAACCATGCTAGCCACCTTGTAAGTGCACATATTTATAATTATCTAGATCACTAGAGCTTTATATTTAAATATCATTTTTTACTAAAATTATCCAAAATACAATCCCGGGAATTGAGGTCTCCTGAGCTATTTTAGATATTTTATTATCCTATTCTTTCTTTGTATATTTCCAAATATTTCTGCTTTTTGCAACGAAAGACATCATTTTTTGATTTTTGTTAAAATCCGCCTTAGATGGTTCCATTGATTCATTGACATCATTGCAATAACCGAGCACTTATGATGAGCTCACAATCAGGCTGACCAGGAGCCATGTCAGGCCACAGATGTACTTGTTGCCCCATTGAATATTTTTAAACCATTTTTAGAACTACTGTTACAGTTTTTAAAAATCCAGAGATTTGGGACCAGCAGTTAGCGTAATGGCTATGTTGCTGGACTCCCAAACCATCCTGGACGTGGTGGCTTAAACTGACACCAGGTGAATATATGTGAGTGCCCAAGACCCAAGAGGAGAATGGAGGAGGAGGGATTGTGGCGTGGCCATCCCCCGGGGGGGGTGACTTCTTGCTTTCTGTCTCTCTGTCTTTCTGGTGAGCACACACGCCCTATAGTCAGAAACTCTCAACAACAACAACAAAAAAAAAAAAATCCAGAGATTCATGTTAAAAACTGGGTTTCTGGCTTTTCTTTAAAAGTGAGATCTGGGGGACCAGCAGATAGTGTAATGTTTGCGTCGCTGGACTCCCAGGTAGCCAACCACAGTTCGAGTCCTGGGCCTCAGTGGCATAAACCTCACATTGGGCATGTGTGCATGCATGCCCAAGATCCCGAAAAAATTGGAGGAAAAGGGATTGTGGTGTGGCCATCCCCCCTGGGGGATGATTTCTCACTTTCTCTCTCTGTCTCTGTCTCTTCAGCAAGTGCACATGCTCTATAACAAAAAAAAAAAAAAAAAAAAAAATCTCATTAAAAAAAAAACTTGAAATTAAAAAAAAAAAAAAAACTCTCATTAAAAAAAAGACTTGAGATCTGGGCCAGCTCTATGGCCTAGTGGTTAAGACAGCTGGATCCTACGTGACTCACCCCAAGGTTTGAGTCCTAGACCCAGAAGCTTGGAAAACATGTTAGGCACATGTGCATGCATGCCCGTAATCCCAACAGGATGGAAAAATAGAGGAGAAGGGGGTGAGGCATGACTATGCTCCACTAGTGGTGCTTTCTTTCCCTCCCTTTCTCTTCCTCTTTGTCTCTGGCTGGTGAATGCACCCACTCTGGCAAAATTTAAAAAAAGAAAATCTGGCCATTCTGGGTCCATATAGCAAAGAAATACTGCCTGTCTGCATGTCCTTGTGCTGGGGCCTGTGTCCTGAGCCAGCCTGCCTCGGGTTCCTACCGCCTCCACAGGAGCCCGAGTGGCTGGTGTGCAACCGTGAGGTGTGTTGCTCAGTGTGGGGCAGATGCCAGGCTGTGCCGGTACGTTTAATCCAGGTCAAGCCTACCTCTCAGATGGCTAAGTACCCCTTCTGAGTTTTAGAGGGTATCAGATAAAAAATGACAAGATTGTTTGCTTTTTTGCTTTATTTTTTATGCTGTGGGAATTGAAAAAATTAAATACCCAGCCACGCTTGAGTGCCCACAGGGAGTAGTGAAGGACAAAACTGAATGGTCGTAGTTCTCGAAACCAGCCCAGATTAAAATGAAATAGTAGGTCATCGGAAAAGTCATGACATGTTTTTCTGTGTTTTATTCTATGCAAAAATGTATCATGGTTTTCCAGACCGCCAATATAAATAGTACCACAGAAAATGACAAAAGTAATTACTTATTACTTCTAGGCAAATTATGTTGTGATTCTTTTTTTAAGGGGGGCATTTTTTTTTTTTTTTGAGAGATTGTTGCTATAGAACGCATGCACTTGCCAGGGAGATAGAGAGAGACAGAGAGACAGAAAGTGAGAAACCACAGTGAGGATGGTCACACCACAATCCTTTCTCTCAGGATTTAGGGCACAGACACACACATGTCCAGCGTGAGTTTTAAGACGTGGGGTCTGGGACTCGAACTCCAGTCAACTACATGGGAGTTCAGGTGGTTCATTACACCATCTGCTGGTCCTGTTCTTTTTTTTTTTTTTTTTTTTTTTTTTTTTTAACTGAGTAATTTGCTTGAATTTTGAGCTGTGTACTTTGGGCATATAATAAGGAAGATCTGTGTGTGTGTGTGTGTGTGTGTGTGTGTGTGTGTGTGTGTACTTACCTAGTCTGGAGTTTTTTTATTCAGTTTTACAACATTTTAGTAAGCTTATGATTTATTAAAACTTGTTTCGGGTCCAGAAGGTGGCATGGCAGTTATGACGTTGGACTCCCACAATGGCCAACCGTGGTTCAAGTCCAGGACCTGGCAGCCTGCTTTCTCACTTTCCCACTCACTCTCTGTCTCTCTCTCTCTGGCAAATTTAAAATAATAATAACAATAATAATTAATAATAAAAAATCAAAATTAAATAAATAATTCTAAAGAAAAAACCTATTTCAAGCCAGTGGCTTTATAATTAAGGTGGCTGGAGGCTGGATCCTACATGACCAACTGCATTATTCAAGTCCTGGACCTATCAGCTTGGAAAACATGCCAGGCACATGTGTGTGTGTGCCCCAAATCCCTAGAAAACAATGAAGAAGAAAGGATTGCAGCATAGCCATCCTCCTGGCGGGTGCTTTCTCACTTTCCCTCTCTCTTTCTGGTTGAGTGCATGCACCCTGCAGAACATTTTAAAACAAAAACCAAAACCTGTTTCTGTGCCATTTAGTAAGATTTATAATTTATTTATTAAAACTTGTATAGGGACCAGCAGGTGGCGTGGTGGTTAGAGGTGCTGGATTCCCACATGGCTTACCATGGTTTGAGTCCCGATCCTGGCAGCTTGCTTTCTCACCCTCTCTTTCTGTGTCTCTCTCAATTAAATTGAAAGAAAGAAAGAAAGAAAGAAAGAAAGAAAGAAAGAAAGAAAGAAAGAAAGAAAGAAAGAAAGAAAGAAAGAAAGAAAAATAAAATGCTCCTTAAAAAAACTTGCCTGGGACTGGCAAACAGGTATTCGTCCATAGTGAATATTTTATTCCCTTAAAATGTAACGATAATCCCCCACGGTCATGGTCAGGTTGGGTAAATGAGTACATTTCATGTTTGTCAAGTCTGTTTGAAATCTGTAAACCGCCCTTAGAGATTCAAGCAGGAGCACTGACACTGAAGTGGCAGAAGTTCAACTCTGCTTCTTTGTGCTATACTCAACTTTCCATTATGCCTGGCGGCTTGACGGCCTGACGGCCTGAGTCAGGAACTGGTGGAAGGTGGTCACTGCTGCAGGATTTCTTTTTTTTGGGGGGGGAGGTTTTTGCTATAGGGCACGTGCACTCACCAGAAAGACAGAGAGAGACAGAAAGCTAGAAATCACACCCCCCCCCTGGGGGGGGGGAACGATTGGCCATGCCACAATCCCTTCTTCTCCATTCTCCTTCATGGATCTTGGGCACACATGCACTCCCGCCCAACATGAGTTTAAGCCACTGGGTCTGGATCTGTGGTCGGCTACATGGGAGTCCAGCGACATAGCCATTACGCTAACTGCTGGTCCCTGTTGCAAGGCATGGATTTCTCAGAAGCTACTGCAGGGGCTCACAGGCTGGCCCAGAAGTGTCACCCCATCACACCACACAGACCTAACTTGTGAGAGGCCAGGCCTTCAATGAGAATTAATTATGCAAAGTTCGAATTACAGATCAACATAGTCTTGGTAGCCATTTCTGTGCAGATTCTGCTGGGCTGGCAAGGCCAAGCTCTGCTGCTTCCTGGACTGTGACCCCTCCCCACCACATTTGCCATTCTCCTTCTTTTCCTCCTCAGAGACTTCCTGTCTGCTAGTGCATGCCTTGGTTGGAACCCAGACAAGTATTGTACCTAGTTCTTCTGTTTTCCTTCATATGGCTCAGAATGCATTGTTTCTTACTGATATAGACAAGTACTTAACCCTAGGTGTTTAGCATTGCGCTGAGAGCAGGGATACAGCAGGCAGGTGCCCCTCCCTCAGGGACAGAGGGAACACATGCAGGGGATAATCTCGTCAGCAAGTGCTGCCTTCCTCTAACGACTGCTATTTTATCTTAATCACATTATAATTTCATTCTGTAGCCGTGGCCTACAAAGCTAAGCTCCCCAAAAGATTCTGCCAAGTTCTTGGTAAAGTTCTACTACTTATTCATTCATTCAACAAATACCTATTAAGCACCTGTTATTTGTCAGATACCAATAGGATTATAACAGAAAACAAAACTGACAAATAGTCCTGTTCTCTTGGAGCTTACATTATAGTGGAAAGAA
This sequence comes from Tupaia belangeri chinensis, assembly GCF_000334495.1. Lineage (NCBI taxonomy): Eukaryota > Metazoa > Chordata > Mammalia > Scandentia > Tupaiidae > Tupaia > Tupaia belangeri. The sequence goes on along the minus strand of NW_006159755.1, from coordinate 2,759,184 downwards.
AGAAAGAAAGAAAGAAAGAAAGAAAGAAAGAAAGAAAGAAAGAAAGGAAGGAAGGAAGGAAGGAAGGAAGGAAGGAAGGAAGAAAGAAAGAAAGAAAGAAGCCATGTCAATATGTAATATAGTTTCAAGAATTCTGAAGGGGGTCAGCAGGTGACGTGGTGGTTAAGGGGACTGGACTCCCTCATGGCCGATTGTGGTTCAAGTCCTGGACCTGGTGGCTTGCTTTCTCACTTTCCCTCTCTCTCTTTCTCTTTCACTCTGTCCCTCTCTGGTCAAATTAAAATAAATAAAATTAAATAAAATAATTCTTAAAAAAAAAAAAAAAAGAGGGCTGGCAGGGAGGTAAGGATTGTCTTTGCTTAGGGTTCCTGACACCATAAGGATCATACACATTTATACCCATGACTGGTGCAGCCCTGATTTTCATTTATCACTGGAAAAACCTCCCACCCTCCCCTATCACATTCCAGAGCTACAGACAGAAATGAATTGACCTATTGTCTCTGGTTAGCTGATTCCTCCTACCTATGAGGGCATCTAGGTGGCCTATAACTTCCCACACAAAGTATTTAATGATCTACATCCTTCTACCCTTAGGTAATTGTAAGGGAAGATTTCTTGTCTTCCTATATATGGAAGGGGCATTGTTCCAGGTTTTTGCTTTCTGCAGCATTCTTTTTCTTTTTTTTTTAATTGCCAAAGGGCAAACGTGCGAGAGAGAGAAGGAGTAAGAGAGGAAAAGAGAGAGAGAAAAACATTCCAAGAAAGAAAGAAAGAAAGAAAGAAAGAAAGAAAAGAAAGAAAAAAGAACTCCGAAGGAAAATCAAGCAGGATAAGGGAGAGGGAGATGACAGTGGGAAGTGGGGACTGCTTCTCTGGGAAGGCCTTTCTGATAAGGTGACTGTTGAGGCAGAGCCCAGAAGATATAATGGGGAAGTGGGTGGCTGCTCACGGAAGTCCCTTCCAGGCAGCAAGCAGCAAGGATAGAGGCTTCAAGTGGGGAGCATGCCTGGCCTTTCTGAGGAAAAGGAAGTCACTAACTGATCTGCAAGCCCTCAATTTTTCTTTCTTTCTTTCTTTTTAACAATTATTTAATTTAATTTATTATTAATTTTTAAAGACATATTTATTTCATTTTATTTATTACCATTATTTTAAAAATTTGACCAGAGAGAGAGACAGAGAAAGTGAGAAAGCAAGCTGCCAGGTCTGGGACTCAAACTGTGGTTGACCTTGTGGGAGTCCAGTGCCTTAACCACCACACCACCTGTCAGCCCCTATTTTTTTTTTCTTTTTAGAGAGAGTTTTGCTATAGGATGCGTGTGCTCACTGGAGAGACAGAGAGATAAAGAGAGACAGAAAGCCAAAAATCACCCCCCAGGAGGGATGGCTACACTACAGTCTCTTCTCCTCCATTCTTCTCTTAGGTCTTGGGCATACATGCCCAGTGTGAGTTTTAAGCTGCTGGATCCGGGACTCAAACTGCAGCCAATTATGTGGGAGTTCAGCAATGTAACCATTATAGCATCTGCTGGCCCCATATATTACTGTTATTTTATTTATTTATTTATTTATTTATTTTTGAGAGAGAGGTTTTTGCTGTAGGGTGCGTGCGCTCTCCAGACAGAGAGAGACAGAGAGACAGAAAGCGAGAAATCACCCCCGAGGGGGGATGGCCACACCGCAATCCCTTCTCCTCCCAGGATCTTGGGCATGCATGCACACACGCCCGGCGTGAGTTTAAGCCACCGGGTCCGGGACCTGAACCGCGGTCGACTACGTGGGAGTCCAGCGACATGGCCATTACACTAACTGCTGGTCCCACTGTTATGCTTTTTATCATAGAGAGAGAGAGAGAAAATGAGAAAGCAAGTCTCCAGGTCCAGGACTCAAACTTCAGCTAGCCATGTAAGAGTTCAATGCCTTTACCACCACACCTCCTGCCGGCCCAGCCCTCAGTTTTTCTTGCCTATGAATTCATGGGCTTATTGGGAATAACAGATGAAATCATATTACATGAAAACATGTATGTAAACTAGTAGGCACTATGTAAAAGTTATTCTTTACGTTGTCGTCACCAAGTGCTTATAGAGTGTCTAAGTCACCAAGGACTGGGATTATTATATTACATTTCTGCCCTTTCATTTTCTTATTATTGAGGTGAATTCACATAAGGTATAATTAACCATTTTAAAGAGTATAATTCAATGGCATTTAGTACCTTCCTAATGTTGAGCAACCACCACGTCTTTCTAGTTGCAAAACTTTTTTATTTTATCACCCTGGCCCTTTCATTTTTAATATTAATTTATACTACCACTCTTGGATTAGGATCTTTTTCATGTCTAACTTAGTCCTTTCTGTTTCTGGCTGGCTTCCACCGATTCCTACAAGTCATCTGTGTGTCATAGCTTACTCCACCTGTGCGAGGTAGGTACTGGGGACAGAACAGGAGCAGTGGCAGGTGGGTACCTACGTTCAGGGAACTCATAATCTAGTGGCAGATTTAGACACGAATAATTGTCAGAAAATCTATTTAATTTTGATAAATGCTTATAAGAAAAGACTGTTTAGAAAATCATATTAAAAACATTTGTGCAGGCTGACTCTGTAGCCTTGTGGTTAAGGGAGACAGATTCCACACGCCCAACTGTGCAGTTTGAATCCTGACCCCAACAGCTTGAAAAACACATCAGGTGCATGTGTGTGCCCCAATGCCCAACAAAATGGAGAAATGGAGGAGAAGGGATTGTGGCATGATCATGCTTTATGATCAAGGATAAGCTTTCTCTCTCTTTCTCTCTGTGTCTCTCTGGAAAATAATAATAAAAAAATGTATCGTGTAGTTATTAAACATACTAAAAGAAATGCTACTCTTAAATAACATGACTTCTTTTTTCCTTAAGAATTATTTATCAATTTTATTTACTTATGTATGTATTTACTTATTTAGAGAGTTTTTTTCTTTTTTTTTTTTTTTTCTGCTACTGTGTACGTACACTCACTGGAGAGACAGAGAGAGAGAGATAGAGAGAAATCCAGGGGGAATGGCCACACCGCAATCCCTTCTCCTCTCAGGATTATGGGCGCGCACACACTTACCTGAACCTGTTGTGAGCTTCAAGCCTCCGAGTACAGGACTAAAACTATGGCTGGTCGGGACTAGCAGTTGGCATAATGGCTACGCCATTAGACTCCCATGTCATTGGCCGTGGTTCAAGTCCTGGACCCAGTGGCTTAAGCTCACGCCAGGCAAGTGTGCGTGTGTGCCCATGATCCCGAGAGGAGAATGGAAGAGAAGGGATTGCAACATGGCCAACCCCCCTGGGAGGTGATTTCTGGCTTTCTGTCTCTCTGTCTTTTTGGTGAGCTCATATTCCCTATACCAAAAACCTCTTCAAAAAAAACAAAAAACAAAACTGGTTGGCCATGTGGGAGTTCAGTGCCTTAACCATTATGCCATCTGCTGTCCCCAATTTTATTTATTTATTTATTTATTTATTTATTTATTTATTTATTTATTTATTATTTTAATTTGCTGTAGAGCACACACACTCACCAGAGAGAGAAAGTGAGAAAGTAAGCCACCAGGTTCAGGATTCAATCTATGGTTGACCATGTGGGAGTCCAGTGCCTCAACCACCACGCCACCTGCTGGCCCATAACGTGACTTTTTATCATTGTATTCCTAGATCAGAGATGCTGAAGAAAAAGATCACCTCAGAGAAATGAACTGTACGATGTGAGGGCATAAATAGGTCAGCAGGTACAGGTGAAAGTAGAATTACTTCATTCATTTGCTCCTCATCACAGCTCTTAGAGGTATGCAAGGGTACTGTTTCCATGGCTCTCATTTTACAGATTTGGTAGCTGAGGCTTAGAAAGTGGTGCCTGGGGGCTGGCAAGTGGCATGGTGGTTGAGGCACTGGACTCCCACATGGCCGAGCGTGGTTATGGACCTGCGGGAATCAAAAGTGGCTTGCTTTCTCATTTTCCCTCTCTCTCTCTGGTCAAATAAATAATAATGATAATAATAATAAATAAAATTATACAAAAAAAATTTTTTGGAGAGGTTTTTGCTGTAGGGCACGTGCACTCACCAGAAAGACAGAGAGAAACAGAGAGACAGAAAGCGAGAAATCACTCCCCAGGGGGGATGGCCACGCTGCAATCCCTTCTCCTCTGTTCTCCTCTCAGGATCTTGGGCACGCACGCACACGCGCCCAGCGTGAGTTTTAAGCCAGCGGGTCCGGGATGCGAACTGCGGTCGACTACGTGGGAGTCCAGTGACATAGCCATTATGCCATCTGCTGATCCTGTAAATAAATATTTTTAAAAAGAAAAGAAAGTGGTGCCTTACTTAATGCCACCCAGCAGGGCTTATATTTAAGCTGTAGCAAACTGTCTGGTGAAGCAGAAAAACATTTTATCCAACAGAGGGCAGTCGCACACTGGCTAGAAGACCTGCGGGCACACGCTGGATGGGTCCAGTATCCACCCAGCACACGTGGTGTGCTCCTGGCCTTCCAGAAGATGGCACTGCTAGGCTGGCCTCAGGTCACCCCATTGGACCTCCCGGCTCCCTTGCATTCTGTCACCACCCCACACCTGGACTACTGGGACTCATGACCTAGCCAGCTCTCAACTCCCTCAGATGTTTTCTTGCACACTAATGTCTTTTTTTTTCTTTTTAAAAGTTTTTTAAAAATTTATTTTAAAGTTTTTTATTCCAAGAACAAGAGCAACAGAGAGATGGCACCTCAACAGGGTCTTCGAGCTGCAATCCGCCCCCATCTTTGTCAGCCCTGGATTATGGGCATGCATGAGCCTGGCATGTACCGGGAGGTCTCCAGAAGTGAGACCAGAGCCTCCTCATGTGGGCCGGCCTGGCAAGCGATGCATTTGACCCCTGCGCCACAGTCCGGGCTCGCTGGCGTGTCCTGTGTTTTCCTAGGTGATTGTTCCTCACCCAAACCGTGGAATAACAAATCCCAGCAAGTAACCCGGGTCACCCAAGGACTGAGTTAGTGATCACCAAAACACAGGCACTGCCCCGAGGCAGGGAGCCACACAAACTGCCTGCATGGCTGCAGCGGCCGCACAGTGCGGCAGTGCCACGGCCGCACGTCCCTCATGTAGGCGCAACTGGAGTTTCTTTAGGCTGGATGACCTGGCAGCATTTCCACCCCACCCACAGCTAGTTTCGCTTTCCTAACGTTGTTAAAAAGCACCTTCTAACTGAAGTAGGGTGGTTGAACAGGTTTCAACATTTTGCTTATTTTTTTTATATGACCATTTGTTTAAGATTTCTGCCTTCTGGTGGATCTCTTTCCTTTTCTCTCAGGAAGATGCCCAAATCTCTCCTCTTTGGCATTTGTCCAAAGTCCAGGTTCTAATAGCTTTTGGACTGTGGTTTAAGTTTAACCATAAAGCTTTCTTTTGGAATAATTATTTTTTAGACAGGAAAGGGCCAGTTTGATACAGGGCTATAAACACCTCCCACTTGGAAGAAGTAGGTGAAGTTATGTTCATTTACTGAAAATGTATTTCTCTCTCTCTCTCTCTCTCTTTTTTTTTTTTTTTTTTAAGGTTTTTGCCATTGGTCACCTGTGCTCTCTAGGAGAGACAGGGACAATGAGAAGGAAAGTAAGAAATCACTCTCCAAGGGGGATGGCCACACTCCAATCCCTTCTCTTTCATTCTCTTCCTTGGATTTTGGTAACACATTCCCACAAGGCCAGCGATTTTCAAGCTGCCAGGTCTGAGGCTCAAACCACTGTTCACTAGGTGGGAGTCCAGTGCCTTAATCACCACACCACCTGCTGGCCCTGACTGCTAACCTATCTCTTAAAAGGGGTGACTAGGGCTGGCAGGTGGCATGTTGGTTAAGGTGCCAGACTCCCACATGGATGACTGCAGTTCAAGTCCCAGACCTGGCAGCTTGCTCTCTCATTTTCCCTTTCTCTTTCTATGTGTCTCTCTCTGGTCATATTTGAAAATTATCAGAGTAATGAATAAAATAAAAAGTTTTTTTAAAAAAGAGAGTGACTTGACTTGACTAAGGGAAATGAAAACTATGGACAAATAGATCAGTTTGGAGAACATTTGAAAGTCTGCTTTCATCAAGTTAATGATACTCCCAGTGCCTAAGGAGCGGGCCAGAGGAGAGAAGAGAGGAAAGAAACCAAGAGCAGGCCCCTGAGCAGTTACTAAGCTGAACGTAGCAGAGAATGGCCTCTTATCAGAACTGTCCTGTGGGCAACCATGTGGCCTCTCTTTTCTGGGACAATCTCAATTTCTGGGACAAGAAAACACACTGGTCCTTTGTCAGAACACATATCAGAATGCCACTATGCTCAGTTCTGAGACGTGGTCACCTCAGAGGCCTGTCAGTAGTCACAGGTATTAGCTCCTTAGAAGTTACCTGACCCAGACAGAGGAGCAGAGCGGAGCTGCCCTGAGCTCCCCGCCGTTGTTGAAATAGTTCCAGTTCCTCTTTTCCTCTTATGAGGCAAGTCCTTCTATAATAATTACTTGTATTTGTACAGCTTTAAAGAATTTTTGGTGCCATGGTATGGAAATTGGTTGTCTATCTTTTGGTTGCTTAGGTGGCATATTTCCTTGGCAATATGAAACATGCAAAGGTGGCTGGCAGATGGCGTGGTGGTTAAGGCACTGGACTCCCTCTTGGCCACCCATGGTTAAAGTCCTAGACCTGGTGGCTCACTTTACCACTTTCCCTTTCTCTCTCTGGCCAAATTAAAAAATAATAATAAATAAAATTAAATAAATAATTCTTTTAAAAGGTCAAAAGTGAGAAGATAATGGGATATGTGATGGAGACAAATTCTCTAAAAAAATTATTTATGTCAGTCCTAGCTGAGGCAAACAAATTGGGAAGATTTACTCATTTCATAGAAATAATTTTCACTGGGGGCTGGCAGGTGGCATGGTAGTTAAGGGCGCTGGACTCCCACATGGCTGACCATGGTCCGGGTCCCAGACCTGGCAGTTTGCTTTCTCACTCTCTCTCTCTCTCTCTCTCTCGCTTGCTCGCTCTGTCCCTCTCTGGTCAGATTGAAATAAGTAAATGGATTTAAGAAGTAATCATCTTTTTCTTTTTTTGAGAGGTTTTTGCTATAGGGCTCATGCGCTCACTAGAAAGACAGAAACAGAAAGACAGAAAGTGAGAAATCACCCCCCAGGGGGGATAGCCATAGCACAATCTCTTCTCCTCCATTCTCCTCTCGGGATCTTGGGCACGCACGCACACGCGCCCCGTGTGAGTCTAAGCCACCGGGTTTAGGACTTGAACCACGGTCAACCACATGGGAGTCCAGTGACATAGCCATTATGCCAACTGCTGGTCTCAAAAGTCTTAATAATTTTCACTGGGCCAGCTGGTGGCTTGGTGGTTAAGGCAGTTGGATCCTGCTAGCAGTTGGAGTCCTAGACCTGGAGACCTGAAAAGCATGCCAGGCGTGTGTGCACGTATGTCCAAAATCGTAAAAGAAGAAATGGAGAAGAGATTATAATGTGGCCATTTGCCTTGGGAGTGATTTCTCACTTTTCCTCTCTCTCTGTCTCTGTCCTGTGAGCACACATGCCCCCTAGCAAAAAAAAAAAAAAAAAAAAAGAATCCAGTAGTCTTTACTTTACCAGATTTACCAGAGATTCATATTTGGGCTTATTTAAACAGAGTTCTTCTGGAGTACTTCAATAGGAAGGAGAACAGAAAACAAACCTAATTATCAGGAGTTGTTACCAGTGATCAGCCTTAAATGAAATCAAGGATCAATAATTACTCAGTGAATCTGAAAGAGACACAGCTTCCATTCAGAGAACTCTAACCAGGGCTAGCAGGTGGCATGGTTGTTAAGGTGCTGGACTCCCATATGGCCGGCCTACCACGGCTTAAGTCCTGTACTAGGTGGCTTGTTGTCTCTCTCTCTTTCTGGTGAGCACATATGCCCTATAGCAAATTAAAATAATAAAGAAATAAATAGTTCTTTAAAAAATAAATTAATCTAGTGTAGACTCTAAGGGGATAGATGAGGCTGGGTATATCCATTCTGGTCCCGCAGATGCTTTGAGGGCCAGGTCCTCTGTCTTTCACAGCTTGTTACTGGGGTGGTTCCTTATTCAAAACAACAAACCTCAGATCAACATCCTTCTCAGTTCTTTTTATTATTTTTTAAATTAATTCATTTATTTTCATTTGACCAGAGAAAGACAGACACACAGAGAGAAAGAAAGTGAGAAAGAAAGCCACTAGGTCTGGGACTCGAACTGTAGTTGGCCATGTGGGAGTGTCCAGCACCTTAACCACCACGCCACCTGCTGGCCCCACAGCCTTATCAGTTCTATTCGGTGTGTATAAGGAGAATGATCCGTCTGTTCTTGTCCTAATCTGGCACAGTCAGAACCTGTTTCTCGCTTCTCTCGTTTCTGGAAGAAGAGAGAAAATAAGTTTCACATATCCAGAGGTAAGCAGATGCTACAGTGATGAATTTTTTTAAAAGAAAGAAAAAAAAAAAGGTAAGAAAGCCAAAAGTTGAGCTAATCTGGGAGTTTGATCACTGCCGGGAATGTGTTTCTGTTTGTCGTGCGGAGTTTCTAGCTCAGTCTTCCAGCAGAGACCTGTGCCAAAGCATCCAGGCAGCGCCTTCATGTCTCAGGCCTTCTCCTTGCCCCCGCCCCCTACCTCTAGCGCTATTCCTATTCA
>NW_006159755.1:2747179-2750442 GCF_000334495.1 Tupaia belangeri chinensis | reverse complement strand
CCCTACACACCTGCAAAAGGTGGGGGATTGGAGCAGCACTCTCAGGGTGGTACCAGGCTCCCCAAAAGGATCTATCACCCCATACGCTGTATTTCCTGATGTCTCTGAGGAGTCAGGAGGGAGATAGCACAGAGGGTAGATGCCTATCTCAGGGAGCTAAGTCAGCCAGGGAAGGACGGGCTGTGTCTGGACTGGTTTGGGGCTGGGAAAGTGGGATCGAGAACTTTTACACTGTGAATTTTTAGAATGTCTTGCTGGCTTTCCCAAGGGTCCCTTATCTGGAGGTTTTTACCCACTCAACCAACATACACCATCCTGGGACTACTCTTTTGTCTCCCAAACACAAGAAAACCAGTGAGAAAGAGTCTGAGGGGAAAACAGGCTGGGGCTAAGTTTACTGGGGCAGATGGCAGAAGTCCTGGGATATTCAGGGGGTGGCTGTGGACTAAGGAGTCCACCTTGGAGTGTGAGGGGAGCATTTCTGAGTGCATTAGTGGTCACTGAGGATTTCTGAGTACTTTTATCTTGGAGAGAGGAGAATGGAACCAAGAGTTTAACTCAGAGTGTATGTAGTTGACCTAATTATAATGTAAGGTGTCTGTTTGTCTGTTTGATTACCAGGTGGTTCCTTGGAGTGGACAGTAAGGTCATATGTAGCCTTGAATGTTAGCGATGCTGTCCTGGGGCTCTAGAAAAAAGTGGTGACAGTGTTCAGCTGCAGGTTTATTCTGCCTTAGTCTCAGGCTGGCGTGGGTCAGAACTAGGGAGAAATATTGAAGTAGCATCCCAGATATTAGCTCTAAACAGCAAACGGACTGGGCAGAGAGAACACCTTTAGATCCAGCTGTGGTCTAGCGAAACCCCAAAGGGATTACAACACCCTTACGTGCCTCTCAGGGAGCCCTGCGGCTGCTAGGGATTCGTAGTCATAAATGGGACGCTGCTGCTGACACTTGTTTCCTGCGTCAGCAAGACACTGTTTGCACTACTCGTTTGCCAAACTGTGGCACGTTTGCACAATCTCTTTTAAGTTCATTTAAATTAATGTTTAGAAATAATATAGAGAGGGACCAAGAGTTAGCGTCCCAGACCCGGTGGCTTAAAACTCACACCGGGCGCATGTACATGCGTGCCCAAGATCCTGAGAGGAGAATGGAGGAAGGGATTGCGGCGTGGCCATCCTCCCTGGGGGTGATTTCTTGCTTTCTGTCTCTCTGTCTCTCTCTGTCTGTCTGGCAAGCGCACGCGCCCTATAGCAAAAACCTCTCCAAAAAAAAAGAAATATTATAGATAGATGAAGCCAGAAAAGCACTATACCAAACCATGATTAGTGAGATTAGAGTACTTTGAACGTGAGCATTAGAGTACCTCGTGAAGATGTAGGAGTTAACCAGGACTAGTGCTGTCTTTTTTTTTTCCCCTTAAATAATATTTTTTAGAATTATTTCATTTAACCTTATTTTTATTTATTTATTCTAATTTGACCAGAGAGGAACTCAGTGAGAGAGAGAGGAAGCGAGAAAGCAAGTTGCCAGTTCTGGGACTTGAAACTGCGGTCAGCCATGTGGGAGTCCAGTGCCGCCAACCGCCACGCCACCTGTCGGCCCCAAAGAATTATTTTTATATAATTTTATTTGTTATTACTATTTTAATTTGCAATATGGCATGTGCACTCACCAGAGAGAAAAAGAGAGAAAGAGAAGGGGAAAGTAAGAAAGCAAGTCACCGGTTCTGGGACCCAAATCACAGTCTGCCATGTGGGAGTCCAGTGTCTCAATCATCATGCCACCCATCTCTTACAAGACACATGCGAGAGGCCAGTCAGGAGGCATTGTGGTTAAGGTGGCTAGATATCATATGGCTGACGGCACAGTTTGAGTCCTAGACCCAGCAGTTTGAAAATCATGCCAGCTACGTTTGCGTGCGTGCCCAAAATCCTGAGAGGAGAATGGAGGAGAAGGGATTGCGGAGTGGCCATGCCCATGAGGGATGATTCCTTGCTTTCTCTCTGTCTCTTTCATTCTCTTTCCCCACACCCCCAAGTGAGCACACACCCTGTAGCAAAACTAAAAACAAACAAAAAAAACACCCCAGAAAACAAAAAGCATGGAAGTTCATAAGGATTCCAGTGCTCTTTAAGAGATATTTCAGGGGCCAGCAGATGGTGTAACAGTTATGTCACTGGACTCCCACATGGCCGACTGCAATTCAAATCCTGGACCTGGTGGCTGGTGTGCTTGTGTGCCCAAAATCCCAAGAAGAGAATGGAGGAGAAGGAACTGCGGCATGGCCATCACCACTGGGGGGTGATTTCTCACTTTCTGTCTCTGTCTCTCTGGCGAGCGCACGCAAAAATTTCTCTCTTTAAAAAGAAAAAGTATTTAAGAGAGCTCAGAATAAGCTGAAGAGGGAAGGAAAGAGAGAAAACATCAAAAAGCATCTTATTACCCCCTCAGAAAACACAGGAGGTAGAATTACTTGGGTCAGTTAACTGGCTGAAAGAATGCTATGAGGAAGAAACCCCTAGAACTGCTTCTGGAAGGAGTGTTCGGAGGTGAGCACCTAGTTGCAGCCTCTCTGGTTTCAAAGGCGAAATGGTTGAACCCCCAGACCTCACTGTAAGATGTAAGGAGTCACTCCAAATTTACAAGCTCATTAAAGTAGTATTTTAGACTGTCTACCTGTTCAGCTTTAGAGCAAATACACGGCATGCTTCCAGCCACACCTAAACCTCCTCAAACCACTTAGCTGACAGTTCTTTCTTTTAATTACTCAAGTGAGCGTCTCTGTTATTTACAAAGTAGGGTGAAGGCATGGCAGGGGGGATTTGTGGCCTGATACCCTCAAGGTATCAAATTTGACAAGGAGTCAAATTCAGTCCATCTCCTGAAATCAGTCTGAACTGCCAGACTGCCAGAGACCACCAGAATCAAGGGTGCTCCCGCCCCCGCCAGATCAGGCGTCTGTCCTATTGGGTCTGGCCGTGGTGCCCGAGTCGGGGTTTCTGAGTTCATCTGTACTTCCTGTCCTTCTCCTTCTCCTTCTTCTTCAAGTTCGTTTACTTCTTTCTTCCATAAATAAGAAAAACTGAGAGAGAGAAAAACAGCCCCTCCAGTGGGGCGTCCTTCCTGCAGTCCACCCCTGCCCCATGTGGGTCACCCCATTTTTACTGCCACAGCCCCATCTGCCCCCCATTTGTACTTCTTCACTGACTTAATGAGGGCATAGTGGCTGGGGTCCCCACAAAACCTCCCTCCCACTTG
>NW_006159755.1:2722825-2745196 GCF_000334495.1 Tupaia belangeri chinensis | reverse complement strand
TTTTGAGAGGTTTTTGCTATGGGGCGCGTGCGCTCGCCAGACAGAGAGAGACAGAGAAACAGAAAGCGAGAAATCACCCTGCCTGGGGGGATGGCCACGCCGCAATCCCTTCTCCTCCATTCTCCTCTCGGGATCTTGGGCACGCACGCACACATGTCCGGTGTGAGTTTTAAGCCACCGGGTCCGGGACACGAACCGTGGTCGACTACGTGGGAGTCCAGCGACATAGCCATTACGCTAAGTGCTGGTCCCAGACCCAGATTACAGGCACGCAGGTGCCCATGGTTCTCAGCGAGGTCTCTGGATGAGAATCTGAAACCTTCCCATGTGGGTCACCCCATTTTTACTGCCACAGCCCCATCTGCCCCCCATTTGTACTTCTTCACTGACTTAATGAGGGCATAGTGGCTGGTTCCCCTAAAGATCCTCCTCCCCATTTGCTTTTGACGAAGTGAGAAGGCGTCTGCCTTTCCCCTGCTTTGCTTGCTCCCTTGGATGTTGGTGCTGTGGATGAGATAATGGTTGTGAAGTGCTTGGAACCACCTCCAGAGTGCGACCCAGCTCTTAGTAACACGTGGCACGGCCCACAGGTCCCTACAGTTGAGGGTCTCTGTTTACTGCCCTGGGAACGGTGCCTGAGAGAAGAAAGAGAATGCTACTCTTCCCCCTGGACTGTTGGTTGGAGTTGGTCATCCCTGGCCTTGACATCAACAGACTTTTCTCCAGAAATAGGGTGAATGGTATTTGAGCTTCTGTACTGCCTCCTCCTGCGAACACTCCATCATCTCTGGGACAACTGCGTATTTCCAGCCCCAGTTCCAGGGACTAATAACAGGTGGGATGAAAAGACTGTTTCCTCTGATGTACTTTTACGAGGTGTTTTCAAAGATGCGGCGGCAGGGAAGTGGTTAACTGCTCACCTGTACAGAGAGGCGTCAGAATGACAGGCGACAGGGAAGCCCCACCTTCTAGGGAGAGCTCTGGCTCAGGACAGCCCAGTTGTTAGCCAGGAATCAGGGAACATCAAGGCAACCTCAAGCCTTGTAACCTAGATGTCACTGTGCTTTTTAGGCTGATGATGTTGTGAGCTGCCGCAGGCAGGAATCCACGTGGTTAAAGGACAGCTGTGACTTGGACGAGCAGCCCTGTCCACTCTAACTCTTCTTGAGTAATGGCTCTTGACTAAGCCTGTGATATTTAGAGACTGTCAAGGTTCTGCTTCACCCTGAACCACCTTCTCTTCTTGTGGCCAAAGGAGTTGAATTTCCTTCCTTCCTTCCTTCCTCCCTTCCTTCCTTTCTTTCTTTTGGAGGGGGAGGGGTTTGCCACAGGGTGTATGTGTGTGTGTGTGCGCCAGAAAGGGATAGAGAGAGACAGAAAGAGGGAAAGTGAGAAACCCTGCCCCCAGGAGTCATGGCCATGCTGCAGTCCCTTCTCCTCCATTCTCCTCTCAGAATTTTGGGTTGGCACACACACATACCTGGCATGATTTTTAAGCCACTGGGTCTAGGATTCAAACAGTAATCAGTCATTCTGTGGGTCTAGCGCCTTAACCATCACACCACCTGCTGGCCTTCTTTCTTTTCTTTTTTAAAGTTTATTTATTATTTCTTCCATGAGGAAAGAGCAAGAGAGAGACAGACAGCACCCCCAGGGGTCTCAATACCTGCCTCAGTCAGCCCCAGCTCATGGACACACATACCCTATACTCAGGAAGGTCCCTACATCAACCGGGAATCGTTCCCTGTGGGTCGGCCTCGCAGGGCATCCTGTGTTACTGCTGCACTCCTGTCTCGTCCCTTGACTTGGATTTCTTTTCGTTCTTTCTTTTTCTTTTTTAATAATTATTTAATTGTATTTATTCATTTATTTATTTTAATTTGACCAGACACACACACACACACACACACACACAGAGAAAGAGAGGGAGAGTGAGTGAGAGAGTAAGCCACCAGGTCTGAGACTCAGACAGACCGTAGTCGGCCATATGGGAACGTCCAGTGCTTTAGTCACCACACCACCTGCTGGTCCCCTAGACTTGGATGTCTTACGAGAAGAATATTATGACTGTGTACCCCACAGGAAGAACCATACCACTGTCCCCATGAAGGTCATTTACCCACAGGAGAGCCTCAAGGACAAAGGAGCCTTTTGGAAACAACGTCAGAAGTTTGCAGAAGGATGAGGACCAGCAGTTAGCATAATGGCTATGTCGCTGGATTCCCACGTAGTCAACTGCGGTTCGAGTCCCGGACCCGGTGGCTTAAACTCACGCAGGGTGTGTGTGCGTGCATGCCCAAGATCCTGAGAGGAGAATAGAGGAGAAGGGATTGCGGCGTGGCCATTCCCCCTGGTGGGGGTGATTTCTCGCTTTCTATCTCTCTGTCTGTCTCTGTCTGGCAAGTGCACACGCCCTATAGCAAAAACCTCTCCAAAAAAAAAAAAAAAAAGAAGTTTGCAGAAAGAGCCTCTGGAGTAAGCCCGGAAGTGTCGTGGGAGTTCATTAAATCCTTGTTTGAGGGAGGAAAAGGAAACACCAGAGCCTGGGCGAGATGGAGCTGTAGCCTCGGAGCCTGAGAGGAGAAGTTTCATTACGCTGATCAATGAGACCAACTGAAAGAGGACATACCATTCATTTTGTTGTCAAAGGGTGCTCTTGGCAGAAAAAGATCTGTGCACCGCCACACTGGGTACTCCACAGGCTCGGTAGCTAATGCCCTGGAAAGGGGAGCAGCAGCCCATGGCTGTGGACGGATCCTTTCTGTTTTCTTGCACCAAAATTCGCCGAATTGATGCGAAGTGACTTTACGTGTGCATGTGCGTGATTGTGCTCTTAGATTGTCTTCCAAGAAGTTTTCACTTTTAAGAATATGTTGAGGGCCAGCAAGTGGCGTAGTGATTAAAGGTGCTGGACTCCCACATGGCTGACTGCAGTTCAAGTCCTGGACCTGGTAGCTTGCTTTCTCACTTTCTCTCTCTCTCTGTCTCTCTCTGATCAAACTGGTAAATAATAATAGTAATTACAATTTAAACAAAAGAATATGTTGATAGGCACCAGCAGATGACATAATGGTTACATCACTGGACTCCCACATAGTGGACCACAGTTCCAGTCCTGGACCCAGCGGCTTAAAACTCACGCCTGTCGCATGTGCGTGTGTGCCCAAGATCCCAAGAGGAGAATGGATTAGAAGGGGTTGCATCATCCCCCTGGGGTGATTTCTCGTTTTCTGTCTCTCTGTCTCTCTGTCTCTCCAGCAAGCATATGTGCCCTATAACAAGAAATATCTCTTAAAAAAAAAAAAAAAAATGGGGGGCCCAGCGAAATGCTAATGTCGTGTGGGGACCAGCGTAATGGCTATGTCGTTGGACTCCCACGTAGTCGACCGCAGTTCGAGTCCGGGACCCAGTGGCTTAAAACTCACGCCGGGCACATGTGCTTGCATGCTCAAGATCCCAAGAGGAGAATGGAGGAGAAGGGATTGCGCCGTGGCCATCCCCTCTGGGGGGTGATTTCTCGCTTTCTAGCTCTCTGTCTCTCTCTGTCTGTCTGGTGAGCGCATGCGCCCTATAGCAAAAAAACCTCTCCAAAAAAAAAAGAATGTGTTGATAAAGTCAACAATGAACTCCAGAAGCTTTGGTTCTACCCAGGCCCCTGTCACGGGACACCCTCACTCCCACCCCTTCCTCTCCACGTGGCCCTTCCTCCAAAGCCCTCCTGTCCCATGGGATGACTCTTGTCCTTCTGCCTCGACACTTGACCTTCCTCCTGGAGAGCCAGGCTCCTGTCCTGGAGAGCGTGGGTGTGCATACATGTGTGTACATGTGTGCATGTGTGTGTGATGGGACAATAAGGAGGGAGAGTTCTGCTCCTCTGTTGCCACCAGTCGGTTGAAAGCTTTGAGCTGAGCCAAGGTGAAGCAAGAGTGACACCACATGCCAAAAACAATTGCTTGCCACGGTATCAGGTGCTTCTCTCTCAGATTATGGGAGAGCAAGGCTTAGTTCTAGTCCACAGCATTCACCTCAATGAGAGGGAGTGTGAGCCTCTAGAAGTTCTGCTCATTTGAATAACAAGGCTTTCTGGAAATTGGATGCAGAATGAAGACTTTGAATAGGTTGGGTTTTTGTGGGGTTTTTTGTTTTTGTTTTTTGTTTTTTTGGTATAGGGTGTGTGCGTTCGCCAGAAAGACAGAGAGAGACAGAGAGACAGAAAGCGAGAAATCACTCCCCGGGGCGATGGCCACACCACAATCCCTCCTCCTCCATTCTCCTCTCGGGATCTTAGGCATGCTCGGACATGTGCCCGGCATGAGTTTAAAAGACCAGGTTTGGGACTCAAACCGTGGTCGACTACATGAGAGTCCAGCGACATAGCCATTATGCCAACTGCTGGTCCCAAGACTTTGAATAGGTTTTAAAAATAAAGACCAAGGTGAAAATGTCGTTGTTTATTGGGCGAAACATGATGCAGAGACCCAGGTTGCCAGTCTGACTCTCTAACTCTCTAATACCTTCCTCTGGAGAATAACTGCTGCCCAGGACCACAGAAGGACAGAGTGAAAGACTGACCTAACTCTCTGTGTTTGCTCTAGAGTCCCCGTGGTCAGAAACTGGCCCTGTTAAGCCACAGATGAGAGACTAAAAGGCTTAAACCTACGGAACGGTCCCCCGAGAGGCTCCGGGTATGGTTTCCACTGAGACACTTCAGGGCAGAGGACTCCATTGGCTGCTTGGAGACCTCCTTGACACAGGCCGGATCTGCACCATGGCTCCAGCAGAAACACACAGCCAGGTGAGTACCCACCATCCAGCTGTCCCTGCTCTCTTCATAGAGCCTGCTCATTTTCCTCCTTCACGGGAGATAAGGAGGGACATAGCTTTGTTTGTTCAGATGCCGCCAGTCAATGACTGTGGAGGCACAGGAGTGTCTTTGGGGCACAGTGCCAGGCCGGTTCCACCTCACATCTCTGTGCTCCTCATCTAGGGGTGCCGTAATCAGAAGGTTGACTCAAACAGGGAGTTGTTGGGAAACCCCTTGGGCAGGAGATTTTGAAATGAGATTCAGAGTAGAAAAACACAGCGGGTGGGGTCCTGAGGAATGAAGGAGACAGCCCCGTCTCTGGTTGTCAGCAGTCGCGTCGCTCCGCTCGATAGCGGGGATAGATGGAGCTAGAAGGCCGGGGAGGCAACCGAGCAGGCTGAACCGAGAACACACAAGGCTGTGGCCCTACTGCCTCTCTCTGTCGCCCACCTGTGACAAGGTGAAACCACACCTGGAAGGGCTTCCAGTCCAGGGCATGTCAGCACCAGCAAGGTGTAGATAACACGGGAGGGGAGCCTGGGGGACCAGGAAGGAAGGCTGCCAGGAGTATTCAGAGAAAGATGTTAAGTATGAGATGATTTCTAAAGGCTCGGATAATTCAGAGAAGGGGCTAGTGATGCCGTGAGGAATAAAGAAGCTGCTGAGCCTGCGGCCTTGGCGGCCCTGCTGACCAATGGCTCCCTCATCACAGCCTTTCCTGTGCGTTAGCTCAGGACCCTTGGCATTGGTGACTCCTGGTGGCAGGTGCCTGTGACATGAAGAGCATAGAGGAAGATGCCGGTTAGATTGGGAGCCAAAGGGAAGTGACCACGAGGATGAGGACAGGGAAACTGAGGAACAATAAGAGGAAGAGGAATTCAGATGACCCTGAAAAAAAGAAAAGGAGGTAAAAGAGTAGGGGAGGAGGGAGGGGCACCGTTGAGGCAGCCAAACAGGAAGAGAAGTGAGCAGATTCTGTCTCTCACTGGAAGGACTGGCGTGGTTAAGTCAAGGATGAGTCTGTAAACACGGTCCGTAGTTAGAAAGCCCGTCAGCTGGTAAATCAGTCCACTTCATCCAGGGGGACTGCAGGAAGTCATGCCCTCCGTGGCCTTTTGGGCCCCTACTGCGTGAAAGCTGAGAGTGGCGCAGCAGGGACGAACTAACCAGTTATGAACGAGAGGGGCCCATGATTCATGCGCGTGCATACCTGTCTCGTGTGGGGTGGGGACCCATCCAACCGGAACCACCATCCAGCCTCTCCCAGTCTCCTTAGATGACAAGCTATGGCATCCTCGGTCCACCCAACTCAGCCCCCAAGCATTTTGTCAAAACATCAATAAACGGGGATAGGTCACAGGTCTCTGCGTCTTGGGCCGTTTTCTTCTTTCCAGGGTCTGACTCATGCTTAAACAGGATTTCTCATCAGGAGCTATACAACTTTCCTCAAAGAATAGACAAGACTGCCAGATAACTTTTTCTGAGCTCAGAGTTTATTTTTGTATTTTTGTATTCGATCACTATGGACCAGGAAATCAGATTTTGCCTAAACCAGAGCGGAAAAGTGTCTGTCACTTCCAACATACCCAGCATTCTCAACAGCCGGGGCAAACTCCACTGCAGCAGCTGGTCACCCTTCCTGCCAAAGTCAGACTAGAGAGCAATGTTATTAAATACTACAGCCAACGTTTTTAAGGACTTTGTACTTATACAGCAATGCGTTGCTTTATTTTTATTTATTTCTTTTTTGAGAGGTTTTTGCTATAGGGCACATGCGCTTGCCAGAAAGACAGAGACAAAAACAGAAAGCGAGAAATCACCCCCCAGGGGGGATGGCCATGCCGCAATCCCTTCTCCTCCATTCTCCTCTTGGGATCTTGGGCACGCACGCACACATGCCTGGTGTGAGTTTAAGCCACCGGGTCCGGCATGCGAACCGCAGTCAACTACATGGGAGTCCAGAGACATAGCCATTATGCTAATTGCTGGTCCCAATTTTTATTAATTTCTTTATTTAAGATTTTTGCCATAGGGTATATGTGCTCTGTAGAGAGAGACAGAGAGAGTGAAAGCAAGAAATCACCCCCACCTGGGCAAGGGGTTGGCATGGCCACACTGCAGTTTCTTCTCTTCCATTCTGTTCTCGGGATTTTGGACACACATGCACACACACCTGGCTGCCAGGTTGGGGACTCAAACAGTGAAGTTGGCTATGTGGGATCCAGTGCCTTAACCTCCACACCACCTGCTGGCCCTGATATCCCACTTTAATGAACCATATTGCATTTGTGTATATTTTGTGATTTTTCCTGCCAAACCATGGATCCTATGCTCTTTTTCCTCTACTCCTTTCTCTTTGATAAATTTCCCCAAGTCCACGCATGCTAGTTGACATTCTAAACCCTAACAGAGAGAACTTTGTAGAGGGGTCCTCCTCAGGGCTCACACCAGAAGCAGCCTGGCCTTGGTAGAGAATGACATTCCTTCCCACTTGGCCACGAAGCTGGAAGGGCTGTTCCCAGATGTAGCTGTCATCTCCAAGCCCAGACTTCTAGAACCTCATCCCTCCTCCTCCTTGCACCAATGGTGCCTTGCGGGGTGGACCCCAGAGGTCCTTGCATAATGTTTCCAAAAACTCTGGTGTGAACCTCCGTGGGAGGATGGTGGCAGAGAACAAATACGCAGGGGTTAGTATTGGAGGGCAGTCTTCTTGGAGGTGAGCAGAAAGCACTCACACAAGAATGTAGAGAACCCTGCTTTCCTAGGGTCTTTCTTGCTGCTGACCAAGGCCCTGATGGCAGGGGTGCACTGGCATAGGACTGTGGGCTGACAGCCTGCCCTCCTCCTCCCTGAGTCTCAGGCGGGTCCGCTCTTTTGCCCTGTTATTACCGCTGGCATGTTTGTTTGCGCCACTGGCAAAGGGACTCAAGTCCTTCCAGTTTTCCTGGTCTCCTTCAGCAACTCATCCGCTGCGCGTGGGGAGGAAGAGGCGCCCGGGCCTGTTACCCGGAGTCCCTGAGAGGTGGAGGAGGCAGGGAGGGGGCCAGGTAGGAGCCGGCTGGACTGGCCAAGCTACGTGGTGAGGACAGGATGAGTTTCTTACTCGACCAAGATCATCACTTTGGAAAATTGGAACTGTAGGGAGGAGGTCAGGGTTTCAGGGCATGTCCAGGGTGGATGTCGGAAGTCTATTCCAGATCTCTTTGGGTTTGGCACACCCTGACCCATTCTGGATGCCCTGAGCATCTCTTTTTCCCGTTTATGCTCTCTGCTCCCCCCACCCCTTCTCCACATTTGAGACACTGACAAGACGACTGTGACTGTGACTTTAGCAGGACCAAACGCACCTGGCATTTCTGTGGCAGGAATGAGACCATACCCCCTTGTGTTCTCTCTAAAGTCTTCAGCTTTTTTGACCCTGTGTTGGGTTGAATAGTGTCCACAACTCTTGAATTTCCACACATTTCTAGGAAGATAGCCTTGTGTTATAGAGAGAGCCCCAAGTCAGAGCCAGGCTGTCTGCATGCACATTCTGCCGGGTAGTGCCTGGTGACCTTGGCCCTTTCTTTCTTTCTTAAAGGATTTTTCATTTAATTTAATTTTTCATTTTTATTATTTTAAAATTTGTTATACGTGCTCATGTGCTATATGTGAACATGTGCTTATAGGAGAGAGAAAGTGAAAGCCAGCTACCATGTGATTGGCCACGTGGAAGTCCAGCGTCTTCACCACCATGCCACCTGCTGGCCCCTACCTTGGCATGCGCTCTCCAGAAAGACAGAGAAAGACAGAGAGACAGAAAGCGAGAAATCACCCCCCAGGGGAAATGGCCACACCACAATCCTTTCTCCTCCATTCTCCTCTCGGGATCTTGGCCACATACGCACACACATCCGGTGTGAGTTTAAGCCACTGGGTCTGGGACTCGAACCATGGTCGACTACATGGGAGTCCAGCGACATAGCCATTACGCTAACTGCTGGCACCCTTGGCTGTTTCTTAACCTCCTTAGTTTTGACTGCCCTCATCTATGAAGTAACACTACCAGTCCCAACCTCTCAGGGAAGGTGCAAGATGAAATGAGATACCATGCACAGTGCACCAGACACATGGCAGGTGGGTTCTCAACCATGTTAATATTTCTTCCTCCTTCCTCTTTTCTCAACTTCATTCACAAGGATGTCATTCAGGAGCTTAAGCGATCTCTGCGTGAGGGCAGAGTCAGTGGTGAGACGATCCCCTTGCCCTGGGGCTGCCTGGCTCCTCCTGCCATCTTTGGTTCTGACCTGCTGGTTCACCCATCCCTTCCACCACAGGGACTGGGCCATGTTTGTTTCCTCTCCTGTTAGGTAAACTTCAGGAGAAAGGTCGTTTTAGTCATCTGTATGTCCGCAAAGCCTCAGCATCACAGCTGGTCAGAGTCGGTGCTGTCCAGAGAGCAAATGATTAGAGCTAAATGGAAAGGATCTCTCTTTTCATAATCATCGAGGATTTGAGAGACAAAAGCCCAAACTTCAGAGTCCAACAGACCTCAGGTCAGTCCTGGCTTCATCACTTACTAGCCGTGTGACCTTGAGCAAGACGCTTAATCTTCCTGAGCCTCAATTTGTCTAAAAATAGTAGCAATAATAGCTACCTCCTAGGGTTGTTGTGGGGATTAAGATGATGTCAGAGAGAAGCCCAGCACGCTGCTGCCTGGCGCATAGTAGGAGCTCAATAAATGGCCATGGTGATTAACTGTTATTATGGGCCTGTTTACATGTGAGCCTGAAGTAAATTCTTGCTACAAGAGCTGTTGGTTTTCCAGGAAGTGACATAGAACATCTCTTGGTGCCCAAGGGGCCTCTCTTGGTTTGGTCACACACCCTAGAAGCCATTGTCCCTCAGTTCTGACATGAAACTCTGGCTGTGACTGCAATGGGCAATGTGGCCTGACAGCTGGGACACGGAGCAGCAGCTAGGGTGGGCTTGACTTGGATTCTGTGGCTCTCACGTGCTCCTTGCTGTGGGCAGTGCTGCTTCCTCTTTGTGGGTGGTTAGGGGTAGAGGCGGATGATGGCAGGGGGCATGTCAGCTGCCCCTCAGGTTCCAGATGGAAAATGAAATCTGAAGACAAGTCTGAATGCCCCTGTTTGAGATTGAGGTGCAGCTAGCTCCCCTTCCCTCACATCTCTGAGCACATTGTTTTTTGTTTTTACTTTTGGTTTTTAATTGTCAGAGGGTGCATGCACTTCCCAGAGAGAGACAGAGAAAGAGAGAGGGAGAAAGCACCCTCCAATGCGGTGTGTTCAATGCCGCAATCTCTTCTCCATTTCTCCATCCTGTTGGGATGTCCAGCACCCATGTGCTCACGCCCAGCATGATTTTTTTGTTTTGTTTTTTTTTTGGAGAGGTTTTCTCTATAGGGCGCGTGCGCTCGCCAGACAGACAGAGAGAGACATAGAGACAGAAAGCGAGAAATCACCCCCCAGGGGGGATGGTCACGCCGCAGTCCCTTCTCCTCCATTCTCCTCTCGGGATCTTGGGCACGCACGCACACGCGCCCGGCGTGAGATTTAAGCCACCGGGTCCGAGACGCGAACCGCGGTCGACTACGTGGGAGTCCAGCGACATAGCCATTACGCTAACTGCTGGTTCCCAGGCCCAGCATGATTTTTCAGACCACTGGGGCTGTGGTTGGAACCACGGTCAACCAAGTGGGAGTCTGCTCCCTTAACCACTAGGCTCCAGGGCTTGCCCTCTGGGCACATTTTAAGATACCTGAGTTGTACTTTATTCTGTTTTAAAAGATTGTTCAAGAAAGGATTACATATGGCCATTTTATGGAGAAGAAAGGTGAGGAACAAGAGGAAACCTGTCCCTTGATCCCCACCTCTTACAATCAGCAAACAGAACCTGGAAGACGGAGTTCACGATGTTCACCTGCTCAGAACCTGATCTCCACAGCCCCCTTAGCCCACCCTTCAGTTCCGGCCCTGAAGTGACTTGGTGCCTGACCTGGTGTGTCAGCAAGTCTGCCAGCCATGACGCCTCCCCAGGGGGGAGAGCTGCCAGGCCAGAAGGGCATTGGGAGGCAGAACTGAGAGCAGCTAACTGGTCACAGGGACTGAAAGAGCCTGGGCTGGAGACAGACTCCAGAAACCTGGGAAGGGCGCTGTGTGAGAAGTGAAGGAAAGCAGATGTGCTTTGGACACAACCAGGAGCGACCCTGGATCAGGGGGTGGACCCAGAGGGCAAGCAAGGGCCAGAAGCAGCGAGAGGGAAGCCCTTCTCCACAAGCCCAGCTCTTCGGCATCCCGAGCCCAGAGCACGTTCTTTTGCATCCATTCTGTTCACCAGCATCTTCACCCAGACTCTGCCTTCTCAGCAATGGCAATTAGGCCTGAAAGTCCTGCCCCCTGCGCCTTGGCTGGCCTTAGAGAATTTCATAAAAGGAAGAGCCTTGAAGACTATTTTGTCCAACCTGCCATCCTTCCTATCAATAGAATGGAGTCCCTGTAGTGATTCTTAACAAATGACTTGTGGCCTCACCCCAGCAGCCCTCCAACCTCAGGGCCAGGGCTCTTCCTTCCAGAGCAACACTCTCTAGTTATGCTGTGCCAAGGTTTGGAAGAGTCCTCGGCCCCATCTCTGACCCCACTGCCCACTAGAACCACTAGAGCCAGCTTTTCCCTCCTGCCAGGCTGGCAGCCATATTTCAGGCCTTCCCTAGTCTTGGGGCAACCTTCTCAGCCTTTGCTTCCTCTTCTCTGTTGCTGTCTGCCAGTGAGTTTTGTCAAGGGTTTTATCAACATGGGAGCCCAGAAACACAAAATCTTTTTTTCCCCTTTATTGCCTGAGGACACATGTATGTGCCTACCAGAGAGAGACAGAGACAGAGAGGGAGAGGGAGAAAGCACCCTCCAATGGGCTGTGGTGACACTGCGATCCTCCTCCATTTTTCTACCCTGCTACAGTTTTGGGCATGCATGCATATGGGTGCTGAGCAGTTTTCAAGCTATCCAGGCAGAATTTGAACTGTGTGGTCAGCCATGTAGGACCCAGCTCCTTTAACCATTCTACAGGACCAGCCCCAAACATAAAGTCTCTATAGCAGAAAGGAGGGCCAACCTGCGATGTGGTGGTTAAGGTGGCTGGATCTCATATGGCCAACTGCGCACTTCAAGTCCACGACCCAGTGACTTGCAAGACATGCTAAGTGTATGTGTATGTGCCCTAACTCCTGAAAGGAAGGAGAAATGGAGGAGAAGGGCCTATGGCATGACCATCTCACTTTCCCTCTCTGTCTCCTCTAGTAAGTGCACGCACCCTCTGGCCAAACAAAACAGACTTCCACTTGTGTGCTCTAATAGTCTTTTGCAGCGAGCTGGTGGCATATGTGGTTCAAGTCCCATACCCAGCAGCTTGAAAAGAACTCTGGAGCATGTGCATGTGTGCCCAGAATCCCAAAAAGATGGAGAAGGGATTGCTGTGTGACCAATCCCCGTGGAGGTGATTTCTCACCTTCTCACACTCTTTAGCAAGTGCATATATCCTATAGCAAGTTAAAAAAGTTTAATAATAATTTTTAAAAGTCTTGAGGCCGGCAGATGACATAGTGGTTACATCACTGGGCTCCCATATGGCCGATTGTGGTTCAAGTCCCGGACCCGGTGGCTTGAAACTCACACCAGGCGTGTGTGTGTGTGTGTGTGTGTGTGTGTGTGAGGTAGCATGGTGGTTGAGGCACTGGACTCCCACATAACTGACCGCAGTTCAAGTCCCAGACCTGGCAGCTTTCTTTCTTTTTTTCTCTCTCTTTCTCCTACAACAAATTTTAAAATACTGATAAAAAATTAAATTAAATAAATGTTTTTAAAAAGTTGTATGTGTGTTCAGAACCAGCAGTTAGCGTAATGGCTATGTCGCTGGACTCCCACGTAGTCGACCACAGTTTGCATCCCGGACCCGGTGGCTTACAACTCACGCCGGGCGCATGTGCATGCATGCCCGAGATCCGAAAAGGAGAACGGAGGAGAAGGGATTGCGGCATGGCCATCCCCCCTGGGGGGTGATTTCTCGCTTTCTGTCTCTCTGTCTGTCTCTGTCTGGCGAGCGCACACGCCCTATAGCAAAAAAAAAAAAAGCGAACAAACAAAAACTCTTAAAAAATGTTTTTATAGCAGAAAAGGACTTTCAGAATTAGGAACCTGCCTCATTTTATAGATGAGGAAATAGAGGTGATCACACAGAATGGGCTAGGCTCAGACCTGGCTACCCACTGACTGAGGACTAGCCCAAAGGGAGGGAGGCGACCTTGGTGGTTGAGAGCGACCTTCTGCTGTATGCTAACAGTAGCTCCTTTTTGGGAGGGAGAGGTACAACTCCATCTCTCTGTTGACATGTTGAATTTCCTTTTTGTTTTTGGAGAGGTTTTTGCTATAGGGCGTGTGCGCTCGCTAGAAAGACAGAGAGAGACAGAGAGACAGACAGCGAGAAATCACCCCCCCAGGGGGGATGGCCATGCCACAATCCCTTCTCCTCCATTCTCCTCTTGGGATCTTAGGCATGCATGCACACGCGCCTGGCGTGAGTTTAAGCCTTTGGGTCCAGGACTTGAACTACAGTTGACTACATGGTAGTGCAGTGACATAGCCTTTACACCAACTGCTGGTCCTGACTCGTTGAATTTCAAGTCAACTAAAACCCTACATTATTTTATAACTATTTATTTCTGATTGTAAAAATGGTATATGCTCATTGTAAAAAGAATTGGAAAATACATAGAGTATAAATCTTGATAGTACTTATACTGTTCTCCTAAAGGTCTCCACACCCTGCATTTGTGGCTTTGCTTTTAGATAAAAAATAGGATTCTGCCTTCTTCCTTGATGAGGCTATTTTGCTAGGTCCCACCAGGCTCTCTGTCTCTCACAATCACGTTGTCAGTTCTTATTGGCACATAGATAGGGCTGATGTTTGTCAGAGAACAAGAAGCCCCCTGCCTACCCATGATCCATTCCTCCTTCTGGGTCTGATCCCACCCCACCCTTCTCTGAAACACCTTCCTCTTCTGTTCTATTCAGGCCCTCCTATTCTCCCAGCCCAGCTGAGTCCCACCTCTGCCAAGAAGCCTTTGTTCTTTCGGATGCAAAAACTCCTTTTTTGGGTCCCCGGTGTTTGTAGTCTGGGCACACCATTAATCCTTAGTTACAGATTGACTCCCACTCCTCTCTTCTATCTTCCTGGCCACCCATCCTAGAGTCTGAACTTTTTACGGGCCCTCCAAAGGTGACTGTTGGCCCAACCCTGCTATCCGAGTGGCATGGCAGTATCCCACCCTAAACTCCTTTGTAGAGTAGGAGGGAAGGCTCCCACCCAACCCTGTTTCCTGGAAGCAGTCGCTGTTCCCCTAAAGTTTACAGAACAATTAATCACCTGGGTTCCTAACATGCTCACCTTCTTGAGTAAAACGGATTTGGTTGGCTTTTCATGTGAGTGTAGGGGCTCTCTCAAGCTAAGAGAAATCTTCCACGCTTGCTATTTAGAGACATGGGAGGGTTTAGGGAGCCTTTCCAGTCCTCTAGATTTCCCACTTGGAGCCTTAGAGTCCAGATCAGGGTTTCCCTTTCTCCTTACAGCACCTGTACCCATCCTTCTCATGCCTCTCGGAACATGGTGCCAGTGGCCCAGGTCTGGCAGCTCTCATCCTGTTGTCTGTGTTGGGAACAGGGAAGACTGGGTGGTCTGAATTGCCGAGAGGTGCTGCTTAGTGCTCCCTGGTTTCTCTACCAGCAGTGCGTGCAGTGCTTCCGAGCCCAGACCCTAAGCCACACTGTCCAGTTAGAGTCCCAGCTCCACTGCTAGTTGTGAGACTTTGGGCCTGATGTCATCCTGCCAGGGAAGGGCGTGGATAACAGCACCTACCACGGAGGCAGGCTGGAGGATCAAGCGAACCCATACGCCAAAAGCACTTCTGCGTGCGCCTGCAGACCCAGCACTGTACAAGTGTGGCCCTCGCTAGGTGCCTGGCTGGAAGTGACACGAACTTTGCACCCTATTGTTGGGAACATGGCTCCTCCCCCAAGGCCCGACCCTGGCAGGGTGCTGACAGAGAGGCCAAGACTGAAGCCACCATTAACCGCAGAGAGTCTGGAGTGACTGGAGGCTCCGAATCCAGCAGAGGATCGGTTGGGGTGCAGGAGTATGAGGCAGATAGAGAGCCCCCAGGGAGGCCCCACTGGGGCTGCTGCTGCCACCAAGAGCAGGGCATACAGGACTGGAGTCAGCAGGCACTGACTTCCCGAGGCCCTCGGAAGGCCACTTCATCCGTCTGGGCCAGGTTCTTGACTTGAGCCCCAATGGTAACCAGAAAGGGGACGCTGGGGGAGAGTGCACTGAGTTTGGATTGATTTCCCTGCCTGAGAGAAAGGAGCCCCTAAGATGAAAACATCAAAAACACAGAAAACGTTACTTTGATTTTAATAGTGAGGGGTGGGTTGGGGAAAAGTTATAAAATAAAACAGATAACACAGAGCCTAGTGACTGCCTCAGAACCCAGAGATACAGACATGTAAACAAAAACAGAGCTTCCGGACAATGTTACTTTATACCATATAACTTCCAGAATACAGCAGCTCCCCAGACACTGAAGTTAAATCAGACGAGTCCTCCCGATCAGTCTCTGCCTGTTTCAGAAGGCCAAGGAGGCACCTTCCTCTCAGGCCAGCCTGGGGCTGTGTAGACACTACTCTTCCAGGACAGGGGAGGCTGAGGCTGCTCCTGATGGGGGTTTGGCCTCAGGGTCTACCCAGCCTGCTGTGTCCTGGGGTCATCTTTTGAGTTTATCTCTCTGGCTCTTAGGCAGGCTGGCTCTAAACCCTGCCCGACTCTCCCTTTGCCATTATCACCAGTAAGCCCAGGCACACCAAAGTGGTCAATTAGGCCAGGACAACTCTCCACGGACACTCAAATCCCCAGTCTACCATTTCAGATCGAAAATAGGCGACACCTAACCGATGTTATGGTACTCGTATTCTTCCCTCTGCAAGTTTCTGACGTGTCGGTTGTCGTTCTGTCCCAGTTTTCTGCTGCTGTACTAGGGTTTTTGACTCAACCAGGAAAAGGCCGTCCTTCCAGCTTGGCCTTGTGCTTGCTTAGTACTTCAGGCGGTGGACTAGGAGTCAAAGACTCATCATCCCACCTGCTGACCCCCAGAACTCAGAACACCTCCTCAGCCTCCAGGTGAGTTATTCCATAAATACCATCACAGGGCAAATGGGCTCTCTGGGAATCCTGGGACTTGCCTTGAAAGGGCAGGGAGGTACAGGCAGGAGGAAGCAGACGTGGATGAGAGGCCCTGACCTGCAGAAGGGGAAGGCTGGAGGGAGCAGCCTGTCCTCCAGGGCGGGGATGGAGGAAGGTCTTCAGTTAAATATCTCAGGAAGTACAAAGAACGGGTGGGTGGGGCAGCCATCCCAGACCCAAGGCATAGAGGAGGTTGAAATGTCCAGGATAAATAGAACCACGTGGGAATGGAGAAAAGCCAGCTCCACCCCTCTCTTAAAAACAGTAGCCATTGGCACCAAAAATATATTAATATCTGTACATTTGTCATCTTTAAAAAAGGAACAAACCTCCTTGGCACCTTGTAGTTGATATCTTAAAAATGAGGTGAGATGTGGAAAGGCCTCCTCTGTGTGCATGCACACACACAAGTGCACGCACGTGTGTACAACACACATTTCTGAGCAGTGCTACACACATAAGAAACGCATGCACACAGATGTGCACACACGTGCATTTCTCTCTGTCAGAAGGGCAGAGCATCCCCTGGAACCCTGAGCACCTACCCTGCCAGGTAGGTGGGCCACCACCAGCCCCCCACTGCAGTTGTCTGTGGGGTGCTATTTCCCAGTGCTCTTCACTCTTGACACCCACGGGCGACCCAGGCCCTGACCCTCTGCTCAGAGGAGCAGCAGATCCTGTGTGCACCTCCTCTGGGAAGGAACTCCTGCTGCCAAGGAAACAGTGCTTGTCTCCACAGGTAGTCGCTTCTCATTGAAGGCACCCCTGGCCTCACCCCTGCCCCAGACATATTCACGCTTTCCCAGGCTCAGCACGGCCTCGGTCCATGAGACAAAAATGCAAAAATGATCAGAGGTCAGTGCTGGGCCTAAGCGACGAGGCGTGCCTGGGGGGAGACCGAGGCACAGAGGCTCCACGCGTGATCACTGGTGTTCTGGCAAGAAGCCGCAGGAGGGTGGACTGGCAGGGCAACAGGAGTGACCCTGGACCTTCTCAGGACCTCTGGGCGCATCCCTGGGACTCGTGTCACTCAGAGGTGGGGACTGCCCTGCAGCAGGGAAGTGACGGTGTTCTGTAGGGCCACAGCGACCTTCTTGGAGGTCTTGCGCAGCAGCGGGCTGTCGGGGTGGTGCTCCTTCAGGTGCAGGATGTGGCCTTCCTGGCTCTCGGACGTGCAGCCGCACTCCTCGCACACGTAGAGCTTGGCCCGCCGTTCCTTGTACGCGTACTTCTGCTGCACTCCGTGGATCTTCTTGAGGTGAGACTCCAGAGAGCAGCGCTGGGTGAAGGCCTTGTCACAGAGGCTGCACTTGTAGGGCCTCACGCCTGCGGGGAAGACACGGGCCAGCATCAGGGACCTGAGGGGGACCTTGGAACCTATGTGTAGCTTCCACTTAGAGAGCGGCCAGGAGACCCGATTCTGAGGCAGAGGAAGGGATGGAGGGAAGTCTGTCCAATGCCAATTTCCCAAGTGACTCAATCAAAAAAGCTCTCACCAGTGGACTTGGGGAAGGGGTGGTGGCTCCTTCTCTGCCCAAGATGTCCCTCCCAGACTATCAATTCCTGAGAGAGAGCCAGAATTGCTGGAACCTTCCCACATGGCTTGGCCAGGCAGGTCTGACGTGCTCCCCTGCAGCCACGGGCTTCTGCTTACCGGTGTGAGTTCGGACATGTCTCTTGAGGTCAAAGGTGTCATTGAAGCCCTTCCCGCAGTATGTGCAGAGGTGCCTCTTGACGTCGTTGTGACATTTCATGTGGCGATTGAGCATGCGCTGGTAGGTGAAGGCCTTCTGGCAGATGTGGCAGGTAAAGAGTTCTCCACTGGGATTGTCCCCCAGGGTCACCTATGGGGTAAGACAGAATTTGTGACAGACATTGAGAAGTAAGGGCTGCAGGCTGGCAGACTGGGAGGATAAATGCCAGTACCCAGCGGCTCCAAGGAATGGGTGGCATGGTCTCAATGCTCCTCCATCAACATCTTAGAGACTGCTCTGTAGGTGGCCCTGTCACTTACAACTCCTCCTGAGACTGAGGGACACCATGAGCAGCGGGAGAGCCTGGCTGGCTCTGGCCAAGTAGCCAGCATGTCTTGATCATTCCCCTCCAGTTAAAATACACACTCGGCCTCCACAGGCGGGAGAGGAAGTGACGGCACCCTACTGCTAGTTTTCTCAGTCCCTGGCACCCAGGCCACACTACGAGGAGTGCCCGTTTACTCGATCACAGCTGGCAGATGCTTCCAGATCCTGGTGTTTTCAGGAATGTGGATGGGTCAGGGATAGCCCTGCTGTTCATGCTCACTTCAGGAGCGCGGGCATTTCCGCTGCCCTGTGACCGCTCACCGCATGTGCCCGAATGCAGAGGGGTCACTGCCCCAGCCCCTGTCGATGCAGGGCCTCAGACACTGACCACGGGGGCTGGAAACAGCAGACCTGGGCAAGATGATTGCTCGGCGCCTGCCTCAGGGAACAGTGAACCCCTGTGCCAACTCCAGACCACACTCTCAATATGCCACAGCCAGGAGCCGGGAGCTCAACTGGAGCTGAGCCAAGCCCCCTCTCGCTGCTCAGCCTAGGCCTTCTGTGTAAAGAGGTGCCTCTTCCTACAGCTGCCCTCACCTCCTGTGGCTGGAAACAAAATGGAACAACCCACAGACATGGGCTCCAAAGGGCCTTTGGGATCCCAGCCCCTTAGGCATGACATTCTCACTTCCAATCTACTTCTGTCCCTCACCCCCCAATCTGGGCTCCAACAAAGTCTGCATCTTTGCAGTGACCTCAGCCCAGGCCGCAGGGCAGTCTCTGCCTATGTCTTGTTTGTGCCGTGTCTCACAGCAGGACACTCGGGGGTCCTTGGAGACGGCGAGTCATTACCTTCATCTTGGTGCGCAGGAAGCCATGGTCTCTGCTCTGGGGATCTGTCAAGTGGCCCATGTCTTCAGAGGGCAGCTGGGCCACCACGCAGGGCCCAGGGGCTGCGCTGTAGCTGGAGTCCCGAAGGCTCATGTCCAAAGCCAGGGGGCATGATGGGGGTTCAGCCACGGATGGCTCTGGCTCCCGGTAAGGCTGTGGTGGGCAGAAGCCCAGGCTGACTGGGGAGAGAACAGCAGGTGAGGGGCTTGCTGGAGACCAGAGGACCCAGTAGGATTTCAGGAGCGATCCCGACAGAGAGCTGGCTGGGACCTGGAGCCTCCATCCCTCCCCTTGCAGGCATGCAGCAGAGTGGGGCTGCCCCCAACCCGCCACATGCTGCACCTCCCTCCTGCCCTATTAGGGTAATTACAGGTGACGCCAGCCAAGCGCCACTGCCAGCTGAGTAATTTGTGTGTTAGCGGAACAGGGAGGACCGAACTGCCCTGCCAATTATCCCGCCAGAGTAGTCTGCCTGCCCCACCTGGGCCAGTCCCTCTGGATTCCAGGCCTTGTCTGTGCTCCTGCAGGGACAAAGGGCACCACTGAAGGCCCTGGGCCCAGGGACAGCACTTTGAGATTTATCCGTGCCCCCAGAAAGATCCCTGGTGGGGGCACGGAGGCCTCTCCTCCAGGCAGATTTAGCTGCTGACCTTGGAGATAGGGGTGGTCCCAGCCCCTTCCTCCTCTGAGGTGGCTGGTCCCTATTGTTGCAGCCCCTCAGGGCTTCAGGCCCTGCACTCCTGGCAGGCCAGCTCCTCAAGCAAACATGCCAGATGGGTGGAGAAGGGAGGAGGTCAGGGAGCAGCAGGTGGATGCTGCGGAGCAGTCTCCGGGCGGCCTGCCCAGGGGTTACACAATCCTCCCCTACAGCACGGACCGCTCACTTTGGCACAGCCAGGGCTGGGTTCCCTCCGGCAGTGGCGGCAGCACCGATACCTGGCAGCCCTTTGACGTAGCCGCTCCCCACCCCAGATACCTCACGCTAAGTGGAGCCGGGGAGGCTTGGACTACAGACAAAAAGAAAAGGAGTTCTCTTGTAGGCCCCAGAGGACACCAGTCTCAAAGTCAAAAGAGCCCAGGAAAAGCAGTCTAAGTTTTCAAATTTTCATATTTTTCGTCCAAGGAGCTTATTAGACTCCTAGACTTAGACAAGGGCCTCCAGGGGCCAGCCAGAGGCACGGGGGTTGAGGTGGCTAGATCCTACATGATCAATTGCACAGTTCCAGTCCAGACCCAGTGGCTTGAAAAACATGCCAGGATTCCCTAAATCCTGACAGGATGGAGAGCTGGCGGGGATGGACTGCAATGTGTGGCTGCCCCCTGTGAGGAAGGGCTCTCTCGCTTTCCCTCATTCTCTCTCTGGCAAACTCACATACTCTCTGACAAAATTAAAAAGACCCCATAGACTTCAAACCTATAAGCTACAGACATTTTCCAAGAGCCAGAAGGAAAAATCATGAGGGGCCTAGAACAGAAAGGATAGGTGAGCTTCGGACAGGGGAACTTGGGAGACCAACACAGGATTTCAGAACCACAAGCGAGGCCCTCTGTGCCCTGCTGCTCCACAGCTGGTGAGACAGTGAGACTAGACCGGGAGACAGCTGCCCTCACCACCGCCCCCAGGACTGACGGGCGTGGGGGAGGAACGTGACAATAGAGGAAGAGTGAGTGTGAAAGCACCAAGTTTCGGGAGAGGCCCTGGCTCTCGCCCCCTCAAAACACAACACAGATCTGACAGGAGAAGAATGCGTCTGCCCCGCCGCCCAGAACCCGTTCGGCTGGCACTGGCGTCCGTCTGTCCGGGGGACTTTAATGAGCCACCTCATTCCAGGCATTGATTCACCAGTGCCTGGCCCTGGCTCGGCCTCTGAACTGGTGTCGCACCTTTCCCAAGCCTCAGCAGACTGGGGTCAGGCTGTCCAGTCCCGCTTGCCTCCCCACTCTGGGAGCTGTCTGGGCAACAGGGAAGGGCTGGGGTGGGCGGGGGCTGACAGTTGGCGGCTTCTGACACCAGCTCACCCACTGCTGGAGACCGGCTGAGAAGTCACAGTGAATGGCAATTTCCACTTATCAATCCAGGTACAGACAAGAGGAACCTCTGCTCTGTCTGTTGGTATCGGGTAACAGGAGCGAGGCCCGAAGCTGCAGGTGGCCCATACCTTGTGGCATGTGTGCGTCTGGAGCCGCACGGGGGGCAGTGGCAGCAGACGAGGGCGAGCTCAGGACTGGACTCAAAATGAGTTGTCACTGGGGAACCAGCAGTTAGCGTAATGGCTATGTCGCTGGACTCCCACATAGTCGACTGCGGTTTGCATCCCGGACCCGGTGGCTTAAAACTCACGCCGGGCATGTGTGCGTGCGTGCCCAAGATCCCGAGAGGAGAATGGAGGAGAAGGGATTGCGGCGTGACCATCCCCCCTGGGGGGTGATTTCTCGCTTTCTGTCTCTATGTCTCTCTCTGTCTGTCTGGTGAGCGCACGTGCCCTATAGCGAAAAAAAAAAACCTCTCCAAAAAAAAGAAAAAAATGAGTTGTCACTGGGCTCACTGGTTCCTCTGGAGGGAGGGCTTATTCTTGGGGGATCCTGGGCCCTTTGCCTACCTCTGCCATGCCATGCAAGCCTGGGATGCTGCTGAGGCTGCTACGGCCTCTGCAGTTTGCCTCGTCACACTCACTTGCCAAACCTGTCTCCCTACCACCCCCACGAACGTGTCCCTGTCACAGCTGCATGCACAGGGAGCACGCGCCCGTGAGCTACCCTGTCACCGGGTGTCTCCAGCGGCATTAGGCAGGAAGCAGAACTGGTTGGGCTCCACTGTGTTGCTCTCTGTCCCCTAATTAGGTGTTTCCGGCAAGGCGGTGGCCCACTGTGGCCACTCGTTGCCCGCCCACAGGTGTGGAGTGTGGCAAGGCCAAACCAGCCCAGCCGCTCCCCGCTCCCTCAGGGGGCCCATGGGTTATCCTACTGTTGACCCAGCCTGGCTCCACCTGGATGATGTTGCGGGCCTCGGAGCAGAGCTGAGGAGCGGACACTCAGCGGCCGTGTTGAGGGCAGTGCCCAATGGCAAGCCATCTCTGCCTCACCCTGCACAAGTTCCCTCTCAGATTGAAAACTATTGGCCCAAACACTAGACAGCATGCCAGGTCCTACCCCATCCGAGGCCTCAGGACAGGGCTGGGCACAAGGCCTGGTCTCTGGCTCTCTAGGGAGAGTAAGTAAAACAGATGCAAGGACACCTAGCCTCCCAGGGCCCCAGCTGACCACACGGGCGCTCGTATTGGCAACTCTGCTCTGAATGTCGGGGGAGCTCAGTGTCAGCACAACCCAGGGCAGTCGGGGGCAGCTTATGCCCTACCCGGAGGGACTGGG
>NW_006159755.1:2719310-2722799 GCF_000334495.1 Tupaia belangeri chinensis | reverse complement strand
AGCACAACCCAGGGCAGTCGGGGTCAGCTTATGCCCTACCCGGAGGGACTGGGTTCCTGTGCCGCCTTCTAGCCCCTGCAGGTCAGCCAGCAATCAGCCAGCTGGCAGGGCATGCAGCCCAGGAACACAACGGGCCCATCTCGCAAGCTTTTGTTTCCATAACTGCCTAAAGTTCTCTCAGGCAACAGCTTTGCTCCCTTCCCCAACTGCTTTTCATTCAGTGTCCATGATGAAGTTAACCCGGCGCACCTCATACCGGGGTACGTGGCCCTGAACACTTCCTGCTGCATCCTTCCCTCTTCCTT
This sequence comes from Tupaia belangeri chinensis, assembly GCF_000334495.1. Taxonomy (NCBI): domain Eukaryota; kingdom Metazoa; phylum Chordata; class Mammalia; order Scandentia; family Tupaiidae; genus Tupaia; species Tupaia belangeri. Next base: position 2,722,494 of record NW_006159755.1, on the reverse strand, counting down.
CCAGCACAGGCCTGGGTGCCCCTGTGGCTCCATACAATACTTGCTGGAAGTAAAAATAATACAAAGGAACCCCAACATCCACAACGGCCAGGTTTTGCCCCCATCCTCCCTGCGCCCAGAGGACTTGCCTTCACCTGCTTTCTTTCCGGGACAGATGGTCTACCAGGCTTGTGCCTCAAGATATCCAGCTCAGCGGCTGGGTGACAGCCCCCCTGCTCCCTATAGGCAGGAGTCTCCAGCCCACTGCCTAGCCCATGTTGCTCTCCTGTCCACATCCACTGGCCGGCTGTCCACTCTCCCAGTCTTCCTCCTTGGGGAGCAGGGCAAACATGTGTGCTGCCAAAAGCTGCCCAGGAATTACTAGAATAATCACTAGAGTCCTGACCTCTTTTCCCGCTCCTCCTACACACACACACATTCTGGGGTCCAAAGCTGATGAGCGTGTCAGCTTCTCTAACAGCCTACAGAGAGTTGCCCAAGTTCCCCCACTCACTAGGGGCAGAGCCAGGCTGGGCGTGTTACCTAAAGCAAATTCCAGCCTCCAACGACTCAGCCTGGCTGGCCTCCCTGAGCTTATGGGTGTGCTGGTAAACGGGCAGAACAGACAGAGGGGCCAGACCAGCAATAGGAGGGAGAGGAGGGGAGGCTGGAAGAGCTGGTGGTAGAGGGTTCTGGAAGAGGTCTCCTGGGATGCTCCTCACATGTCTGCCTACAGATAGCTGGGTCTAGCCTCAAGAGCCTTCCTGACCTCTCAGCAGAGGCTCAGGCTTGGCCTTATTCCTGGAGCACTTCCCCATCAGTCCCCTTGGTAGAGGTGCCAGGGTTCATCCTCAAGAAAGCAGCATGACTCCCTGTCACTTCACAGTCAATATTGACTCAGCCGAAGAGGGAAGCCCACACCGGGAGAGATGAGGGGAGGGCAGGAGTAGGTGGCACACCAACTACTGACCCTGCAGTCGTCCAGGGTGCCTTCCACCGTGTGTCCACCCTGGGGAGGGGTGGGATAAGAGCAGAGGGCACTGGAAATGGAAGCCCTACAAGGCGGATAAAGGCTGGCGTGATGGTCAGAATGGGGCCTGGGGTGAGAGCTGCCTGGCCCAGCATCTGCAGTCAGCATGAAGCTCTCCTTCCAGGTGGTCTCGGGCTGCACTGAGGGTCTCAGAGGGCCCTGGCAGTAGAGTTCCCAATGCTCCCAGTGCCTCTCCTAGTGGAAACAGGCCAGTATTTAGCTGGTCACAAAGTGCCAGCAGTCTGTAAGGTGGGGTGACAGAAACGTGCCCAGCCGGCTCCTGGAGTCATGGATGGCTGGTGATGGAATGGCTCAGCTAGGGGACAAGTTGCCACAAAACACGCCCCCTACTCTCCTAGCCAGGGGAGGCACCCGAGCGTGGACTGAGGACATTCTCCTCCTCACTTCCAAAAACTTTGGGGAAATTCTCCAGTGGGCCCCATGGCTTTTAGGGTAAAAGTAAGGTCAGTAACTCCTACTTTTTTCTTAACCCCACAGGACTCTCCCCTCACCAGAGCAGTAAAAGAAAGCTCTCACCTATGCCCTGGAGGTTAGACCACCCCCCATCCCAGAAGATCCTGCTGAGTGAGCACCTTGCAGGTGGCACAATCACCCAGAAGCCCTCCCCTGCACCTGATGGGACAGCCCCTGGGACACAGCTGTCTCCTGCCACTCCCACTGTGGCACCAGCACTGTGGTGGGGAAAATCACTGGATGCAAGAAAGTCAATGGTTGGAACAAACGGAATTTCTTTGTCCTTTGTAAAAGTCAACACGTGATCGGTTACTGATTGGGATGTAAAATAAAACTAAAAATAACAGCACACTGAGTCTGGCTGAAGGCTCAGCTCACCTTTAACACAGTCCAAGTTCGGTTTATCAGATCTCAAGGAGCAGCTAGGCAGCAAGTCAAACACAGGTGAGGGAGGAGGTGGGAGCTGCCAAGGGGGCTCTGTCCCACATGCAGCCCTTATGGCAGCGGAAAACCAGCCTGCCAGGGACTCTGGTGCAGCAAGAAACCACAACTAGAATCCTGAGCCCACATCCTGGTCCACCTAGGTGAGGTGGCCGCTCACTTCTCTTTTTACCTCAGTGTCCCCATTAAGTCATCAGAGACTTCTAGCACATCCTCGAGTTCTAAGGAGGCTGTGGAAGGTGGACCTAGCCCCTAGAGGTAAGGGTAAGCAGCGAAAGATCCCACCCATGCCACAGGCCATTGGATCCTAGCAGGACCCACCACTACACCCCCTGCCTCCACCAGCTTATCCAGAAGGGAAACTGAGGCAAGAGTCCTAACTGGGCCCCCTCACTGGCTCTTACTTCCCCACCTTCCGGCAAGGCCTGGGGCGGTGCCAGGGAGTCTGCAGATCAAGGGTCAAAGTCGGTTGGTTAATTACAACCTCTCCCCCTTGGAGGCGCTGGGCAGAGCATTCCGTGTATCCCCGCCCCACCCCCAGGGCCTGGGGAGGGGGAGTTTCGAAAGAAGCGGCTTTCCCCAGACCAAACATGTTGTTGGGGGTGGGTGTAGGCCAGAAAGAGCAGAAGTGTTCTCAGGGCTTTGAGAGGAAGATGCCACTGGAGGAAGAAACAACTCGGGTTACTCATTCAAAGGTGACTCCGACGCGCTCAAGGCGTCTCCCAAAAATAAATTGGGTGCACCAGCTTCCCCAGGGCTCGGTCCCCTGTCTGCGAGGTGGGCTCCTTAAAACGTCTTGCGCTCGACTGTGCCCTCTGCAAGGCTGAAGGACATTTCTAGCAGAGTTGAAACTCAATCCCGTCTTTATCTTAAGGAAAAACCGGGACGCAGCGGACACCTTTCCCATTCACGGTCTCGCCGGCCTGCTTGGGCCCGCCGGGGACCTTCCAGGGAAACTCGAAGGTGGGGTCCTTGCGCTCCCTGTCAGCCCGAAACGGCCAGCAGTGCAGGAGAGGCGGAGACCTAAGGAAGCGGCTTAAGCTCTGAGGCTTCGCTTACCATTTCGCACAAGTCTTGGCCGAAACTCCAGCTCGCTCCATGCCCGCCCCCCCCAAAGTGGCATCGCTCCAGTGCCCTCTTCCAGCCTCATGAAAGTCCCAGCTTTCCGGATTTACGACGCGAGAACCGAGGGTCGCCTGAGCGGTGACACACCCCGTTGCCTCCCATACGCAGCTGCTTGGACGGGAGGAGGGGAGGCGG
>NW_006159755.1:2718713-2719276 GCF_000334495.1 Tupaia belangeri chinensis | reverse complement strand
CCCCCCCCCCCCCCCCGCCACGGAGGTCGGCGTTCCCTGCGCCCCGCCCGCCTCCTGGACGCCGCCACGGGCGCCCCAGGCACGAGGACGGCTGGCGCCTCACCTGGCACGTAGATCTCGCCGCGCTCCTCGTCGGGGAGCTCGCTCCAGTTCCTCTTGCACGTGGAGACACACGGCTTCTTCACCAGGAACGCGCGGGGCATTTTCGAACCCTCCTCGCGCAGAAAGGTCCGTTTCCGTAATTGAAGCCGGGAACTGTCCCACCTTTCCCGGGTTGGGCAGGAGGCGGGGGGAGGGGGCAGTTCAGGAAAGGAGTCGCCAGGTACCCCCACGTTCCGCGGAAAGACAGCGCCTGGACGGCGCGTGCCTGTTAACGACTCTGCGAGTGTCGCTCCGAACCGGATCCTTGGCAGCCAGGTGAAACGGGCGGCGGGGGAAGCGACAGGTAAGCGTCTCCTGGCTCGACTGGCGTCCCGGCGGCCGCTCGGGAAGTCTTAAAGTGCGAGCCGGACGGACGGGTTCACGCTTTATTGGCTCCCCGCCCGGCCCGGCTGTGTGGGGGG
>NW_006159755.1:2714002-2718677 GCF_000334495.1 Tupaia belangeri chinensis | reverse complement strand
GGGGGGCGGGAGCCGGGCACTGGGCACCCGGTACCCGGGCTGCCAAGCCGGCTGGGTCCCCGCCCGAGACCTCCCAGCCCGCGTGCTAGCGTTTGCAAACGGGAGTTTCGGAGGGAGCAGGGAATGGCAGGGAAGGGAGGGGGCAACGTTATTTGCACCGGCGCTCGCACGCTCCGCAAGTGATGAAACCAAACTCGCCCAACTGGGTCTGGCCGAGCCAGGCGCGCCTGGGGCGCCTGGGGAGGCGCGAAGCCACCGGGCGGGAACGGGCGGCCCAGCCCTCACTTGTTGGACCGGGCTTGGGTTCTGGTGACCCAGGTTCCTCAAGACCTAGCTGAGCAATTCCGTAGTTCAGCCCAGAGGTATTTGCGGCCCCGGCTTCGTGCGCGAAGGCACGCGGGACAGTAGGAGCGTGCCGGCGGGTGGGCGGGGAGGCGGGAACGCACACAGCCGCAGCCCAGAGCCTGCCACGACCACAGCCTGCCTTCAGACGGGGGAATGCTTCGTGGAGGAAGCGGCGTCCGTGCTGTGCGCTGAGCCAATCGATATCCCGAAAACCCCAGCGCCTTGACCACTGGGTCTTAAGCAACACACAGGCAGTAACTCTCCTACTTGTTCCAAATAGCCAGACTTCAGGTGCTGCGAGGCCCCAGATCTGATGGCCTGAGGACCCCAGACAGGGGTCAGGCCCAGCCTCCTTTGGTCCGCTGCAATTACCCAGAGAACTTCCTCCCTCAGCCTACCCTTGGGCGGAGGTTTGACCCAGTACCTCCCCTCCCCATTTATTATGCTCTGCTCCATCTCCAGCCCAGTTGGAGGGGTGTCCCCAGTGCTGGGTGGCCTCCATGAGGCCCTTTTACTGTGACATGTTGCCCATAGCTGGGCTTTTTTTCCTAGATAACCTCGTAAGGATAGGAATGGGACCCTTTGGTTCTAGCTCTCCACCCCTTCCCCAATAAACTAACATTTAGAATTTCTACTGCACGTTCACCATCCTCATGTATTAAATGTTTGCTGAACCAGATTTAGTGGAAATGAGTCTGCAAAATGAATTTGCATAGTTCAAAAGTCAGGAGTCAAAAGAGAGAGGAACTGGCTGATGGTGGACTTTGAGGCACCAAGTAGAAGAAAATATATTTTCAAAAGTGGGGAGCACTTCACATCCACCCACAGGACTTCTGTGGAGTGCCCAGCGGGAGGCTGGGGAGAACTGGACTTTGGGGGCAGACAAGCCTCCCTCTCCCTCACTCCTGGAGCCTATGAGTTTGGCCAAGGGACTAAGTCCTTGTCCGTAAGAGAGGGAAACAATAGTGCAAATTCAATGATAAAAAGCAACTACAGGAGACCAGCAGTTAGCCTAATGGCTATGTCGCTGGCCTCCCATGTAGTCGACTGTGGTTTGCATCCCGAACCTGGTGGCTTAAAACTCGCGTGGGGCGCGTGCGTGTGTGTGTGTGTGTGTGTGTGTGTGTGTGTCCGAGAGGAGAATGGAGGAGAAGGGATTGCGGCGTGGCCATCCCCCCGGGGGGTGATTTCTCGCTTTCTGTCTCTCTATCTGTCTGTCTGGTGAGAGTGCACCGCTCTATGGCAAGAACCTCTCCATAAAAAAAAAAGGCAGCTACAAACTACAGGGACCAGCAGGTGGCATGGTGGTTAAGGCACTGGATCCCAAGTGGCTGACGCTTTAGTACTGAGTCTGGGACTCTGCAGTTTGAGTCCCAGACCTGGCAGACTGAGAAACACACTGGGTATGTGTGCGGGTCTGCCCAAAATCCTGAAAGAAGGGAGATGAAGGGATTATAAAGTGCCATCCCCCTGGGGAGTGAGTTCTCACTTTCCTTCTCTCTGTAGCTTGCCTATGCACCTGTACCATATCAACGTATGGTTAAAAAACGGGGGGGGGCGCAGCCAGCAGCAGGTGGTGTGGTGGGTAAGGTGCTGGACACTCCCATATGTCCGACCACAGTTCAAGTCCTGGACCTGATGGCTTGCTTTCTCATTTTTTCTCTCTCTCTCTCTCTGTCTCTCCAATCAAATTAAAATAAATAAACGAATAAATAAAATTAAATAAATCTTTTTTTAAAAAAAGGGCAACTAACACTGGCTGACAGGGAGGTGTTAGGGTGGTGGAGCGGGTGGAGAACATGCCTATCCAAAAGGCAGTCACAGTTACGTTATTCACATATAGAAACCCAACATAGCCATGGCTTTCCATTTTCCAAGAGAAGCCAGAAGTCCAAATTTGGCTGTGAAATCTACCAATTTGTAAATGTTAGTTCAACTTTTTCTTTTAAATTTTTGCCATAGGGCGGCATGATGCTGGACACTCCCACATGGCTGACCATAGTTTGAGTCTTGAACTTGGTGGCTTGCTTTCTCATTTTCTCTCTCTCTCTCTGTCTCTCTTTGGTCAAAGTAAAATGAATGAATAAACAAATAATTCTTTTAAAAAATATTTTATTTAGCTTTATCTGTTTATTTATTTATTATTATTTATTAAATGTGACCAGAGAGGGACAGAGTGAGAGAAAGGAAAAGTGAGAAAGCAAGCTGCTGGGTCTCAGATTCAAACCACAGTTGGCCCTATGGGGATCCAGTGCCCTCAACCATGATGCCAGGCCCATTATTATTATTATTATTATTATTTAGAATTATTTTATTTTAATTTGACCAGAAAGGGACAGAGTGAAAGAGAGAGAGAGAGGGAAAGTGAGAAAGCAAGCGGCCAGGTCCGGGACTCGAACTGCAGTTGGCCATGTGGGAGTCCAATGCCCTTAACCATCAAGCCACCAGCTGGCCCCTTATTTTATTTATTTTTTAAAAATTTGCTATAGGGCATGTGCACTCAAAAGAAACAAAGAGAGCAAGCTGCCAGATCCAGGACTTGAACCACTCTCAGCCATATGGAAATCCAGTGCCTTAACTACCATGCTACCTGCTGACTCCACAGCTCAACTTTTTAAAAAACAGCGAATGCATCAAACAAAACACATTTGTGAGTTAGACTTGATCCCCAGGCTGCTGGGGTGTGGACCACTTGTTCATGGGGAGCTCTGGAGCCAGGTGACGCATGTGAACTCAGGTAAACATGGAGCTAAGCTGAGAGCCCATGAGGGGTAGGCCCTTTCTCTGTTTACTGTTTGCCCAGCTAAACAGCATAATGCCAGCTAGGCATCATCCATCCATCCCTTCATTCACTCAGTGGATTTTTATGAAACACTGACTCTGGAAGGCACTGAGATTCTGTGAGGCAAGTCAAAGAAGTGAGGAAAGCGTGTGATACAGAACATTTAACTAGAGGAGGGGTGAGAGGGGTGGTTGGGGGCTGCTAAGAGCTGATCGAGGTAGGAGCCAGCTGTGCAGAGCAGGGAAGAGCATGACCAGCAGGTGTGAGCCCAGTGCGTGTGGCTGGATGGTGAGGGGGACAGAGGGTGGGCAAGAACTGAGTTAGACACGTCATGGGAGGTTCAGTGTGATGGGAACCCTTGGCCTCTAGAAATCACGGAATGGAGTCCGTGTGGCATGGAGTATGTGTGGGCCTGGTGGAACCATCGTGTAACAACACAGCTGGACCCACATGGAAGAGTTCCTGAGCACATCCATGATCCAGGTGACTGAGAAGGTGGACTGTGGCATGAGCACCCTGTTGGGCACGCCTATCTGTCTTTCTCTCCTGGAAGAAATAAATAACTTAACAAAAGAATGCAACATGTTGGTGGGGAGGAGTGGTAAGGGTGACAGTAGGGCGACCAGAGAGGAGCTACTACAATAGTCCGAGCTGGAGATGAAGGTGGCCTGGGTCAGGGTGCAGACAGAGTCAGGAGGGCTGATTCCAGACGAGCTGCGTGAGCATCTCTTGTTGGTACAGTGGACAGAGGTGTGAAGGAAAGAGGAACCACAGCTGGCACATGAGGACCACACTCCCCACAGAGTGGTATTTGGCCCTCGAATTCAGTGCTCGGTTGCCCAGAGAGAACTGGGACAGGAGTTGGATGGAGGGAGGGGGTTTGAGACCACCCTTTCCTATTCTCAGGGTTTCTGGGAGGAGCAAGGTGGAGGTAGGGAAGGAACTGGGAATCTCAGGACACCTGAGGCAGAAGGCTGGAAGGGAGATCGGATGTGCTGAGAGCACAGGCAGAGAGGACTGGGGCTGCTGAGACTTGTCTCTGGGGGCTTGGGCCAGGCCTCTATTATAATTTCTCAGGGCCTCAGTTTCCATGCTGTGAAGTGGGGCTCCCGTTTCTAAATCTGCCCCTCAAAGCTGTCAAGAGATGCTATTGATTTGCTTTCCAAGAAGCCTAGTGGCTCTTTCAGATCGACTCAGCCTTAAGGCAGGCCGGTGGTAGCCCCTCGCCCCCTGGCCACCAGTCTCTGGTTGGCTCAGACAGTGGTCTTTCTGGTCCTGTTTGGCGGTAGCCTTGTGGAGGCTGCAAAGCTTCTGACTAACTGATGTGCCTTGGGTGATATGGACTTTACCTTCTCTTAATGAATTCCTGCCAGAGACCCCTCCAGCCCACTGCCGGGGGTGGCTTGGGGCCTGAGGAATGGGGCGCTGCCATGTGGGGTGCTGGGAGGGGAAGTTGGCAAAGGAGGAGGTTTCCCAGGCTACCTGGCGCCTCTGGACCAGTGGCAGGGGGAGCTGTGGGTTCCTGCTGGAGGGGGCCCAGGAGATGTC
>NW_006159755.1:2710364-2713769 GCF_000334495.1 Tupaia belangeri chinensis | reverse complement strand
GCCAAGGAGATGTCAGGCACCCATGGGGGCCACCAGTCTAGCCTGCCAGGCTTTATTTCACTCTCACAACTCCCACAGCCTTCTCCAGATATCAGAACCATCAGCCTCCAGGTACCCCAGGCCTAAAGCCCTGAGTACCTCCCATCCGTGCCGTAAGTCCTGCCCAGCTCCGAAGTCATCTAGACTCTGCTCCCAGTTACCGCTGGGCTCCAGCCCCGTCCCATCTCACCTGGACCATGGGACAGCCTCCTGACCAGCTCCTCCCTCACCCTGCATAGCCCAAGTCTGACCACATCTCTCCTCACAGATCTTCTAGCAGCTCTGTTGCAACTGGGATAAAACTTCAAGGCCTGTTCCCTGCTGACCTCTCAGCTTGCCTGCCCCCAGGTCACCTGTGCAGCCCCACTGCCTATGCCTCGGTCCCCTGGACAGGCCCCTCCCTCTGCTGCTTCTGCCTGGAACACCTTTCCCCACTTGATAACTGGCTGCCTCTTGGCATTCAGGTTTGAGAGGCCTCTCTGACCACCCCAGCTGAATCTGTGCTCCCCACCCTGACCACTTCTGTCCCATTACCCTGTTCTACTTTCCGTGTAGCCTCTTTCTGAAATTCTGGTTTGTCTTTTCTATGTTGTCTGTTCCCCTCTCCACTAATGCAAGTAACTCCAGAGTCCCCATTGTTAATACTTTTAATAGTTTATTTAGAGATAATTCACATACCATGAAACCCACCCTTTTACATCGTATACAATTCAGTAGTTCTTAGTATCCTCGGATCTATACAACCATCACCACTAATTCCAGAACATTTTCATCATCCACAGAAAGCACTTTAGCCATTAGCAGTCACTCCTTCATTTCTCCCATCCCACACACTCCCTGGCCCCTGGCACCCACTACGCTACTTCTATGGATTTGTCTCTTGACTGTTTTGTTTGCTATAGGGTGTGTGTGCTTGCAGAGAGAGAGAGAAACAAAGAGAAAATGAGAAGGTACCCCCCAGGGGGACAGTCACACGGCAATCCCTTGTACTCCATTCTCCTTTTAGGATTTTGACCATGAATGCACGCACACTCTGTGTCTTTCAAGCTGCCAGGTCCAGGGCTCAAACCACTCACTTGGCCATGTGGGATCCGACAGCCCTACCCATCATGCCGCCAGCTGGTCTCATTTGTTCTTTTTTAAGCATCCTCGTGTCCTTAGCAGCCAATGGTGTGGGGATGGGTGAGTTATAGTCTATAATACAAGTGAGAAAACGGAGGCGCAGGACCCGTCAGAAAACTGACTTTCCTTTCCCTTTTCCCATCCTGAGTGTGGTATCTCCCCAGAACTGGGCTGCAGGAAGGGGATGGGAGGTCAGCAAGGAAAGAGGAATGAGGAGGGCACTACGCAGGGGAATCCCCACTCAGCCATCTGGCAGTGGCCCACACCCAGGCCCTCGCAGCTGCGATGTCACTCTCTCGGAAGGGCCTGATGATGGGTGGAGCTCAACACTGCATAGCCCATGCCCGGACAGAGCCAGCACCACCCTCCCTCGGGAGAGAACACACCTGGGCAAGCAGAGGAAAGCAGGGCCCATCCAAGGGCCTGGACCCCAAAGGGCTAATGGTAGCTGGTGTGGGGGGAGGGACGGCTTCAGGTACAGCAGGTTGTTTGCTGAAGTCTGGACTTCAGGACTGTGACTTTGGGCATAATAACTGCCTCTCTGGGCTTCCCTTTCCACAGGTGTGAAAAGTACCCACTCTTGGCACCTTGGGATCACTGTGGGCCTCACTGCATCCATACGGTGCCCCCATCATAGCACTGGAAACCACACGTGGGTTCCCTCCCTCTAGACCTTTGGCCCCAAGGAGCGCAGGCTCTGGCTACAGGTTACAGAGGCCACGCTGTCAGAGGCTGAGCTGGGGTCGGGGCCAGTGTCAGACTTCCTGACCCTTGGGAGCCTGTCTCCTCAACTGTAAGAGGGGCTTAACAACTCCCATCTCACCTGGAGTGGTGAGGGCTGGGGACGTGCAGTTATCAGCACCCTCTGGGCCTCAGACAGGGAAACCAGCCAGGCTCCTATTCCAGGCTGCCTTCCTTCCCCAGGGCTGCTCTCATCTGGCCTCTTTCATCTTACATGTAATTAGCCAGGTCGCCCCACCCCACAGCCTCTTGGGCAGGAGTCATCCTCCCATTTTATAGATGGGGAAACTGAGGCACCTAGAGGGAAGTGGTTTGGGAGTGCTGCCTGTGAATCAGCTGTGGAGCCGAGGCCTAGAGGAGCCAGAACTGGGCCTTCTTGCTGGACCTGTCCCTCCAGGTGGCTATGTCTCTATCCCTGGGACACCAGACAGCCTCCTTTCCAGCTCTCTCTAACCCAGCACTCACCACCACCTCTCATCTGGAGTGGCACGCAGCAGGATGGGTTAGGGAGGGGCCTGCACAGCCTGAAGGAAGAGGAGAGGCCAGTTGGAAGCTCTGGCATGGGGGCTCCAGCCTGTTTCATCTTCAAAGCAGCTAATTAGAACCAGAGGCATTAGTCAGGCCTTGGTGGGCGGTGGGGTTTGCACACTGGCATTTTGTGCATGGAAACGGTGGTCAGTGGGGCATCTGCAGCCCGGACCTCTGGCCTAGGAAAAGCTGTTAGGTGAGTCCCAGGACTAGCCCCCTGGATCCCACCAAACAGCTAGGACCCCTCCCTCTGGAGGTCAAGAGTACGGGGTGCTAGCCTTGCGAGACCCAGGTCTCAGTGGCTAGGCTTCTCCCCTCTTGGGTCTTGGTTTCCCTGTCTATCTGTACAAACTGAGCCCAGGGACCCATCAAGCCTTGCCAATCAGCATGTCCCTGCTCTAGATCCCGTTGTTTTCTGGCTTCACTTCAGCTTATGGCTCTGGCTCGCCCTCTTCACTCTGGCCCGGTTGCAGCCACCTCTGACAGCCGTCGTTGTAGTCTCGGGCAAAGGTCAGCAGCTTCCGCCAGGCGGCGACCCTGGCGCCGTCTCTTCGCCCCCAAGCGGAGCGGGTGGGGGGCCAGGCCGGCGTCGGGGAAGCGAAGCCAAGTCTCACGGCGCCAGCCCGACCGGTTCGGCGAGGGCCGCGGCGCTCTCTTGCGGGCGCCCTGGGACAGCACCTTGCACACCCCCCAGCGGTCACCCGGGTTGCCCGAGGACCAGCACCCCACTCCATCCCCCGAGGCCGCGCGTGTCCGGCGCTAGGTGCGGTGCGCCCCAACGCCGGCAGGGGCGCACTGGCTGCAATCTAGACCAGCTCGGCGGGCGCCGGCAGGGCCTCAGCGGTGTCCGCCGGAGAGCCCTGGATCGCAGCCCCGGTGCAGGATGACCCTGGCATGCGGGCACCAGGGCCCAACCAACTCCACCGCCCCTGCCCGGGCCTGCGGCGGGTTCGGGGAAGGGGGGGCTGCGCGGGG
>NW_006159755.1:2696689-2704915 GCF_000334495.1 Tupaia belangeri chinensis | reverse complement strand
AGCGGGCGCCGGGGGCCCGGGCGGCGTTGTGGTTTCGGTGCCGGCCGCGGACGCGCGGGCGGGCGTCCTAATGAGCTCTCTGCACGCACCGCGCCGGGGCCCGCCCAGTGCCCCCGCCCCTGCTCGCCAGAGCTCCTGGATCTGGAGGCCCGCCCCGGCGTCACCCCCGAAACTTCTTGGTTTCCTCTGGCGAGCCGAGTGAGGGGGTCTCTGTCGGCATCTTTGAGACGACCCTGGGGTGACGGTAGCTCCTTCGGGAATGGCTCAGGGCTCAGGCGCCCTCTGGCGGGTGCGGGACTCCATGCGTTCTCGCAGCCGCCGCCGGCCGCTGGCCTGACGCGCCCTCGTCTTTGCAGGGACCTGAGTTCCTCACCATGGGGCCCCTGAGCCGGGAAGCCTGGGCCCAGCGCCTGAGCGCCTTCCGGGCTAGTCCGTCCACCTCCATGGCAGGTCCCGAGGGGGAGGATTTGGGTCGCGACTTGCTAAGTGACCTGAGGAGTGAGAAGCTGAGCGAGCAGACCAAGGTAGGCCTACAAGTGTCTCCTGCTCTGGCCCGTGTGTTCACCCCAGCCCGCACAGAGCTTCATCTTCGTAATTTCCTTTTAAATTCTCCATCCCAGGTTTCCTTGCTGGCCCTCAGCCTGGAATACCCTGCCCAGCTGTGGCCTGACGCTGCAACAGCAGAAGCTGCTGCCACCTCTCTGTTGGACACCCTGGTCCTCTTACCCCCGCGGCCCTCAGCCCTCCGGCGACCCCTATTGCTGGCAGCCACCACGGCATTGGCGGTAGGGGGTGCACTAGGCCCCACCTCAGAAGCCTCCTGTCGGCTTCTTCCCCTGCTGCTCGGCTTGGCCATGGGCCGAGATCTGGGAAGAGGCTTTGGGCCCACCTCAGAACAGCGGCCCCTGCAGGCCACTGCGTGTGAGTGCCTGCGAGAGCTGGAGAGTTGTAAGCCTGGGCTGCTGGGAGGCTCGCTGGGGCTGCTGCGGAGCCTGCTGGGGCAGGAGGGCCCGGTCCAGCCACTCAGCCTGCTGCTGGCTCTTGCCCTGCGCAACACCTTGGTGCTACAGTCCAGGGCTGGGGCTGGCCTGCAAGGCCTGCTCATGACGAAGGTCTTCCCCACTGGAAGCGGTCCCTGGGACTGGACATTAACTGAGGATGACACCCACCTTCAGCCCCAGATACCTAGTTGGCCAGCTGCTGAGAGGGAGTGTGGTGCTGCAGCGCTGGAGCCAAGCCTTGAGGAGGCCAAAGAGCTGAGGGCTGCAGTGGCCCAGCTTCTGGACACTTCCTACCTGCTCACTCCTGTGGCTCAGGCCCAGCTTCTGTGGCTGCTGGGCTGGGCCCTGCGGGGTTTGCGAGGACAGCCCCCAGCACTCTTCAAGCCTCAGCTGGTACGGCTCCTGGGCACAGCACAGCTGACCCTGCTGCACGCTGTTCTCGCACTCAAGGCAGCCTTTGGGGAGGCACTGTTCACAGCCCAGGATGAGGCCTTGCTGCTTCGCCGGCTTACCCTGGCTGCTCAGCACCCATCCCTGTCCCCACCCACCCATCTCTTCTACCTGCACTGCCTCCTGAGCTTCCCTGAAAACTGCCCGCTGGGCCCCGAAGGTGAGGAGGCTGCCCCGTTGCTGCTAGGCCCCAGGCTCTGCCACGGCCTTCTACCCAGTCTCCTGCATGACCCGATGGCTCTCCTGGCGCGCCTCCATTTGCTGTGCCTGCTCTGTGCCGAGGACGAGGAAGAGGAGAAAGGTCAGATTCAAACCCCCCAGAGATACCTGCAGGAGCTGCTGGCTGGCTTGCAGCAGAGGGCAGCCCTGGATGGTGGTCCCCGGGCCTTGGCCACTCTATGCTTCCAGGCCTCATACCTGGTTGCTCGCTACCTGGGTGGACAACCTCTGGTGCTGACACCCTTGATCCACGGACTGGCCAAACTGTACCGAGCCCGACCTGTGCTGGCTCCCCACTTTGTGGACCTCTTAGATCAAGTGGGTCCTGAGCTGGGGGAGCCCCTGAGGGTCATGTTGTGGCAAGAGGTGGTGTCCAGGAGGGGCACAGATGAAGCTCTTTGCTGGCATCTGCAGCTGCTGGCAAAGGTAGTAGATGGGGATTCCCAGAGTGCCACCCTGAGCTTTTTACAGGATGCTGCTGCCTACTGCACTGACTGGGTTCTGCAGCAGGCATTGCTGCGGGTCTGCCGGGCCTTGCTGCGAGTGAGTGGGGGTGGTGGCCTGGCAGACTTACTGCAGGCACTGGCCAGGCAGCTGGAAGACCCTGATGGCCGTGACCATGCCCGCCTCTACTACATCCTCCTGGCCCACCTGGCAGGGCCCAAGTTGGGGGTAGCCCTGGGCCCCTCACTTGCTGCACCTGCACTGGCCTCTTCACTGGTGGCAGAGAATCAGGGCTTTGCTGCAGCGCTGATGGTGCAGGAGGCCCCTGCCCCTATTCGTCTGAGCCTGGGTCCCAGCAGGGCTGAGGGCCCACTGCCAGTGCTGCAGCTCCAGGTGGAGGTACTGCAGCCCATCTACTCTCTGGAGCTGCGTTTCCAAGTGGAAGGACAACTCTATGCACCTCTGGAAGCTATCCACGTGCCCTGCCTGTGCCCTGGCCGCCCTGCCCAACCTCTGCTCCTGCCGCTACAGCCCCGGTGCCCAGCTCCCGCACAGCTGGATGTCCGTGCCCTTTACACCACGCCCACTGGCCTCACGTGCCACTCTCACCTGCCTCCGCTGTCTGTGAACTTCGCCGACCTCTTTCTGCCTTTTCCCCAGCCTCCAGAGGGGAGCAGGCAGAGCTTCTTTGAGGATCTCTGGGACTCTTGCTTGCCAAAGGGTGCTGAGAGTCGAGTGTGGTGTCCACTTGGGCCTCAGGGTGTGAAACCCTTTGTGTCCCGCCACCTGGAGCCTTTTGTAGTGGTGGCCCAGCCCCCCACCAGGTATTGCATAGCAATCCGCCTGCCCCCAGACTCGAGGCTGCTGTTGCAGCTGGACTCAGCCCAGGCAGACGGAGTGCCCGTGGCCCTGCGGACTGATGACTGGGCCGTGCTACCACTAGCAGGGGACTACCTTCGTGGGCTGTCAGCTGCTGTCTGAGCCCTGGGGCAGCCAGGTGGAGCAGAACTGTGGCTCTTGTGAGATTTGTTTAAGAGAAGCTGGTGAAGGGCCAGGCCTATAATGCCTTTCCTAAAAAAAAAAAAAATCATTCACTGACAACCCTCACTGGCTGGTTTTCTTTGGGGCCCTAGTTGGGAGCAGGCTCACTGAGGTATAGGTCATAGGCCCTAAGAAAACATCCAGACCAAACCCCAGGACTACAGGGCTTCCCAGTTTTCCTGCCCAGGAGGTAGGAAGAAAAACAACAACACTGCTCTCTGTTTCCTACAAAGTCTTGCCCATGGCCACTGAAGTGATTTAGGAAGGAGGCTGGAGCTAGAACTTGGGCCCCCTAACTTGTGGGCCAGTGCTCTTCCACTCCCGAGATGTTCAGGGTCCCTGCCCCAGGGCATTCAGATCTAATAGGAAGATGGGCCGACGAGTAGGGGAGCCTGCAGTGGCCAAGTGGCCCCTTCTTGAGGGAGTGGGGGGCTTCCCTAGGTTTCACTGATTGAAGCCAGCTCCAGAAAGGGCCTGCTAGTAAGGTTTGGGGACTGAGATGGGGCCACATGATCTGGGTTAAATCTCAGCCCCATCCCCTAAGAAACCTAATCAGTGCTTAGGAATCCTCCTAGGTATGAAAAATTAGTTCTAGGTTCCCCCCCCTCCAAATAATCAGTACACTTAGGATTCAGATACATTGTGGCCAGCCAGTGCTTTCTATGGACGTTGCCTCATTTCATCCTTACCACAGCTCTGCAGGCCCCCCGGATGAGGAAATTGTAGGCCAGAGGAATTGAGTGATTTTCCTGAGGTTACTCAGGGTAATAGTGTTGTCATCCTGTGGCAGGGTGCCATTACCACACTGTCAGAGCTCTGCAAGCATCAGAGTCTTCAACGCCCTGTGTCCCATGCCAGCCCTCAGGGTGCTGCAGAAGTCACCGCCAGTGCCAGGAGGGAAAAGACAATGTTAGGCTTTACTTTGGAGGGGCAGGGTCTCCTGCCCCCACCTCTTAGGCTTCCAGTCCACAGGTTCGCTGTCAGCCAGTCTTGATCCTCCTGACTGAGGCAGGCTAGGAAAGGCAAGAAGAGCCTAGAACAGTGGGAGCCATCATATGTCAAGTCAGGAGGCCTGTCCCAAACTTGAGTTGTGGCTGTAACTTGCTCTCACCTGGGCAAACATGGCTGAACCAGGAAAGGGTCAGTTCCAGGAAACAGAAATATCTCCAGCTGTTTTCTGTGGAAAGAGATTTAAGATTCAATCAGGTACTTAAAAAGCCCCAGAGGTCACTGGAGCTGGTGAGTTCCAGAACATATCCTTCAGCAGCTAGAAAACAGGGCCTGAACCCAGGACAGAGGTTGCCACCTGCCACCACTTCTCATGGCACCCACAAATCAGAGACCTGATATTGTTGCAGAAAGACGAGGCATCTCTGAGCCTGGGCCTTCAGGGCAAACAGGCTTGGCCTTGTTTCTTCAATTCATATCTTTCAGAGGGCATTTTACTAGTAGAGTCGATTTCTCACACCAAACTTAGTGGTAAGGGAGTCAGAAATGCAGTCCTTTTGCCTGCAGATGGAGAAGGTGGTATAATCTTTAGCCTAAGTTTAAAATAATTGGTCCATTTAAGATCTATCCTTTTGCATATCTGTCCACCTGTCCACGCATCCAGCCATTCATCCCATTTTGTCCATTCATTCCTCCAGTGCTGGGCACCAGGTGACCTCCACCACCCCCCCAACACACACACAAGAACTAGTGGCCATTCTTACATGTCCCATTATGGACCCAACTCCCCGAGTCTGGAAGTGCTAAAGAGTGTCTGCAGAAGGTCCGAGCTTAGACAACACAGAAGGGATTTAAAAGTACACATGAGATGAGAAGCCACCGCCTTGAAACAGATTCTAGGGGAGAAAATTTGCTAAAGGGAAAGGCGAAATGTTCCCCTTGGATGTGAAGGGGGAAAAAATGGAGAAACTTCATGATCCTACAAGACAATGACAGAAAACCCACACCACTTCCCTCAACTCTCAAATTCACTGAAGCACTTGGACTTTGCAATGTTGACAAAAGAGGATGCATTACCTAGGGATCTTGTAATGCACCCCATACGATAAAAACGGATGAGGAAGAGATTAGTAGGTTCATATGGAGTTATTGCAAAATATCTGCAAATGAATTTCATCACATCAGCCAAGGAAAAGCCACACAGTCCTCTGGAAAAACAGCCACAAAGCAGAAGAAAGCAGTAATACGACACTCAGTACAACGAAATAGCCTCAAAACAAGCATTTGAAGATATGCAAAACCACCTTGGATGAAAAAATAAAGACTAGAAATAGACAAACTTGAGAGAAAGAAGAGCTGATTGAACTCAGAAATGGAACAGAAAATATTATCCAATAAATATAGATTAAATTACAAGATGTCCAAGAGAGAATAGACTTAAAAATTGAATAAAGGGCATTGAAGAAAGAGGAGAACACTTGAGCGCATATGTGTGCGCCCAAAATCCCAAGAGGAGAATGGAGAAGGGATTGTGGTGTGGCCCTCCCCCTTGGGGCATAATAATTGGTCCGTTTAAGATCTATCCTTTTGCATATCTGTCTACCTGTCCACGTTTTCTGTCCTGTTCTCGCTTTCTGTCTGTTTCTCTCTCTTTCAGGCGAGTGCACACACACTATAGTAAAAACCTCTCAAAAAAAAGAAAGAAAGACAAAAACTCACAAGAATGAAATGAAGTTGAAGGAGTTAGAGGAAAGTCTTGGAAACAGAAGATAGAAAGGGACTCACCTATCTATTATTCGAATCTGTAAAGAAAAGCTAAATAATGAACCAGAACTAATATTTGATACTGTAAGAAAACCATCCAGGAAAACAATGACCAAAGCACATTTTGTAAAAAAGACTGAAGGTTATTAGACTCAAAATATTTGGACTCTCTGGTTGCACTCGAGAATTATGTGTAGTGACCCTGGTGCAGAACAACGAAGAGGTGCCAGGAATCTATTCTCGTGAGGACCTAAACCACGGTGGTTAAGGACCAAAGCCTCTGACTCAACACTCAACATTCTTGCAACGTGTTTAAGATGCTGCTCTGTTGTTTTTAAGCCTTTATCACTGTTAGGAAGTAAGAAGTCTGGATTTTTGTCCCCCCAGAAGCACTTTTTTATTTATACAGAGTCCTAACCACTTCAGCAGTAGGAGGAGTGGAAGAGGTTCCTTTTACAATCCAGGAGCCTCCATATGTTGGTTTGTTGTGACCAAACACACAGGCAAGTGGCGTCATGGATTTGGTAAACAAAGTCTGGATTTACCTTCCATATACCTTCTAAGCCACTGCTTTGTTCCTCGGCATTTCCTTCTGTATGTGAAGCAAACAAATCCATTTCTGGTAGAAGTGATTCTTCAGTTACACATTCTTTTGAAGTTGGAAATAAGACTGTCATCCTCATTATTAGATAGCAAATTTCCTGGAAAGTGTTTTATCCACCGAGGCATGGAAGATCCAAGATGGAGAATGGAATCAGTGAGCTGTTTGTCACTTTCAAACTCCATATGAGGTATCTGAGGTGGTAATTTGATGCTACTGTTGGAATGAGACAGTATGTTGTTACTCTCCCAGTTATCATCTTCCTTAAGAAATTCACTAGTTGGGACCAGCAGTTAGCGTAATGGCTATGTCGCTGAACTCCCATGTAGCCGACCACCTTTCAAGTCCTTGACCCAGTGGCTTAAACTCACGCCAGGTGCGTGTGCATGCGTGCCCAAGATTCCGAGAGGAGAATGGAGGAGAAGGGATTGTGGCATGGCCATCCTCCCTAGGGGGTGATTTCTCGCTTTCTATCTCTCTGTCTCTCTCTGTCTTTCTGGCAAGCACACGTGCCCTATAGCAAAAACCTCTCAAAAAAAAAAAAAAAGGAAAAAAAAAGAAATTCACTAGTG
Organism: Tupaia belangeri chinensis; assembly: GCF_000334495.1. Lineage (NCBI taxonomy): Eukaryota > Metazoa > Chordata > Mammalia > Scandentia > Tupaiidae > Tupaia > Tupaia belangeri. The sequence continues at coordinate 2,697,875 of NW_006159755.1, read as the reverse complement.
ATAGAGGATATAGATCTGTCAGCAGAATGCTGAGTTGAAATTGCATTCTTGAATGGTTCAGGTGGATAGGGATTCCCAGGAGAAGGTGAACAAGCTTGCCTAATGTGAGGGAGGACTCTTAACAACCTGTGGTGAGCTGCTGCTGTAGAACTACTGGAAGGTCAAGGAGCTATAAGTGGATGAGGTTTAATCCTGATAGCTTTCTTAGGCCTTTTACTGAGATTCATGTTCACCTTAGCCTTCAGCAGCTTCATCTTATTCATAGTTACAAAATTTTCAATTATCTGTTACCCAGAAGGAGAAGGCTCAATTTTTTTTATCATCATCAGTATACGAATTATATACAGAACCACCACTTAAAGATTCAGATAATGATATTAAAGTGCCATCTGCCCCGTCTACTACACGCAAGAAATTCAACTGATCTCCTTCTCAGTATACCAGAAAGGTAACTTGTTTGTTGCGGGAGGTCTTCTTCCAGACCTCATCTTGACTGTGATCCATGAACTCAACCATCTCTCTAAGTGGGTCTTCCATAGGAACTTTTCTAGTATTTATAGGCCCACAATGCATGGCCCATACCAGCTTCAAGATGCAACCTTGTGAAATGTAATCATTCAAGCAATTATCATCAAGTTCGATGTTATTCCAAATTAAGTGCTGCTCACAGCTGAGAATACCTTCCAATCTCTGAACTTTTGCTTTCACAGAAATAACAGCTTCCAAGGGTGAACTCTTTTTTTTTTTTTTTGAGAGGTTTTCGCTATAGGGTGCGTGCGCTCGCCAGACAGAGAGAGACATAGAGACAGAAAGTGAGAAATCACCCCCCAGGGGGGATGGTCACGCTGCAGTCCTTTCTCCTCCATTCTCCTCTCGGGATCTTGGGCACGCACGCGCACGCACACGCGCCCGGTGTGGGTGTTTTAAGCCTCCGGGTCTGGGACACGAACCGTGGTCGACTATGTGGGAGTCCAGCAACATAGCCATTACGCTAACTGCTGGTTCCCTCAAGGGTGAACTCTTAATTCAAAACATTTTCCAGTTAATGTTTCAATGAAGAGCTCCATGGTATCACAGGAATTTTGTAGTAAAATGGACCCATGTTATCTTCATTGAAGAATAGAGGCTCTTTTCCATTATCCGTTACTGTGAGTTTTCTAATTCTTTTTTTCTTTTTCTTTTTCTT
>NW_006159755.1:2695842-2696485 GCF_000334495.1 Tupaia belangeri chinensis | reverse complement strand
GTCGACTACGTGGGAGTCCAGCAACATAGCCATTACGCTAACTGCTGGTTCCCGAATTTTCTAATTCTTCTAGAATATGTTGTAGGCAACTGTATTCTAGTTCTAGCCAAGTCAGCTTTGAACATTGGTGTTTATGTTTTGGGTTTTGTACGGGCTGCCAACCTGCAAGCTGACAAGGATGCCCCGGCATGAGTTTTAAGCCAGCGGATCTGGGGCTCAAACCGTGTTCAACTATGTGTGAGTCCAGTGATATAACCATTACGCCATCTGCCAGTCCTTTTCATCAGTGTTTTACAGTTTTTATTATACAGATGTTTCACCTCCAGACAGTTCTATAATAACACTTGGGGACTTCAAAATCCCACTCAATAATGGATTAAAAAAAAAAGATAAGTAATGAAACAGAGGCTTAAACATAAACCAAATAGATTTTGTAGACATACAGCATACTCTACCAAATAGCAACAGCATATACATCTTCTCGAGTGTACATGAGATGTTTCCAGAATAGACTTACGATAGGCTGAAAAGTAAGTCTCAGTATCTTTAAAAAGATAGAAGTCATTCAAAATATCTTCTCCAACCACAATAGGCTAGTTAGAAATCAGTAATAGAGGCATTGTAGGTAGACGCTCTTGATTCT
>NW_006159755.1:2695333-2695784 GCF_000334495.1 Tupaia belangeri chinensis | reverse complement strand
TTCCCTCCTACCTTTCTCCCCCTGGAAAAAAAAAAAAAAAAAAAAAAAAAAAAAAAAAAAAAACAATAATAATAATAAATGGAATTAAATAAATAATTCTTTTAAAAAGAAACTAATAATATGATTAAATTAGAAATCAGTAAGAGAAGTAAAAGGACATGAGGTCCTCACGTCCATCCCCTGGGGAACGATTTTCCCTCTCACTGCCTGTTTCACTCTGGTGAGTGCACATGCCTTATGGTAAAAAAAAAAAAACTGAAAAAGTTCTTGACTTCCTGACCTTGGGCTCCACGGGCTGCAGGTTGGGGTTTGCTCGGTGCGGCCATGTCCATCCTCACGCCGCTGCTCCTAAGGAGCCTGACAGGCCCTGCCTGGCGGCTCCCAGTGCCACGCATTCAGATCCGTTCCAAGGCGCCAAAGGAGCAGCTCGGGACCATGGATCTCGCCCTTG
>NW_006159755.1:2691103-2694932 GCF_000334495.1 Tupaia belangeri chinensis | reverse complement strand
GGCGCATGTGCGTACGTGCCCAAGATCCCGAGAGGAGAATGGAGAAGAAGGGATTGCGGCGTGGCCATACCCTTGCGGGGTGATTTCCTGCTTTCTGTCTCTCTCTCTTTCTCTGTCTGTCTGGTGAGTGTACACGCCTTATAGCAAAAATAAAATAAAATAAAATAAAAGCAACCTTTAAAACTTTTCCAGGGGAACCAGCAGTTAGCGTAATGGCTATGTCGCTGGATTCCCACTTAGTCGACCGCGGTTTGCGTCTGGACCTGGTGGCTTAAAACTCAGGCCAGGCGCGTGTGCGTGCGTGCCCAAGATCCCAAGAGGAGAATGGAGGAGAAGGGATTGTGGCGTGACATCCCCCCTGGTGGGTGATTTCTCGCTTTCTGTCTCTATGTCTCTGTCTGGCAAGCGCACGCGCCCTATAGTGAAAAACCTCTCAAAAAAAAAAACTTTTCCAGGCCTGGGATTAACAGATGGCATAATGGTTGCATCACTGGACTTCCATGTAGTCAACTGCAGTTTGAGTCCCATGACCCAGAGGCTTAAAACTCATGCCAGGCACATGTGCATGATTGCCCCAAATCCCAAGAAGATAATGAAGGAGAAGGGTTTGCAGCGTGACCAATCCCCTAGGGGGTGATTCTTGCCTTAGGTCTCTCAGGCGAGTGTACACACCCTATACCGTAAGTCACTTGGGAAAAATTAAAAAATAGAAACTTTTCCAGGGCTAGCCATTGGTGTGATAGTTAGGATGGCTGGTTCGCACATGGCAAATCATGCAGTTCAAGACCCAGACATGATGGCTTAAGAAACATGCTGTACATGTGTGCTTACATGCCCAAAATCTCAAAAGAAGGGAGAAATGGAGGAGACCATTCCTCTTGGGAAGGGTGTCTTTTCTCTCTCTTTCTCTCTCCAACAAATGCAAGTGCCCTCTGGGAAATTTAAAAAAACAAAACGTTTCCAAAAGACTGAAGAAGAAACACTCCCTAACAAATTTTATGAAGCCAGCATTACTCTGATACCGAAGCTAGACAAAGACACGACAGACAACTATAGATCAATATCCTATATGAACACTGATGCAAAAATCTTCAACAGAATGTTAGGAAACATGATTCAGCAGCATATTAAAAGGATTATATACTATGACCAAGTAGGATTCATTCTTGAAATGCAGGAGTAGTTCAGTGTATGAAAATCAGTCACTAATATAAAACACTTGAACAGAATGAATGGAAAAAACTTTCAGGACCAGCAGATGGTGGCATAGAGGTTATGTTGCTGGACTCCCACATGGTGGGCAGTGGTCTGAGTCCTGGACCTGGTGGCTTAAAACTTGCTCTGGGCACGTCTGCATGCCTGGTGCGTGTGCGTGCATGCCCAAGATCTCAAGAGGAGAATGGAGGAGAAGGGACTGTGGCGTGGCCAGCTCCCTTGGGGGGTGATTTCTCACTTTCTGTCTCTCTGTCTCTGTCTTTCTGGTAATATTCATAAATAATACATATTGTAGGGGATTCATATTAAGACTGTATAGACAACTTCTAAAACAACAACAAAAGGGAACCAGCAGTTAGTGTAATGGCTATGTCGCTGGACTCCCACGCAGTCGACCGCGGTTCACGTCCCAGACCCGGTGGCTTAAAACTCACGCCGGGCGCGTGTGCGTGCGTGCCCAAAATCCCGAGAGGAGAATGGAGGAGAAGGGATTGCGGCGTGGCCATCCCCCCTGGGGGGTGATTTCTCGCTTTCTGTGTCTTTCTGGCGAGCGCACATGCCCTATAGCAAAAACCTCTCAAACAACAACAACAAAAGAAACAACCCCATTCAAAACTGGGCAAAAGACTTGAACAGTCATTTCTCCAAAGAAGATATACAAATGGCTGATAAACACATGAAAAGATGCTCAGTACCACTACTTATTAGAGGAATATAATTAAAAACTACAATAAACTTGAGGCTTGGTTGGGAAGAGATGGACAACTCTCAAAAAAGGAGCAGACAATTGAAGGATGGGTATCATTGCCTATATTAAAAGCATAATGAAAGGAAAATAAGAAAGCCAGTAATCTCAGTATGAATCAGTCTAGATCTAGATGAGATGGTGGTGGTAAAAGTCCTCATCTCAAAACCATAATTATCACGAAAATGAGAGAAAATGGCCCCGCCTGCTGACCTGCAAGAAATGTTCATCGAAGTTTTTCAAAGAGAAAGAAAGTTATAGAGATCAGAAATTTAGATCTACATGAAGAAAGGAAGAAAATCAGAGAAGGATTAATTAAGGTAAAATGAAAATATCCTTATTTTTTAGGTTTTTGCTATAAGGCACATACACTCGCTGGGGGGAGGGGCGGAGTGAGAAATCACTCTGCAGGAGGGATGGCCATGATGCAATCCCCTTTCCTCCTAGCTCCTCTTAGATTTTGGGTACACACACACACACACACACCCAGTGTGTTTTAAACCACTGGGTCTGGAACTTGAACTATAATTGACTACATGGGAATCCAGCAGTGCAACCATTACGCCATCTGTTGGTCCCAACCCTGCATGATTTTCAAGCTGCCGAGTCTGGGACTTGGCCATGTGAAAGCTAGAGCCTTAACCACCAGGCCAACTGCTGGCTCTATTTTTATTATTGTTTTGGACTTTAGAGTTTTTTTGCCATAGGGCACATGCACTCACCAGACAGACAGAGACAGAAAGCAAGAAATCACCCCCCAGGGGGGATGGCCACACCGCAATCCCTTCTCCATTCTCCTCTCAGGATCTTAGGCACGCACGCACACATGCCCGGCGTGAGTTTTAAGCCACCGGGTCCAGGACACGAACTGCAGTCGACTACATGGGAGTCCAGCGACATAGCCATTATGCTAACTGCTGGTCCCTCTATTTTTATTATTATTAATTCATCTAGTATTAGCTATTTATTCAAAGTAACAGTATTTGATTATAATGGTTCCAGGATATAAATAAAGAAATGAATGGAACAGGAAGCAGGAATTTGGGATATTCCAAGATACCTGCACTACCCATGAGTGAGAAAGTATTATTTGAATACAAACTTACATTAATTTCAAATATATATTGCAAAATCTAGGACAACCACCAAGAAAAACTTTAAAAGAATTATCTATTTAATTTTATTTATTATTATCCTTCAATTTGACCAGAGAGAGAGAAAGTGAGAAAGCAAGCTACTAGGTCTGGTACTCAAACCATGGTTGGTCATGTGGGAATCCAGCACTCCCACCACCATCACCACCTGCTAGCCCCTTAAGATTTTTTTAAAGGCACAATAAATAGAAAACAGACAAAACATGGTTCATATTAATCCAACTATAGCAATAATCACTTTCAATATGAATATACTATTTTGAAAGACAGGCACCTTAAAGTCATTATGTACTTAACCCACAAGATTCAACTGCTGAATATATGTTATCTGCAAGAAACTTACTTTAGGGACCAGCAGGTGCTGTGGAGGTTAAGGTGGCTGGATCCCATGTGGCTGACCACAGTTCAAGTCCCATTTTTGTACTTGAAACTCACGCCAGGTGCATGTGCATGCATGCTCTAAATCCTGAGAGAAGAATGGAGGAGAAGGGACTGCAGACTGGTCATCCCCCCTGGGGATTGATTTCTCACTCTCCCTTCCTCTCGCACTCACTCTGTCTCCGGTGAGCATATGTACCCTATACAAACTAAAAAAATCGAAAAGAAAACAAACTCACTTTAAATATAAAGATCCAGGGAACTAGCAGTTAGCGTAATGGCTGTCGCTGGACTCCCATGTAGTTGACCACGGTTCGCGTCCCAGACCCGGTGGCTT
>NW_006159755.1:2690678-2691020 GCF_000334495.1 Tupaia belangeri chinensis | reverse complement strand
GTGATTTCTCGCTTTCTGTCTCTATGTCTCTCTCTGTCTGTCTGGCGAGCGCACAAGCCCTATAGTGAAAACCTTTCCAAAAAAAAGAAAGAAAAAATATATATATAAAGATCCAGACACATTAATAGTAAAAGGATGAAGATATACCATGCTGACACTAATCAAAACAAAGCTTGGGTGGGGGCGGCAGGTGCATGGTGGTTAAGGGTGCTCGACTCCCACATGGCTGACTGTGGTTTGAGTCCTGGACCCAGTGGCTTGCTTTTGCACTTTTCCTCTCTCACTCTGTACCTGGTCAAATTAAAAATAAATAAAGTTAAATAAAATAATTCCTTTTTTATC
>NW_006159755.1:2689096-2690291 GCF_000334495.1 Tupaia belangeri chinensis | reverse complement strand
CCGGTGCCCAATAGGGAAAACCTCGCCAAAAAAAAAAAAAAAAAAGCTGGGGGATTAGCAGATGGCATGATGGTTATGTCCCTAGAATCCCATGTAGTTGACCATGGTTCGAGTCTGGGACCCGGCAGCTTAAAACTCACGCCAGGTGCCTGTGCATGCATGCCCAAAGTCCTGAGAGGAGAATGAAAGAGAGGGGTTTGTGACGTAGTCATTCCCCCTGGGTGTGTGTGGGAGTGATTTCTCTCTTTCTGTCTCTGTCTCTCCGGCAAGTACAGGCACCATAGCAAAAAAATCTTTATTAAGAAAAAAAAAAAAAAGCCTTAAGAATAGGAAAATTATCAGGAATTAAAAAGGGAAGGTTTTATGGTTTTGTTTTATTTTTTTAAAGGATTATTTCACTTTATTTCTTGATTCTTTTTTTTTTTTTTTTTTTTATCTGAAAGAGAGAGAGAGAGAAGGTGAGAAAGCAAGCCACTAGGTCCAGGACTCAAACTGTGGTCAGCCATGTGGGAACATCCAGCCTTAACCACCACACCACCCTCTGGTCCCCAAAAAGGGGAAATTTTTGAGATGACATAGCAATTCTTTGAGAGAATATACCTAACAATGATATGTGAAAATATATTATGCAAAAACTTGATAGAACTGCAAGGAGAAACAAATCCACTCTGTAGGTGGAGACTATAACATCCCTCTCTCAGTTACTGATAGAGCCAGCAGGCAGAAAATTATTCAAGATATAGGTGAACCAGGGGCCAGCAGATGGTAGAGGGGCTACATCACTGGATTCCCACAGGGTGGACCATGGTTTAAGTCCTAGGCCCATGGCTTGAAACTCACCAGGCATGTGTGCATGCATGTCCAGGATCTCAGGAGAAGGGAGGAGAGGGGATTGCAGGGTTGCCATTCCTCCTGTTTTGGGGGGGGGGGGGGGGGTGATTTCTCACTGTTTCTTTTACTGTGTCTGTCTCCCCCGCTCCCCCCCACACACACCCGCCACACACACATACATAAGCACACAGGCTATGACAGAAACTTCTGAAAAAAATGCATAATAAATTCCATTTTTTTTTGAGAGAGATTTTCACTATAGGGCGCGTGCGCTCGCCAGACAGAGACATAGAGACAGAAAGCGAGAAATCACCCCCCAGGGGGGATGGTCACGCCGCAATCCCTTCTCCATTTTCCTCTTGGG
>NW_006159755.1:2671059-2689068 GCF_000334495.1 Tupaia belangeri chinensis | reverse complement strand
GCCATGTGGGAGTCCACCACCTTAACCACCATATCACCTGCTGGTCCCCAAAATCATTCACTTCTTTTTTTGGAGGGAGGGGTTTTTGCTATAGGACGCGTGTGTGCGCCAGAAAGACAGAGAGAAATAGAGACACAGAAAGTGAGAAATCACCTCCCTGGGAGGATGGCCATGCTGCAGTCCCCTCTCCTCCCTTCTCCTCTTGGATTTTGGGCATGCACGCACAGGCACCCAGAATGAATTTTAAGCCTCTGAGTCCAGGACTCCAACCATGGTCAACTACGCAGGAGTCCAACGACATAATCATTACACCATCTGCTGGTCCCTCCATCATTTATTTAAAAAAAAAGATACAGTCGAACTGAATAGTGCCATGAGTCAACTGGATTTAGAGAACACTCCTATTGATTATAGTTTATAGGTTGTAGAACACTGCATCCACTAACAACAATATACATATTTCTCTCTTTTTTTCTTTTTTAAAAATGTTGCTACAGGGGACCAGCAGTTAGCGTAGTGGCTATGTCGCTGGACTCCCACGTAGTCGACCGCGGTTCGAGTCCCAGACCCGGTGGCTTAAACTCACACCGGGCGCGTGTGCGTGCATGCCCAAGATCCCAAGAAGAGAATGGAGGAGAAGGGATTATGGCGTGCCCACACCCCCTGGGAGGTGATTTCTCGCTTTCTGTCTCTCTGTCTCTCTGTCTGTCTAGCGAGTGCACGCACCCTATAGCAAAAACCTCTCCAAAAAAAAGAAGAAAAAAATGTTGCTACAGGACAGGTGAACTCACTGGAGAAAGAGAAAGAGAGTATGCAAGGGAAAATGAGAATGCCCCCCCCCCACCCCAGGGGGATGACCATACTACAGTCCCTTCTCCCTTCTCCTCTTGGGATTTTGGGCATGCACACACACATGCTTGGTGTGTTTTTCAAGTTGCTGGTCCTAAACTCAAACCGTACAGTTGGCCATGTAGAATCCAGCTGCCTTACCCACTACGTTACTGACTGGCCTCCTGAATACATATTTTTCTCACATTCACATGAAACATTCATCAAAATCACATTTTTGGACATTAAGGACATTTTAATAAATATATAATAATAGAAATCATATACAAAGTATGCTTTTAAACCACAGTGGAATTAAACTAGAAATAAGTAACAGAAAGACAGGTGAAAAATCTCCAAATATTTGGAGATTAAACAAAGTGCTTTTAAATAACACGTGGGTTGGGACCAGCAGTTAGCATAATGGCTATGTTGCTGGACTCCCATGTAGTTGACAGCTATTCGAGTCTCAGACTTGGTGGCTTAAATTCATGCTGGGCACGTGTGCGTGCATGCCCAAGATCCCAAGGGGAAAATGAAGAAGGGATTGCGGTGTGGCCACCCCCCCCAGGGGGGGGATTTTTCACTTCCTGCCTCTCTGTCGCTCTCTGTCTTTCTGAGGAGCACACATGCCCTATAGCAAAAACCTGTCCAAAAAAAAAATTATACCTTTAAATGTATTTGCTAGAAATGAAAAAAAAAAAAAGGCTGACTCTGTGGATGGGTGGGTAAGGCAGTTGGATCCCACATGACCAGCTCTGTGGTTTGAGTTTTGGATTTGGAAGCTTGAGAAATATGCCAGGCATATGTGTATGCGTGTCCAAAATCATAACAGGAGGAGAAATGAAGAGATTGTGCTGTGACCATTCCTCATGGGGTGTTTTCTCCCTCTCCCTCTCTTTGTCTCTCTGGTGAGTGCATGTGTCCTTTGGAGAAAAAAATTTAAAAAGAAGAAGAAAAGAAAGATCTCGGGACCAGCAGTTGGCACAATGGCTATGTTGCTGGACTCCCATGTAGTCGACCGTGGTTTGAATCCCGGACCCGGTGGGTTAAACTCACGCCAGGCATGTGTGCGTGCGTGCCCAAGATCCCAAGAGGAGAATGGAGGAGAAGGGATTGCAGCATGGCCATCACCCCTAGGGGGTGATTTCTCACTTTCTGTCTCTCTTTCTGGCAAGCACACGTGCCCTATAGCAAAAACCTCTGCCAAAAAAAAAAAAAAAAATCTCAAAATCAATAATTTAAGCCTTTACTTTAGAAAACTACAGAAAGGGGAACCAGCAGTTAGCGTAATGGCTATGTCGCTGGACTCCCACGTAGTCGACCGCGGTTCGTGTCCCGGACCCGGTGGCTTAAAACTCAGGCCAGGCGCGTGTGCGTGCGTGACCAAGATCCCGAGAGGAGAATGGAGGAGAAGGGATTGCAGTGTGACCATCCCCCCTTGGGGGGTGATTTCTCGCTTTCTGTCTCTCTGTCTCTCTCTGTCTGGCGAGTGCACGCGCCCTATAGCGAAAACCTCTCCAAAAAAAAAGAAAACTACAGAAAGAAGAATAATATAGGCTAATAATGAGCAGAGGGGGGAAGGGAACAAAAATTAGTGAAATCAGTGAAATTGAAAACAGGAAATCAATGAAACTGAAAGCTGGTTCTATGAAAGTCACTAAAACTGCAAGCCCCTTGGCAGGCTAAGGAAAAAAAAGAAGACATTAAAAAAAACAGAAAAGGAAGAGAGGAGGCTAAATGGGAGAGCAGTAATGCCATTGAACCCATATGGGAAGGTCCTGAGTTCATGTCTGGAGGACTCTCTCTGCACAGTAGATATGTGAGCATGCTTGTCAGCCAGAAGTGGATCATGGTGTCAGGACCCTCTTAGGAGTGCCTGTCTCTCTCTCTCCCTCTCTCGTTTAAGAAATATGTATGCTTGGGAACCAGCAGTTAGCGTAATGGCTATGTCTCTGGACTCCCATGTAGTCAACCGCGGTTCGAGTCCCGGACCCAGTGGCTTGGAACTCACGCCGGGCACATGTGCATGCGTGCCCAAGATCCCGAGAGGAGAATGGAGGAGAAGGGATTGCGGCGTGACCATCCCCTCTGAGGGGTGATTTCTCGCTTTCTGTCTCTATGTCTCTCTCTGTCTGTCTGGCGAGCGCAGGTGCCCTATAGCGAAAATCTCTCCAAAAAAAACAAAAGAAAAAAGAAATACGTATACTGGAAGAAAAGTTCTTTCCTTTCCGTCTGGTGGCAGCCATCAGGTAACCCAAGATGGGCGTGTCCATCCAGGAGCTGTGGCAGAAGAAGCAGTCTGACATGATGCGCTTTCTCCTGAGGGTCGGCTGCGGGCAGAACCGCCAGCTCTCCGCGCTACACCGGGCGCTCCTCCCCACCGCTCCGAAAAGCGAGCAGACTGGGCTACAAGGCGAAGCAAGGTTATGTCATATACAGGATTCGTGTGCAGCGTGGAGGCCGCAAACACTCAGTCCCCAAGGGTGCAACCTATGGCAAGCCTGTCCATCACGGTGTTAACCAGCTCGTTTGCCCAAGCCTCCAGTCTATTGCAGAGGAGCGAGCTGGACGCCACTGTGGGGCTCTTAGAGTCCTGAATTCTTACTGAGTGGGTGAAGGTGCCACATACAAATTCTTTGAGGTTATCCTCATTGATACATTCCATAAAGCTATCAGAAGAAATCCTGACACCCAGTCCCCAAGCACAGGGAGACGTGGGCTGACATCCACAGGGCACAAGAGCCGAGGCCTTGGAAAGAGTCACAAGTTCTGCCACACTATTGGTGGCTCTCTGTGCAGCTTGGAGAAGGTGCAATACTCTCCAGCTCCACCGTTACCGCTAACCAAAGAAATGTTTATAAAATTCATACCTAATGAACAATTTAGGACAGTCAAAAAAAAATTAAAGTAAGTATACTTGTTTTTAAAGAGATGTTTTTGCTATAGGGCATGTTGCTGGAGAGATAAAGAGACAGAAAGCAAGAAATCACCCCTCAGGAGGGATGGCTACACCACAATCCTTTCTCTTTTATTCTCCTCTCCGAATTTTGGGCACATACACACACATGCTCAGCGTGAGTTTTAGCTGCCGGGTCCAGGACTTGAACTGCAGTCAACTAAGTGGGAGTCCAGCAATGTAACCACTACTCCATTTGCTGGTCACATAAGTAAACTTTTAAAAAATGAGGGGCCGGCAGGTGGCATGGTGGTTAAGGTGCTGGGTTCCCACATGGCTGACCATGGTTCAAGTACTGGACCTAGAAGCTTGCTTTCCTACTTTCCTTTTCTCTCTGTCTCTCTCTGGTCAAACTGAACAAATAATAATGATGATAAGTGAAATAAAATAATTCTAAAAAAATCTCTGTGGCCTGGTGATTAAGGATGGATGGATCCTACATGGCCAACCTCAAGGTTGGCGTTCCAGACCCCACAGCTTGAGAAACACATTGCACGCATGTTCCTAAAATCCCTAAAGGAGAGAAAAATGAAGAAGGGATTGCAGTGTGGTGCTCCATGGGAGGTACTTTCTTGCTTTCCCTTTCTCCATCTCTGTCTCTGTCTCCTCTGAGTGCATTCACTCTCTGGAAAAATTTTAAAAATAAATATAAAAGTCAATGACTTTGTTGTAGACAGGAGTCTGAAGACTGCAGCCTATGGGCCAGATCTAGCCCACTGCCTGTTTTCGCAAATGAAGTTTTATTGGAGCATAGATCAAACCTGTGAACCACTGTCGGCAGTGTGGGAGTCCAGAATTAATTGCTACGCCACCTACTGGCCCCCAAAGACCCAATTTTTTAAAATTATTTATTTAATTTTATTTATTCATTCATCTATTTTGACCAGACAGAGAGGGAAAGTGAGAAAGCGAGCCACCAGGTCCAGGACTCAAACCATAGTCGGCCATGTGTGAGTATCCAGCGCTCAAACCACCACGCCACCTGGTGGCCCCCAAAAGACCCAATTTTTATAGAAACAAATATAAGTTGTTTAGACATAAATCTCATAATATGTAATAACTATTATACAAAACCTCACAACTGTTCATGTAGATATAAAAGATGTAAATGAATTATGCATTTTATTTTTAAAATCTTGCTGCAGGACATGTACACTTGCTGGAGAGAGAGAAAGAGAAAGCACCCTCCAGGAGGTATGACCATGCCATAATCCCTTCTCCATATTTCTCTCAAGATTTTGTGGGGCCGGCAGGTGGCATGGTAGTTAAAGGCACTGGACTCCCACGTGGCTGACCATGATTTGAGTCCCAGACCTGCTGGTGGCATGGTGGTCAAAGGTGTGGGACTCCCACATGGCTGACCATGGTTTGAGTCCTGGACCTGGTGGCTTGCTTTCTCACTCCCCTCCCCTTGCTCTGTCCCTCTCTGGTCAAATTAAAATAAATCAATAAAGTTGACTAAAATAATTCTTGGAAAAAAAAAAAAAAGATTTGGGGGATTCATGTACACATGCCCACTGTGGTTTTCAAGTCATTGGATTGGAGACTTAAACCACAGCCATGTGGGATCCAGACGCCTTAACCACCATACCGTCTAGCTGGCCTTTGTATTTTATTTTTGATAGAAAAACTAAAGCAAGGGGCCAGCAAGTGGTGTGGTAGTTAAAGTGCTGGATTCCCACATAGTCAGCTGCAGTTTGAGTCCTAGACCCAGCAGCTTGAAAAATCACAATAAATAAATAGATTTAAAAAAAAATAAAAACTAAAGTAAGATTTCTCTAATCTGTCAATAACATCCAGCCAAAGACTAGCAGGAGGAAGTCTATAGTTTAACAAACTGGAATTACTACTCTCACACTGTAGGACATCTCAGTAAGAGAGTGTCAGAAAGAACTTATAGGGGACCAGCAGTTAGCATAATGGCTATGTCGCTGGACTCCCACGTAGTCGACCACAGTTCGAGTCCTGGACCCGGTGGCTTAAACTCACGCCAGGTGTGTGTGTGCGTGCCCAAGATCCTGAGAGAACGGAGGAGAAGGGACTGCGGCGTGGCCATCCCCCCTGGGGGGTGATTTCTCGCTTTCTGTCTCTCTGTCTCTCTCTGTCTGGCGAGCGCACGCGCCCTATAGCAAAAACCTCTCCAAAAAAAAAAAAAAAAGGAAAAAAACCAGACTTATAGGAGAGCCAGCTCTATACCACAAAAGTTGATCACTGTGCGGAAGTTGGATCCCACAGGGCCAACCAGGTGACCCTGACCCTGGTGGACCCCAGGCACTTGTGCATATGTTCAGGATACTGATGGGGTGGAGAATTAGAGGACAAAGGATTTTGTCTCCATTGACCAGGCCCAATGGGTGTGTGTATGTGTGTGTGTGTGTGTGTGCTTTCTCTTTCTCTTTTGCACATGTGCCCTCTCACATAATGAAAAAAGAAAAGATTAATAGATTTTGTTTGATGATTTGAGAAAGAATTTAAGGAAGCAGAGCTTTTCTCTGGGTTAAGTGCAGTCATAAATGGGATTGCAGTGGCACCCACTGGTGAGACCCTGCTGTCTCCAGGTTGGGACAAATGGGAGGCCTAGGTTCAATTTGTGAGACAACCTAAAAGCCACAAGTGGTGACATACACTAATGGTCCATCTACATGGGACGCTGAGGCATAAAAAAAAAGAGAAAGTGTTAACTATGATGGGATATGTTAATAAATCTTAACTAGAAAGAGAAAATACTAGATGGAATAAGCTGTAATTGGTAAATAGTAGTCAGTAGTAAATTATTTTTTTAAAAAAAGAATGGTGTACATTATCATAAAAAGTGAGGTGGCTTTGTCATTGTGATTTGAACAATGCTTACGTTTTATTAGTGTTCAGACATGATTTTGGAGTAACATTTTTTATGGCTTGTTTTGGTTTCTGTCCTACTCTCTCAGGTGACAGACATTCATGTTCTCTGAAATTGTTTATGTTCAAAATAACACCAAGGCCAACTCCTGGATGTCCGGTGATGATTTTCTTTTCCTCAAATCTATAAAGTAAATGCAGTTTAAATCCAAATTACGAGTTTTATTATGTGTTTGTTTTATCAGAGAACTTGACAAAACATATCTAAGGTGGGTATCTGAAAAAATAGTATTAGATAAAAATTAAGAAACAAAAAAAATTTAATGAAAAGATATAAAGAGAAAATACAATACATTTAAATACGAAAAAAAAAATAAGTCTTCTATACAGCAATCACTACACAGAGGTTTACAAGACAAACCGCAAACTGGGTAAACTATCTTAAAACACATTAGAGAAAAGGGTTAGTCGATGTCCCTGATCAACTAAAAATAAATAACCTACCTACCAACCTAACTAAAAGGCGTACTTTCCTGAATCTAACATGTGCCATTAAAAATACACTAAAAAAAAAAAAAAAAAAAAAAAGGCGGGAACTTGAAAGGCAGGGAATGTGTTCGGGAAAAGACTACATTTCCCATGAGGCTCTGCTCTACCGCGTCCCGAGAGGCCCTGCGCGATCTAGGCGCCAGCTTTGGCCTCAGGCCGGGAGCCACAGAATCGCGGCGTTAGAATGGAGGGCAGGGACGGGGCGACTGTTGAGAAGCACCGCGTCCACTTGCGCCCCGCCACGCTGCGCGACGCCGCCCCCGCCACGCTGCACCTACTGCCCTGCGAAATCTCGGTGAACCGGCCCGCCCCAGTGGAGCGCTTCTTCACGCCCGCCATCCGCCGAGGGCCTGACGGTGAGCCGCGGGCGGACCACAACACCCGGCAGCCCCCGCGCCCCTCCTCGCAAGGCCTCCTGGTCCACCCAGAGGGGAGAGGATCCGCTCTGGGCTCTGTCCCCTGGGGCCTGGCCTAGAACCTGGGTCAGACCTGACAGGGCTCGTGCCTCCCTCTTTCAGGACTCGAAGTGTCGTTTCGGGGTCGCCGTCTGCGAGGCGAAGACGTGATGGTACCATCCGGCCTCGTGGGATACGTGATGACGATGGAAGAGAAGGGCGAAGTGTTGATGGGAAAGCAGGAGGCGCTGGAGCGAGACTCCGTGAGCAGAGGGTAGGGTTGGAAGGGGGCGCGGGCCGGAGCTGTGGTTCAGATGCTGAGCCTGGCCTCTTTCCCAGGACTGCTTTATGGAGGCCACCGCCAGTTTCAATCGCTTCACCCTGTGGGGCCTTGAGGCCATCCCAGGCTCAGATGCCAAAATGCGTGGGGCTTTAACCTGGCCCAGCCTCGCAGCAGCGGTGAGTAGAGGTGGACTCCCTTCCTCCTAGGCCTCATCTATTACCCCTCTCTGAATCTTGCCCGAATGGATTTGATGCTTTAGGACTGGGGGGCACTTCAGGACAGATTTTTGTCTGCATAATTGAAGACTAAGTTGTGTGAAAAGCTCGGTTGGCTTCTACACCACTCTTCTCTGTCTAGCAGTGGGCTTAACTCCTGGGAAAATGGGACTCTTGGCCACTGTATCTCAGAAATCTAACAGTAGAGATAACTCCTGTTGCAGATTCACTCCCAGGTGCCAGAGGACTGAGAACCAGAGCTTGACACCAAAAGCCACTGATATCTCCACACCAGTAAACCAGCTCAAGTTGGAGCCACTGATTCCATCATCCCAATAAATGAGCTCTTCACAGCACCTGTGAGTCTGTAGGCACTTTGGAGCCCCCAAAACCATCATGGCCCCCTCTCCCACAGCAAAAACCTTTCATGGCTCTGGCCTATAAACAATTTATTGCCAGGAGGGCAAGAGAGGCCAGAACTTTGCAGCCAATTCCCACCCTAACTCCTACTTTACAAAAGAAATTTTTACAACCCTCCAACCCTCTGTACAGAGTGTCCCACCCCCCTATCTCACTATACACAGCTGCCTGGCTCCCTCTGGTCCCTGGTTCAGAGCAAGTCTGGGCTGTAGCCAAATGACCCTGGAGCTAGCCTGAACTCTGAGCTCGCCTTGGTGCTGGGTACCAGCTGACTTCTGCAAGGCTTGTCTCCTCCTTTTGGAGCAGTCTTCAGTCCCAACTTTGTTGCCATGCCTCTTGGGAGCCCTACTGGGGGCAAGATGGGCCATCAATCTCAGTTCTGTCACTTTCTTGGCACTGCAATGAGTAGTGCCAGTCACCACTTTCCCCTCTTGCTCCAGTCCTTGGGAGTGAAGTGCAGACACTTGGAGTCGATTCGAAGGAGCCGTTTGAGCATAGCTCGCTCATGCCCATCCACGATGTCCTCTGACAGTGTGAGAATATACTGGCCCTGTACGGGAAGAGATGGCCCAACAAGTGGTCAGTCCACGTGGGGCTTGCACCACGCAGCCCACACCTGTCTCCCCTTGCCTGCCTCCCTACCTTATAGTAGTTGATGAGGTTGAGGTACTGCAAGGTAGAGATAACATCCTCCTTCTTGATACTGGTGATTTCACTGATCTCACTGTGGGAGGGCAAAGGTCAGGTTCCCTGAGGGCCTTCACCTGTCCCCAGGAGCCCCAGGAGGGAATATGACAGCAGGAGGAAAGACAGGCCATGCCATGCCATGCACCCCCAGGTAGGTGGGGCTGGGCTCACTTGATGGTGATCTGTGGCCTCTCCCCGCTCTCCGACTTCAGACCCATCAGGATCTCCAGGATGGTCTGGGACCAGTAACTTCGATAAGACAGGAGGCCAAGATCCGAGAGGGGCTTCTCGGGGGTCCCTGTTTTCCCTTCCACTTTGGAAAGTTCATAGCCTACAGCAGTGAAACAGGAGTAAGTGGGTAAGCAGATAGATGAACACAAGCAACATTATTTATTTATTTATTTAGAGGTTTTTGCTATGGGGCGCGTGCGCTCACTAGACAGAAAGACACAGACAGGCAGAAGGCAAGAAATCTCCCCCCAGGGGGATGGCCACACCGCAATCCCTTCTCCTCCATTCTCCTCTCGGGATCTTGGGCACGCACGCACATGCGCCTGGTGAGTTTTAAGCCACCGGGTCCGGGACGCGAACCACGGTCGACTACGTGGGAGTCTAGTGACATAGCCATTATACTAACTGCTGGTCCCTTTTTTTTTTTTTAAGAATTCTTTATTTAATTTTATTTATTCATTTTACTTTAATTTGACAAGAGGACACAGAGAGAAAGAGAGAAAGCAAGCTACTAGGTCGGGGACTTGAACCATGTCAGCTATGGGGAGTGTCCAGCGCCTTAACCACCATGCCACCTGCTGGTCCTACAAGCAACATTTTAAGAACGTGGGCTGCAGAGGTAGGCTACCTAGTTCCTTCCCATCTTGGCCTTGTCACCTGGTAGTTCTCTGACTTTGGGTATGTGGCTTCTCTGTTCTGCACCTCAGTTCCCTCATAAAGGACTAATGAACAGTCTCTCTCTGTGAGCTGAGTACAGTGAGGGTGCAGAGGGTACTATTAGCAGCAGCTACAGTCCATTTGAGGGTTGCTCAAAAGCCCTTGGATGCTTTATGGAATGCTGAGGAAACAGCTCATGGGAACAAAGTGCCACCTGTTTTCCTCTGCCATCCCAGACTCTGAGTGTCTGGGGTGTGAGGAGAAGTGGACAGACCCCCATTTCTGGTCCAAGCCTGCAGTTACTTGAATTCTCTGTCAAACAGTCCCCCTAGCTGTGACTTAGGAAGTGTCAGTTCTAAGACCAGGGTGGGTTGACGATGGTTGTAATGACGCAAAGAGAGAACCTGCACCAAGGTACCTACCAAGTCAGAGAGAGCCAGTTACTCAGAATCAGATAAATAGTCTCTCCCATGGCTCTACTTCTCCCCCTCGTGCAGCTGACGGGTACTGCAGGCAGTTCCTGGGGAGACTCTCAGGCCCTGCAAAGCCGAGCAGCTTCACATCTCTTTGGCAGGATTTTTACTCTCCCCTTTCAGAGCCCTGGGATGTCTCTGCTACCTCCAGAGCCATTCCTCATCTTTAGCCATATCAAGCCTCGTCGCAGGCTTTAGCCTTTCTATCTTCCTGCCTGTGGTATTTCTTTTATCCATTAGTCTTACCCTCTTGCCCAGTCCCCTGTGACTTCCATCAGGTAGCTCAGTGATAATAGAGAGAGAGAGGCTGTTCAGAAAGACGATGCACAGAAGGAAAAAGGGGCCATTTTCGTTCCTACTCCAGACAGATCAACTGGAGGCCACACTCGCCTCCTCAGCCACAGGGAGCACACACCCGTCCTCTGAACTGCCCAAAACGGTGCTTCCAGTGCCCTCTCTGACCCTGCTGTGCAGAACTGAGCACACCTCTTTGGCACCCTGCCTACATCCATCTCCACTGTGGTCTAAGCTCCAAAACTGAATTGGACTATGTCTTTAAGCTGCATCTGCAGCAGGTTCAGAGCCTCTGGAGGATGGGACCCCATGTTGGCATCATTTAGTCAATAAAGTTTCTCAACTGGACTGTGACCTAGATCAGGTCAAACCTCTGTCTTCACTAGGCACAGGGTGAAGCTTGGTTATTCCGAGGGTTCAAAAAGGGCAGAAGTGAATAGGATGGGAGGCACATGGAAGTAAGAGGCTGGGAAGCAGAAAGGGCCCTGAGGGTTGGGGGCGGGCACTGAAAAGCCCTGTACCATGAGGGGCAGATTCCTTTCTGGATTTTAAGAGACTGTCCGGAATCCAAAGAACAAGGGACAGATCCATGCTCACACTTTTGCTGAGTTAACAGCATTTTGAACCCCTGTTGCCTACAGGCTCAGGCAACAAGTGGGGAAATTTACCACTCTGCTAAGAACCTGTGTACAGACAGAAGAGCAGTTCTCTAAGCTTCTGCCCATGGCCTTAGGCAGGAACAGATGAGTCAGATTTGGGAACAGTTATGTGATACTTTGAACCCTGGCTAAGGAACAGCAAGGGACTCCAGACAAGTAGGCAGTCACCAGGGAATGGAGAGAGCCCTGGCAAAAGCTCAGATTTATTTCTGGCTAGCGCTCTGGTGTGGGCTACACACCCAGGGTTGAGAATCACAGCAACCTGGCACATCTGTACATGAGACACTGATGGTGAGCATAATACCGGCAGGCTTGGGCCTGCCGGTCCCACCCTGGCCCCTGGCTGGGCAGCACACATACTCACTGAACTCAATCAGCAGCTTGCCGTAGCCCCGACGCTGGTAGGGAGGCAAGGTCAGGATGCAGGCTACGTTGTAGTCTTCTGTTGACTCCTTTTCCTACAAAAGATGGGCACGTGAGTGTGCAGGAAGGGACCTGGCTCAGGAAGAGGGTCACAGGACACCCAAGTGAGCACTGACCTTGGAGAAGTAGCCCACAATGTGGAAGCCCTTGCAGTCATACTCAGTCATGACGTAGAAGAGGAAGGGATCTGTGTCGTAGTACAATGTTTTGTGGTCGAGGAAACACTTGGCCAAAAGACACAGATTCTGGGAATAACTCTGCAAAGGAAAAGGCCTGTCATCACTCACCCTGTCTTCAGGGTGGCCACATGTCTAGGGTCAGCCAGGAGCTTCTTTGTGCTGTTTCCAGGCTGACAGGTAACAAGTGTTTCTCCCTGGGAACTGGCCTTGGGCTGTCCCTGCCACTCTGGCAGAGCCACTTCTCAGTGTCAAGCCTGCATACTACAGCTCTGCAATGGCGTCTGACTGCTCGCCTCCCAGGTTAGCTGGGTAGTTATCCCTGCTCCCTATGCCTAAGCCAGGCCTGGGAGACCTCCACTGCCACCTGCCACAGTTAACAAGTCAGCCAACTGGCATGTCCCCGTCAAGTCACTCTGACCACAGCTCATGAGAGAAGGTCTCCCTGAGTAAGTCTTTGGAGTCTGGCTGTCAAAACACCCAACTCACACAGACATACCTCCTGGGAACTGATTTGCCATTCTATGGGAAGAAAGAATTCTGAAATGTAATAAAGTAACAAACTTAAGGGTCTCTCTGACAGAATTATAAATCTTATTGCTTTACCTCTACCCACAACATCTCTTACATTTCAGACATGGTTTCTTTTAAAGAATTATTTACTTGGGGCCAACAAGTGACATGGTGCTTAAGGGCACTGGACTCCCACACTGCCGACTGTGGTTCAAGTCCTGGACATGGCAGCTTGCTTTCTCTTTTTTTTTTTTTGGAGAGGTTTTTGCTATAGGGCATGTGCGCTCGCCAGAGAGACAAAGAGACAGAAAGCGAGAAATCACCCCCAGGGGGGATGGCCATGCCACAGTCCCTTCTCCTCCATTCTCCTCTCAGGATCTTGGGCACGCACATACACGTGCCCGGTGTGAGTTTAAGCCACTGGGTCCAGGACTCGAACTGCGGTCAACTACATGGAGTCCAGTGACATAGCCATTATGCTAACTGCTGGTCCCGCGACTTGCTTTCTCACTTTCCCTCTCTCACTCTGTCCCTCTCTGGTCAAATTAAAATAAATAAATAAGGTTAAATAAAATAAAAATAAATAAGAATTATTTCCTTAATTTGGGGAACAATGTTTGTCCCACAGAGTCGACAACAGTTCAAGTCCTAGACCTGGCAGCTTAAAAAACTCATGCCATGGGGCCAGCAGGTGATGTGGTAGTTAAAGGCACTGGATTCCCACGTGGCTGACACTGGCTCAAGTCTTGAACCTGGCAACTTGCTCTCTGTCTCCGTCTAGTCAAGGTAAAAAAATAACAACAAATGGAATTACATAAATAATTCTTTGGGAGAAAAAAAAGAAAACCTTGGGACCAGCAGATGGCGTAATGGCTATGCTGCTGGACTCCCATGTAGTTGACTGCGGTTCGAGTCCTGGACCTGGTGGCTTAAACTCATGCTGGGCTCATGTGAGTGCACATCCAAGATCCCAAGAGGAGAATAGAGAAGGGATTGCAGCATGACCATCCCCCCAGGGGGTGATTTCTCGCTTTCTGTCTCCGTCTCTGTCTTTCTGGCAAGCGCACGCACCCTATAGCAAAAATTCTCCCCCTCCCCCCCAAAAAAACCTCACACTGGGCTCATGTGTATGCATGTCCGAAATCCCAAGAGAATAATGGAGAGGGGATTGCAGCATGGCCATCCCTGCTGGGGGGTGATTTCTCACTTTCTGATTTTCTCTCTGGCAAGCACATACACTCTGTAACGAAAATCTAAAAAACAAATTGGGACCAGCAAATGGCATGGTGGTTAAGGCACTAGGCTTTCCCACATGGCACGGTTTGAGTCCTGGACCTGGTGGTTTGCTTTCCCACTTTCCCTCTTTGTCTCTCTCTCTGGTCAAATTATAACAAATGAAAATAAATAAAACTAAATAAATAATTTTTAAAAACTATTTCTCTAATTTTATCAATCATTATTTTTAATTTCTACAGGGTGGGGCCAGCAGGAGGCATAGCGGTTAATGTGCTGGATTCCCACATGGCTGACCGTGGTTCAAGTCCCAGACTTGGCAGCTTGCTTTCTCACTTTCCCTTTCTTCATCTCTGGTCAAATTAAACAACAGCAACAACAACAACAAATAAAATTATATCAATTTTTTTTTTGGAGGTTTTTGCTATAGGGCGCATGCGCTCGCCAGAAAGAGAGAGAGAGAGTGAGAAATCACCCCCTTGGGGGGATGGCCACGCCGCAATCCCTTCTCCTCCAATCTCCTCTTGGGATCCTGGGCACACATGCACATGTGCCTGGCGTGAGTTTAAGCCACTGGGTCCAGGATTCAAACTGCAGTCGGCTACATGGGAGTCCAGCGACATAGCCGTTACGCCAACTGTTGGTCTTGAAATCTAATTCTTAAAAAAAAAAAAAAAAGCTACAGGGCACATGTGCTCACCTGATAGACACAAGAGAGAGAGGGAAAGTAAAAAAGCAAACTGCCAGGTCTGGGACTCAAACCATGGCTGGCCACATGAGAATCCAACACCTTAACCACCATGCCAGCTGCTGGACCCCAGACATGGCTTTTTAACCACCGCCTGGGCACTGCCACTTGGATGCCCAGGTCTATGCTTAATAATATAAACAGTGGTCAGGGCAGCATCTTTCCCTTAAACATCCCCAACCACCCAAACCAGAGCTATCTCCCTGATCTTCCAGGTGCCTACTTCTCCCTCCCTGCTCTCGTGGCCCAAAGAACGGGAGTCTTGCTCTCACCAGTCTCCAGATGTTTTCCTCCTTCCTTCCCCAGAGCCACAGACCCAAACCTGCAGAGGTTCCCATTTCTCCCCTACTGACCTCATTCCTATCACCTGAGCTCTGTCTATGTAATAGCCTAGTCTCACCCTTTCTTCCTTGCCTTTCAGCCAGAATGATCTTTGCCTTTTACACACACTATCTCTATATAGCTATGCTTGCTCCTCAGAACCCAACTGCTTGGAATTTTCTCACTACTTTAAGAGAAATTAACTGCTGGGCTGGCAGGTGGCATTGTGGTTAAGGTGCTGGACTCCCACATAGCCAACTGTGGTTTGGGTCCCAGGCCTGGCAGCTTGCTTTCTCATTCTTTTTGTTTCTCTCTGGTGAGTACATGTGCCCTATGACAGACTTTAAATTAATAATAATAAATAAAATTAAATAATTCTTTAAAAAAAAATAAATTGCTTGCTTCTTTTGTTGTTGTCACCAGAGTAATCTCCAATGGAGCACAGTCATGCCATAATCCCTTTTCCACTTCTCTGTCCTGTCAGGACTCAGGCACACATATATACATACCCGGTGTGTTTTTTAAGCCAGCTGGCTCTGGACTGCAGTTGGCCATGTGGGATCTGGCTCCTCACACACAGTGCTTAACTACTGTGCTATGGAGGCAGCCTCCCTCACCCATTTTACCTTCATGTCAAGCCTGAAGCTTTGCTAACCTACTCTTCGTTTCATGACACATCACCGTGGGATCTTAGTAGCCACTGACATGTCTGTATTTTCCATGGAACTAAGCTCTCAGAAAATAGACTCTGTCTAATCCCTGGTCACTGGTGTACCCTGAGCATCTGCCATATGCAGAAACTCAACAAAAATGGGCTGAAGTGATCTTCTGGACAAAGTCATCAGTGTTTTCCTGAGTAGGAAGAAGCAGCTTATTTGATTTACCCCAAATCCCCCACTTCCCCTCAGTCACTGACCTTATTTTTACGTCCATCAATCTCAAAGAAGGAGATGGTGCCTTTGCGATAAATCTCATTCCCTGGAGGATGTCGCAGGTCACACTTGGTCTGAAGAAGAGAGGAAGATCAGGGGCAAGACCGGGGTGGGAATGCTGGGAGGGTGGCCTCCTAGGACCCTTCCTACCAAGTGACGTTGTAGACACTTGAGGCTACGGCCATACTTGAGGCAGAACTCGCACAGGTAGAGGACAGGCAACGTGGTGAGCTCCTGTGGGTATGGAGAGAAGTACCACGGCTTGAGGCGGTGACGGCCCAGCTCAATACACTCAATGTTCTTCATCCGGGTGACAATGTCGTCGTGGCTACGGTCAGACACCAGGCTACCAGTCATGCGTGGCGCAGATGGTATTCCATCAGAGCTGTCCTGAGAGTCCTGCCCAAGACCGGGGGAAGACATCAGTTACAGCAAACAGCTACACTATGATTCATAGCCCTTCTAAGGGTCTCCTTTTCCAAGCCTAACAGCAACCTTGTAAGAAAAATACTGCAATTCCTACTTCCCAAATAAAGACACCAAAACCCTGCAAGACTGTTAACTTGGAAAAGATCACCCTGTAGCTGACCTGAACCATGCTCTGACCAGCTCCTAATCCTACCAACACCATTACTGCCCACCACCCCCTCAATTTTCCAACCTGCCTACATGCTCTGTTCACCCACATTCACTTTTCCTCTGCTCCCCAGACCCACCTCATCAGTGCCCAAGCAATTCGATTTTCGCTTCCGTCCTGGCTGAGCTGCCACTGCCCTACGGGCTGATCCATTCTGCAAGTGAGATGGTAAGAATAAAAGAAATAGCTGTGAGATGAGCCTAAAAAAGGCTTCCACGGGTAAAAGAGAGAAAAAGACTGGGGGACTCACCTGGGGAAAAACTGACGCTGGGGCTGTCTCGCTGGGCACTGGAGTTGCTGGTGAAACCACCTCCACCTTCCGTTTCTGCAGAGAGAAACCAAGAAAGGTGGGTCAGAAGGTAGAGAAGGTGGGACCTAAGAGGAAAGCAAGGTCCCTGGAATTGCTGAGGGTACCGTTGAGCGGTGATTGGGCTGCAGGCAGGAGCTGGAGGAGAGCGGCTGGTCGGGCTCGCCACCGGGAATGGCCTCCCGCTCCTTGGGCAGGTTGAAGCGGAGTGTGATCTGGACCGGGATTGGCAAAGTCTTCCCGCTGGCCTGGGCGGAGGCCGGCTGTAGAGATAGGTCCAGGGTCTTCCTTTGGGGTGGGGATGATGGTGGGATGGGGAAGGGGAAGAGGGGCCCCTCAACTTGGAGTGATCAAACCCCACCCTCTGACTTCTCAGGGACACAGGAATAGCCACTGGACTCTGGAAGCTACAACTGCAACTTGGACCCCATCTTTTGCAAGCTGAAGTCAAGGTAGGAGGTGCCACCTCCTGCCCATCCAGGAGCCCCTAAAGCCAAGAGATGAGAAGTAGGAGGCAGCAGAGAAGAGGTGAAGCAGGGGACCTACTCACCACCTCTCTCTCTGGAGAGCCAGGGCGGGACCCAGGAAGTCCGTTTTTGGTGGGAGTCTTGGCCTCTTTCTTGGGGAACTGGATCTTCTTTAGGTCCAGCCGCTCATGGGTCACCCATTCATCCAGGCGTTTGTTGACTGTAGCAGTGGGGATGGCTCAGGAAGGAATGCCAGAGGCTACTCCCAACCCTACCCCGCACCCCCACCTCACCCCAGGCCAGAACTCACAATCAATGTAATGGACGTAGAAAAGCTTCCGACCACTGATGTCCTTCACGCTCAGAATCTCAGCCAGAGCTATGGGAACAACACCAGCAGAGGCCTTAGACTGGTCAGGCCATGAGACTCCACCCTTCTACAACCTGAACTCCACCCCCAGGCCGGATCTCTATGCCCCAGGACTTGGAAGCTCTTGCCCAAGCCCCTTTAGTCACCAAGCGCTACCCCCTTTCCAAGCCCCGCCCTGTCCATCTCGGAACGGCTAAAAGCCACGCCCTCCCTTAGCAGCACTACCTGCCCCGCCCGCTACTGTATTCCGGAGGCCCCTCCCCCTCCTGGGGGTTCGGTTGATTCCCTCCCGCCCCTCGCCCTCTGGTTCCTTAGCCCCGCCCCCCGACGTCACTCACGCCACTCATCTTCGTTGTCCTGATTCCGCCGCAGCACCGGTAGGCGGCAGCCCTCC
>NW_006159755.1:2660134-2670436 GCF_000334495.1 Tupaia belangeri chinensis | reverse complement strand
CGGACTCACCACCTCCGCCATCTTCCCTCCCTCTACTGCCACTTCCGGCCCCTCTGGGAGACGTCACTTCCGGGACAGAGCGCTGCAGATGGGACCTCCTGAAGCCACTTTAGGAGACGACTCCGGAGAGACACCGCCTTCTAGTTGAAAGCTGAGAGCCGGCCGATTGGCCGGCGAAAGAATGGGGTGTTCCGAGCCCCGGGCCGGGTCCTGGATGGAATCCCCACAAGGTACACCGCGATTGGAGGAAAACTGCGTCCGTCACGTGACGCCCACCGGGTGCGACGCCTGTCACGTGGATGCGTCGCGGGTCATGTGGAGTTAGTGTTTGGACTTCTACGGGCATTGTGCTCCGGCGCCTTCTAGTGGCGGCGCAAGGTGTTGCCTTGATTGAGCTGCGCATGCTCTGGGGGAGGAGTACCTGAGGGCGGGAAGTAGCGGTTTGGGAAATGGGCGAAGGGGGAGGGGCTAAATTACTTGAATACTTGGCCGTTCTTTGGATTTTTTTCCATAGCATGGGAGTCTCTCGACCTTTGTTGTTATTTATGTTAGGATTTTAAAAAAAAAAAAAAAAAAAAGGTTTTTTTTTTTTTGAGAGCTTTTGCTATAGAGCGCATGTGCTGGACGGAGAGACAGACACAGAAAGCGAGAAAACCCCTCCCACACCCTCGGGAGGAAGGGACGCGCCGCAATCCTTTCTTCTCTCTTGCCTTTTCAGATCTTGGGAACGCCAGCACACAAGCCTGGCGAGTTTCAGCTTCCAGGTTGGGACTTGAACTTGGGGTCGAGTGCGTGGGATTCCTGCGACATAACTTTTACACCATCTAATGGCCCAGGATTCTAATTTTAAGAAAAATAATACGTTATTCATTCACACTTTGAGCAGCTATTTAGTGAGTCCCTCCCATGTGGTAGGCACTACACTCGGAGACTGGACTACATCAGTGAGCAAATTAAAGATCTCTCTTCAGGGAGCTTACGTTCTTGGGGACTGGAAGAGAAGAAGCTAGAATGGATAATAATAAACATACCGAAAGTTACATTACTCAGTCTATTAGAGAGCAGTAAGTCTAGGGCCAGCAGGTGGCATAGTCGCCTGCAGTTGGGAGTCCAGGACTCAGCAGTTTGAAACACTTGGGTGCATGTGGTGTCCCCAAAATACCAAGAGGAGACTAGAGAAGGGTTTGCAGCGTGGCCAGACACACACACACCCCACCACCACCACTCGTGATTTCTCACTTTGTCTTTCCGTGCCATGCTTACTTGCTCTATGGTAAAAATCTCTCCAAGGAAACAAGCAAAAAAAAAGCAGTAAATCTAAGGCGAAACCAAAATATTGAACAAGATGGGGCTAACAGGTGAAATGGTGGTTAAAGATCTGATCTGACATTGGTTGGAGTCTTGGATCTGGGGTCTTGAAAAACATGCCCAGCACTTGTGTATGGGTGCCCAAAATCCCAAGAGGAAAAGAGACTGCTGAGTGGTCATTCTGGTGTGTGTGTGTAACACAGGGGTGTTGATTTCTCACTTTTCCTCTCTGTCTCTCAAGCAAGTGCACAAGCTGTAGGGCAAAAAATCTAGAAAAAATAAAACAGGAGTCTAGCAGACAGGTGTGTTTGGGGCTGGCAGGTGGCACCATGGTTAAGGGCGCTGGCCTCCCACTTGGCCCACCATGGTTCAGTCCTGGACCTGGCAGCATACTTTCTCACTTTCTCTTCCCCTCACTCTGCCCCTCTCTTGTCAAATTAGAAAATAAGTAAATGGATAAAGTTAAATAAAGTAATTCTTTTTTTTTTTCTTTTGGAGAGGTTTTTGCTATAAGGCACATGTGCTCACCAGAAAGAGAGAGAGAGAGACAGCAGAAAAATCACCGCCAGGGGGGATAGCCATGCCACAGTCCCTTCTTTTCCATTCTCCACTCGGGATTTTGGGCAGGTACTTCACATTAGTTTAAGCCACGGGGTCCAGGACTTGAACCATGGTTGACTACATGGGAGTCCAGCAACATAGCCATTACACCATCTGCTGGTCCTAAATAAAATAGTACTTTAAAAAACTAAATAAAATAGGGGCTGACAGGTGGCATGGTGGTTAAGAATGCTGGACTCCCACATGGCTAACCACTGTTTGGGTCCCGAACGTGGCGGCTTTCTCTCTCTCTCTGTCCTTTTCTGGTCAAAATGAAATAAATAAATAAATGCATAAATAAAGTTAAATAAAATAATTTTTAAAAAATAATAAATAGAGACCAGCAATTAGCTTAATGGCTATGTCACTGGACTCCCACGTAGTCGACTGCGGTTCTAGTCTTGGACCCGGTGGCTTAAACTCACGCCGGGTGCATGTACATGCGTGCCCAAGATCCCGAGAGGAGAATGGAGGAGAAGGGATTGCGGCGTGACCATCCCCCCTGGGGAGTGATTTCTCACTTTCTGTCTCTCTGTCTCTCTCTGTCTGTCTGGTGAGTGCACGCACCCTATAGCAAAAAACCTCTCCAAAATAAATAAATAAATAAAATAGAGCATTCACTAGACTTGGATGAAAATGTATTATTCGAGCTAAGGTTTAAAAGAAAGGTGTGAACCATGCAGATACCTGGAGGAAAATATTCCAGAACAACCACAATAAGGAAGAGAATATTATAACCTCAGATCATCATGGGAAAACGTCCAGTGAACAGTTTGACTAAGTGTCTTATCTGCAACTCCTTTCACATTAAAATAGGTTGGTCCGGACCAGCAGGTGACATAATGGTTACATCATTGAGTCCCCACGTAGTCGACCACGGTTTGAGACCTGGGCACGACTGCTTAAAAAACTCACGCTGGGCGGGACCAGCAGTTGGCGTAATGGCTATGTCGTTGTACTCCCATGTAGTCGACTGTGGTTCGTGTCCCAGACCCAGTGGCTTAAAACTCACGCCGGCCGCATGTGCGTGCGTGCCCAAGATCCCGAGAGGAGAATGGAGGAGAAGGGATTGTGGCATGGCCATCCTCCCTGGGGGGTGATTTCTTGCTTTCTGTCTCTCTGACTCTCTCTGTCTGGCGAGCGCACGTGCCCTACAGCAAAAACCTCTCCAAAAAAACAAACTCACACTGGGTGTGTCTGCATGAATGTCCAAAATCCCAAGAGGAGAATGGAAGAGAAGAGATTGCAGTGTGGCCACCCCCCCCCCATGGTAATTTCTCACTTTCTGTCTCTTTCTTCACTGACTGTACCACCCTATAGCAAAAATGTCTCAACTAAAAAAAAAAAAAAAAAAAACAGGGTCAGTTGGTGAGGCAATCCACAGGTGAATGAGGTTCATAGCTTCAGCACAGACCTCTCTGAGTATGCTGGGCAGGTGATCTGGGACTGACTGAAATATGGGGACAGGTTGTAGCCTCAAGACCACGTTGAGGGTACTGTCTGTTTCTCTTTCTCTCTTGCTCCTGAAGAAAAAAAAAAAAGAAAACGTACCAAAAAAAAACCCTGAATACTTGTGCTTGAGATATATGGTCTACAAAATCGAAAATATTTGCTATTTGGCCCTTTATAGAAAATGTTTGCCAACCCCTGCTTTGGGCTATTGTGCTAGCTGTTTAACACAAAAGCTGGTAGAGTAGTTTTTACCGCACGTACTGTTCTGGATCGGCTTGATCACTTAGCTACGTAAGTTGAACACGTGTCACTAAATATTCTGTAGCACTGCTATAATGACTACATAGTGTTTTGCTTAGATGCACCTTAGCTGCCATACCAGTTTACTGTTATTGAATATCAAATTATTTCCAATATTCCCTAATTTTTTTAAAGTATCATTTTATTTAATTTTATTTATTATTAGTTTTTAATTTGACCAGAGAAAGAGAGAGAGAAAGTGAGAAAGCAAGCTGCCAGGTCTAGGACTCGAACCACAGTCAGCCATATGGGAGTCTGGCACCTTAACCACCACACCACCTGTTGGCTCCCAGTAGTGATACAGTTTGACTCATACTGTTTTTTCGAACTAATAAGTTATATAGTCTCTTGGCTAAAATTCTAAAATAAGAGCTGTAATTCTTTGTATTACATGTGTGTACATATATGTGTGGTATGTTGTGTTTATGTGTATGTTTGTCTGTATGTGGTACCAAATTTATTTAAATGCGTGCTCATATGTTAAAATAGGCTCAAATGCTATTCAAGTTCATGTGACTTGGGTAAAATCTTTGATAAAGCTGATTTAAAATTGTTAAATATGAATAAAAATGTCTTCAGAACTGTTAGCATGTGAATCAAGGTCCCAAGTGGCCTCTGTCCTAAATGGCCATTCTTGGTGCCACACGGACAGTTAGGTTACAGACAAATCTGGGAAACGGAGAAATCTCTTGTGTCAGGTAATTTAGTCTTTAGATAAGATGAGACTAACTGATGTAGGGCTAGCTTGGTTTTCTTTTACTTCAAAGGAAAGCACCTTAAATAAATAGCCTCGTTTTTTTTTTACATGTAACTCAAAGATAATGGTTAAAAACAAATTGGGTATGGGGACCAGGAGGTGGTGTGGTGATTAAGGTGCTGGACACGCCCACATGGCCAACCACAGTTCATATCCTGGACCTGGTGGCTTGCTTTTTCACTTTCCCTCTTTTTCTCTATCTCACTCTCTCTCTGTGTCTCTCTCTGGTCAAATTAAAATAAACGAATAAGTAACATTAAATAAATAATTCTTTAAAGAAAAAACAAATTGGGCAAATGTACATGGAGTAAATGTTTGTAATTGAACTTGTCATCATTTTTACATTTTTCCAAGTAGTTTAAATTTTAAAGGCATGATATGTTAAATTATATTAATGAATTACTTGAGTAATTTCTAAGTTTAAGTGTTGTATATACTTTTTTTTTTTCTAGCCAACTGAGTTTTATTTGTTGTATAAGCCACCTAACATCTTTCAGGTGAAAAAATACTAAATTCAAATAAAGATATTACAAAATGAATTAGAGCCCAAAAAGAACTAGCTTTGGGGAGGGAACATAATTATACTCAATTAAGGAAAACATTTTTTAGACTACAGATTAGTTTATTTTTAACACCCATCATGGGAACCAGCAGTTGGCGTAATGGCTATGTCGCTGGACTCCCACGTAGTCGACCGTGGTTCGCGTCCCGGACCCAGTGACTTAAAACTCACACCGGGCTCATGTGTGTGTGCCCAAGATCCCTAAAGGAGAATGGAGGAGAAGGGATTGTGGTGTGACCATCGCCCCTGGGGGGTGATTTCTTGCTTTCTGTCTCTATATCTCTCTCTGTCTGTCTGTCTGGCGAGTGCACGCGCACTATAGCGAAAAACCTCTCAAAAAAAAACAAAAAAACACCCATCATGCCATGAATTCATAGGGAATAGGTTCCAGTAGCTCAGGCTCCTTTCCATTGGTTCTCACAAAGTGTGCTTCTCTGGGTGGAGCAGGCTGGCGCTTTAGTTGAACCCAGGTACCTTTCTCTTTGGCTTCTTTCTTTTTCTGGTCATTTTCCTTCACACGTTTTAAGAAGCTATCTCTGCTCTTAGAATTTTAATATGCTCAATACACCCATTCATTCTCTTGGCAAGAATCTTGCCCTTAACTTGTTTGTTCAAAACAATGCCAGGAGCATGCTGGGTAACATTGTAGACTCTTCCAGTTCTGCTCCCTTTGTGTTCGTCATTTTGGTGCATTACTGGAAGATGGCGGTTCCAGCCAAAAGGCAAGCGTTGCATATACTTTGACATCTTGTTTTATATGGCATAAGTCTGAAATGTAATTGAATCTGTTAACAACTGTATTGTAAGAAAATATTTCTAGGTATTATAAAATGGATATTAAAATTTCAGGATAATTGTAACCAAAGCTAGAAATTAGAGAAGCAGTTATGTATCTAAAATATACAGAGAAAATGAAGATGTTTTTGGTGAACAGGAAATTAAAATAGATGTGAGGGTGTGTTTTTATTCAAGAGTATTACCTGAAGTGGAGGATATTTGAAATTTGTTTTAGAGCAAATGAATGAAAAAGAAATAATATAGATAAAACTAAATATAAAAAGCTGGAAAAAAGGAAATGTGAAATCTTAAAGTAAAATTAACTAGAATTGATTCACTTTATTCAAAAACACTGATAAAGACTAAAATTGGTTGTTTTGTTTTTATATATTACTGACAAAAATGAGTAAAGTTTTTTTTAAACTTTTTGAGTATAAGAAAGAATAAAGAATTCTGTGTGCTTTCTTTTGTCTTAATCACCAGCTACTGTAGTTTTAAAAGTCTGATTTTATGGGACCAGCAGTTGGCGTAATGGCTGTGTTGCTGGACTCCCATGTAGTTGACCGCGGTTCGAGTCCCGGACTCACGCCGGGCACTTGTGCATGTGTGCCCAAGATCCCAAGAGGAGAATGGAGGAGCAGGGATTGCGGCATGGCCATCCCCCCGGGGGGGTGATTTCTTGCTTTCTGTCTCTCTGTCTCTCTCTCTCTCTGTCTGTCTGGCCGAGAGCAAACGCCCTAGAGCAAAAAACTCTAAAAAAAAAAAAAAAAAAAAAGTCTGATTCTAATCTATTAAAGCGCAAAGTTTTCTTTTAGAGCTATGGTTTGAAAATTTTTTTCTTCAATTGTTGTAAATATTTGATATTTAACAGACCACCGATGTCAAATTTCAGTTCCAATTTAAGTGTTTTTTTGACTTTGAACTAATTTTTGGAAATTCTTTTTTTTTTTTTTTTTGAGAGGTTTTTGCTATAGATCGTGTGTGCTCGCCAGAAAGACAGAGAGAGACAGAGAGACAGAAAGCAAGAAATCATGCCACGATCCCTTCTCCTTCATTCTCCTCTCAGGATCTTGGGCACGCACGCACACGCGTCTAGTGTGGGTTTAAGCCATCGGGTCCGGGACTTGAACCACAGTCGACTACATGGGAGTTCAGCAACATAGCCATTATACCAACTGCTGGCCCCCCCAGCTGGTCTTTATAGGCCACCTGAAAGTCTGCAAGAGGAAGGCTTGGCCTCTTGAGCCTAGTTTCCCAGTATCTTTGGAGCCAAGGCCTCTGAGCCATCCCCAGCAAGCACCCAGGGGTGGCTGAGGCCCCCAAGAATTTGCCTGTATGATGGTTTTCTTTAAGAGGTGGCTCTTGAAGCCTTGTGTGTGTTTGCAAGGCATGATCATTGCAGAAGTGGTTCCTGCACCTGCAAAGCCAAAGCCTTTCATACTGAGAGTTTCTTCAGGCTCCACGCTGGGCCAAGACCTCCCTCGAGGTGCCACTAGTGCTCACAAGACCGTCTGCTAGCTTCCACTGGAGCACTTCCTCACCTTGCCCACGTCAAGCTTGGTCCAGCCTAGTCAGAGAGTCAAGGAGACCGCGGTTGTTATGAAGGATGTGAACTCAAGCCTTCAGAACAAAATGCAGTCTCCTCCCTTAGTGAAGATTCTGCCCAGAGAAGTGCAGCAGAAACCGAACAGTGCCTCCCTGTTTGAAAGTTAACCCCAAGGATCTGCTTGTATTTCATTCCCAGTAAGAATGCGTGAGCCTGGATCCTGTTCAGCAGCCCACCTCAGAGAAAGACGACAACGATGCTGAGATGTTACTAGTCTATAACAATAATCCCGAGGGTGAAGATCTTGAAAAGGAACCTGTAGAGGATGAAGATGGTGGAGAAAGGTCTTCAGATTTGGGTAAAATGGATTGTCTCCAAGCAACTTCCAGATTTCGATGAAGAAAGACTAAATAGAACCATTCCACAACAAAGGAAAATGAGAGATTTTAAAATTACCATTGAGAATAATACTCCACTAAAGGAACTCTCAAATTGTGTGCATATCGGTTCATTGGGCTTACTCGAAGTTGAAGAACAAGATGATACCCTTGTCCATCGTGTGGGAAACAGATTACTGAAAGCTCTTACCTTATTTCCTATGGTGACAGGACTCACATTAGAGAAAAGCCTGTGACTAGCCGCAGTGGGAAAAGCTTTAGTCATAAGACAAACCTCAAAAACATGAGCAAATCCATGCAGGAGAAAAGTCCTATTCCTATTCTCATTGTGGAAAACACTTTAGTCAAAATCCATTTCAGAGTCACCATGAAGAAATCCATGTCAAAGAGAAGATATCTAGGTGTTTAGAATGTGGGAAGACCTCAAAGAACACAGACTTGGTGCTTCTCCTGATGAGCCATGACACTGAGAGGCAGTTAGTTGCAAAGCATGTGGGTGAAGGCTTGACTGTCTGTCATGAGAAAACCCCACTCACCATACAAAGCCTGAAAGCTGAAGTGAGATCGGAAAAGATCTGAGGTGCCTACCTCAGCCTGAAAAGTGTTGTGAAGAATTCTGCATGGCAGGGCCAGCAGTTAGCGCAATGGCTATGTCACTGGACTCCCACGTAGTTGACTGAGGTTCGCGTCCTGGACCCAGTGGCTTAAAACTCACACTGGGTGCGTGCCCAAGATCCCGAGAGGAGAATGGAGGAGAAGGGATTGCGGTGTGGCCATCCCCCCGGGGGGTGATCTCTCGCTTTCTGTCTCTCTGTCTCTTTCTGTCTGTCTGGCGAGCACACGCACCCTATAGCCAAAAAAACACAAACAAACAAACAACAACAACAAAAAAAAACGCTAAAAAAAAAAAATTCTGAATGGCAGAGACCAGCAGTTAGTGTAATGGCTATGTTGCTGGACCCCCATGTAATTGACTGCGGTTCGAGTCGGTTCGAGTCTCGGACCCGGTGGCTTAAATTTATACCAGGTACGTGTGTGTGCATGCCCAAGATCCCGAGAGGAGAAGGAATTGCAGCATGGCCATCCTCCCTGGGGGGTGATTTCTCATTTTCTGTCTGTCTGTCTGTCTGGCGAGCACATGCGCCCTATAGCAAAAACCTCTTAAAAAAAAAAAAAAAAAAAAAAAAACTGGACTCCCACATGGTAGACTACGGTTCTAGTCCCAGACCTGGTGGTTTGCTTTTTCACCTTCCCTCTCTCCCTTTCTCTCTCTCTCTCTCTCTCTCTCTCACACACACACACACACACTATCCCTCTCTGCTCAAATTAAAATAAATGAATAAAGTTAAATAATTCTTTAAAAATAAAAAGGAAAAATTTCAGAGAAGAGGGGTCAGCCAGTGGTGTGGTGGTTAAGGTGGTTGGACACCCATGTGGCTGGTTTGAGTCTCAGACATGACAGCTTGCTTTCTCACTTTCCTTCTCTCTCTCTGTATCTCTCTGGTCAACTTCAAAAAAATAAAATTTAATTTAAAATAATGACAATGAATAAAATTAAATAATATATTTTTTTAATTTCAGAGAAGGAAACATCCTCAAGAGCTGTGCCTCAGCATCCAAGCTTTTGGACGAGAGCTTTCATTTGTGAAGTTGTACAACAACGTATACATCACATGTCCCTTTCCAAGAAAGACTGAATGAGTCTGGTGGCTAGTTGCCTTCAAGGTGGACAGAGTGACTCATGTCTATTGAAAGTTTATCTATTTTTTCTCTTATGTGGGAATTCATACTTGAGAAAAAGATAGCAAATAGCCTCATCTGAAACCTTGTTCCTGTGAAAGAACCAGACTACTGATTTTGCTTCTAATAGCAATTCATAACCATCTAATAACACCCTGTTAAGGCTCGAATGTTGAAATAAATTATTTTGGACTATAGGAAAACAATGGCAAGTGAACGGCAAAGACTCTTATTATATATGATTTAAATAAATGATCAATTTCAATAACATTTGAGATTTGTGGTTTAAAAAACAAGTAGTGGGTGCCGGCAGGTGGCATGGTGGTAAAGGGCACTGGACTCCCCCACATGGATGCCTGTGGTTCAAGTTCCAGACCTGGTGGCTTGCTTTCTTACCTTTTTCTCTCTCTTTCTCACTGTCCCTCCCTGGTCAAACTAAAATAAATAAATAAATAAATAAATGACTCTGGGGAAAAAAAAAAAACTACTTTAAAAAATAGTTGTTTTTGGACCAGCAGTTAGCATAATAGCTATGTCGCTGGACTCCTATGTGGTTGACCGTGGTTCACGTCCCGCACCCGGTGGCTTAAAACTCATGCTGGGCTCATGTGCGTGTGTGCCCGCCGAAGATCCCAAGAGGAGAATGGAGGAGAAGGGATTGCGGTGTGGCCATCCCCCCCAGGGGGGTGGTTTCTCGCTTCCTGTCTCTCTATCTCTCTCTGTCTGGCAAGCGCACGCACCCTATAGCAAAACATCTCTGAAAAGAATAATTAAAAAATAAATAAATAATAAAAAATAGTAGTAGTTTTGGGACCAGCAGTTAGCGTAGTGGCTGGAACTGGAATTCCCATTTATTCACCCC
>NW_006159755.1:2652234-2659947 GCF_000334495.1 Tupaia belangeri chinensis | reverse complement strand
AAAAAAAAAAAAAAAAACTCCTAAAAAAAAGTAGTAGTTTAAATTTTCTCACTTTTTTTTTTTTTTTAAATCTTTAGGGCTGGCTCTGTGGCCTAGTTCACATGGCTGACCATATGACTTGGGTCCTGCCTCCAGGGACTTGAAAAACACTCAGCACTCTAGGCACGTGTGTCTGTGTGCTCCACAGCTCAACAGGGTAGAGAAATGCAGGCAGAAGGACTGTGGCATGACCACACATTCCCTCTTTTTCTCTCTGGCAGGCACATGTGCGCTCTGGCAATTTTTTTTTTTTTTAGAGGGTTTTGCCATAGAGCACATACACTCACTGGAGAGAGAAAGTGAGAGGGAAAGTGAGAAATCACTCCCCAGGGAGATGGTCACACTGCAATGCCTTCTTCTTCATTCTCCTACTGGGATCTTGGGCACGCACACACAAGCCTGGCATGATTTTCAAGCCACCGGGTCTAGGACTCAAACTGTGGTCAGCCATATGGGAGTCCAGCCACATAATCGCTATACCATCTTCTGGCTCCTCTGGCAAAACTTTAAAAATTCTGTCTAGGGGCCAACATGTGGCATGCTGGTTAAGGCACTGGACTCCCACATGGCCAACCACGGTTTGGGTCTCAGACCTGGTGGCTTGCTGTCTCACTTCCCCCACCCTTTTCTCTGTCTCTCTCTGATGAGTGCACATCCAAAATAATAATAATAATGATAAAATTAAATCATTTTTAAAAATTCTGTCTATACAAATACAATATTATGTATTTGTGAATAAAATGATATAATGTCTAGTTTAAATGTTATAGTTGTTTTAAAATACTTCACACCTCCACATAAAAAAAGTTGAGGGACAAAATAAAGTAAAAATAGGCAATGATGATATTGATGTAAGTTGAATGATGAGTATGTGTAGGTTATCATACCAGTCTAACACTGAGTGTGCTTGAGAATATTCATAACGAAAAGGTCAAGATAAATCAAATCTGGGTCAGCAGGTGGCAAGGTAGTTAAAGCAGCTGGATCACACATGGCTGGCATTGCTGTTCTAGTCCTGGACTGGCAGGTTGAAAATTGTGTTGGTTGCCTGTGCATGTGTGTGCCCCAAATCTGAAGAGAATGGAGGAAAATTCTCCTTGTGGGGATGGAGATGGGGGTGGGGTGAAAATCACTTTCCCTCTCTTTATCTGTCTCTGTCTGGTGGGTGCATGTAGCAAACTAAATAAAATCTTTCCATAGAAAACACAACAATCTTGGGCTTTATTTTTTTTAATAATTATTTATTTTATTTATTCATTCATTTATTTTAATTTGACCAGAGAGAGACACACAGAGAGAGGAAGTGAGAAAGCAAGCCACCAGATTCAGGACTTGAACTGTGGTCACCCATGTGGGAGTGTCCAGCGCCTTAACCACCTCACCGCCTGCTGGTACCTGCAACCTCAGGCAGTTTTACCAATGAGTTTAAACTTTCTACTAATACATTTGTTAAAACTTACATGGGCACTTCCAGAGACTAGAAAAGGGGAAACTTTTCCTTAAATCATTTTATTGGGCTGGTACAACTTTGATAGTAAAGTAATACCAGGTCAATATTTTTTAAAAAGGAAAAAAAAAATACAGCCATTTAATTTACAAATACAGTTGCAAAAATAAAAATCTCCAGGGGCCAGAAGGTGGCATGGTAGTTAAGGGTGCTAGACTCTCACATTGCCAACTGTGGTTCGAGTCCTGGACCTGATGGCTTGTTTTTTCACTTTCCCTCTCTCTCTTTCTCACTCTATCCCTCCCTGGTCAAATTAAAATAAATAAAGTTAAATAAAATAATTCTTTAAAAAAGAAATCCCCTTCTGGGCCAGCCCTGTAGCCTAGTAGTTAAGGTGAGCCAGATCAACATGGCTGACCAAGGTTTGAATCCTGGCTCCAGCAGCCTGGGAAGTATCCCAGGCATGTGTGCATGCATGCACGCTCAACATTTCTATTTTTTTTTTTTTAGAAGTTTTTGCCTAAAGGCATGTGCACTTCCTGGAGAGAGACAAGTCAGTGAGAGGGAAAGTGAGAATTCACCCCCACAGGGGATGGCCACGCCATCCCTTCTCCTCCATTCTCTTCCTGGGATCTTGGGCATGCACACACACACACACACACACATCCAGTGTGATTTTCAAGCCACCCGGTCCAGGACCGGAACTGTGGTCAGCCATATGGGAGTCCGGCGATATAACCATCTGCTGGCTATAACCACTATACCATCTGCTAACTATAACCGCTATACCACCAGGTCTGTGACCTGGACTGCAGTCGGCCATGTGGGAGTTCAGTGACTTAACTGCTATGCCATTGGCTGACCTCCATGCTCAAAATTTCTTTCTTTTTTGGAGAGGTTTTCACTATATGGTGTGTTTGCTCGCCAGAAAGACAGAGACAGAAAGCAAGAAATCACCCCCCAGGGGGGATGGCCACACTGAAATTCCTTCTCCTCCAGTCTCCTCTTGGGATCTTGGGCACACATGCACATGCGCCCAGCATGAGTTTAAGCCACTGGGTCCGGGACTCGAACCATGGTCGACTACATGGGAGTTCAGCGACATAGCCATTACACTAACTGCTGGTCCCCATGCTCAAAATTTCTTAAGGATGAATTAATAGAGGAGGTAAGATTGCAGTGTGACCAGTGATAGAGAGCATGCACACATGAGAAAGAGAGAAACCCTCAACAGTGTCTCATCATGCTGCGACCCCCACTTCCCCCAGCCCTCCACCTCCTCAGGACCTGGGCACCCAGCACGTTCAGGTCGACTGGAGATTTGAACCCATATTATGGGCCATGTGACTTCTTTTTTTTTTTGAGAGGTTTTTGCTATAGGGCGTGTGCGCTCGCCAGACAGACATAGAGAGACAGAGAGACAGAAAGCAGGAAATCACCCTCGGGGGTGGGGGAGGGGTGGCCACGCCACAGTCCCTTCTCCTCCATTCTCCTCTCGGGATCTTGGGCATGCACGCACATGCGCCCGGCTGGGCCATGTGACTTCTAATAGAGCAGTTCAGCCTGCGATCACCTGTACTACTGAGGCTGGGCCTATTCCACATTTTGTTTATCCGTTTTTATTAGGGTTCTCCAGAAACAGAATCAATAAAATAGATAAATATTGATAGATAACAGAATCAATAAAATAGATAAATATTAATAGATAAACTAGATAGATGGGTAAAGAGGTCATTACGGGGATTGGCTTATGAGATAACAAAGGTTGAGAAGTTCTATGATATGCCATCTGCAACCGGAGGACCAGGAAACTAGTGGTTTAATTCGGTCCAGTCCAAAGACCTGAGAACCAGGGGGGCTGATGGAATAACGTCTCAGTCCAAGGCCTTCAGGAGCTCCAGCGTCCAAGGGCAGAAGGTGGATGTTCCAGGAAGTGAAAATTTGCCCTTCTCCACTTTTTCCTATTTGGATTCACTATAAATTGCCCTCTTCTACATTGGAGAGGGCGGGTTTTCTTTACTCAGCCTGATTCAAATGCTAATCTTTTCCAAGAGCGCCCTCACAGACACACCCAGCAGTGATGTTTTACTATCTGGGAATCCCTTAGGCCAGCCAAGTTGACATATAAAATTGGCCATCACACAGTTCATCCATTGATGAACATTTGGGTTGTTTCCACCTTTTGGCTACTATGAATAATCCCACCATGAACCTTGGCATACAAATATCTGAGTTCCTGCTTTCAGGGTTTTGTTTGTGTGTGTATATGCCCAGAAGTGGACTTGCTATATCAAATAGTAACTCTGATTCTGATTCTAATTCTTTTTTTTTTTTTTTAAGAGAGATTTTTGCTATAGGGCGCATGTGCTTGCCAGAGAGACAGAAAGCGAGAAATCACCCCCCACAATGGAGGGGGGTGTGAGAGGGTGGCCACATTGCAATCCCCTCTCCTCCATTCTCCTCTTGAGATTTTGGGTACACATGCACGCAGTCCTGGCATGAGTTTCAAGCCGCCGCAGGGTCAAGGACTCACACTGGAGTCAGCTATGTGGGAGTCCAGCAACCATCTGCTGGTCCCTAAATGGTAATTCTAAGCTTAATTCTTCTCAGGAATGGCCTTACTGTTTTCCACAGAGACCGTGCCATATTACTCTGCCATTCACAACACATAAGAGTTCCAGTATCTCCACATCCTCATTGACAGTGCTTGTCTTCTGATCATAGCCTTCCTAATGGGAATATGAAGTGTTATCTCTTTGTGATTTTTATTCATATTTTTCCTGATAGCTAATGATGCCGAGAAACAATGGCAGTTGTATATGCTCCTTGGAGAAATGTCTATTCAAAATTTTTTTTTTTTTTAGCTTTGTTTTAAAGCACATGTGCTTGTTGGAGAGAGACACAGAGAGGGAAAGTGAAAAATCACCACCTAGGGTAGTGGCCATACCAAGATCCGTTCTCCTCCATTGTCCTTTCAGGATTTTGGGCATGCACACAGGCACCTGGAATGATTTTCAAGCTGCCGGGTCTGGGACTTGAATTGTGCAGTCAGCCATATGGGATAAGCCACCCTAACCCATCATAGGGCTAGCCCCTAGATTTCATATTTCTCTCTCTTTTTTTTGGTTTAATTTTACTATTATTTTTAATTTGCTATTGTGCTCAGGTTCTCACCAGAGAGACAGAGACAGAGGGGAAGTGAGAAAGCAAGTTGCCAGGTAGATCTGGGACTCGACCATGGTCGGCCATGGTGCCTCAACCACCACACCACCTGCTGGTCTCTCTTTTATTTTTTTGCTATAGGGCGTATGTGGTGTTCACAGAGAGAGAAAAGGCGAGAAATCATCACCCCTCCCCAGGGGGAAATGGCCAAGCTGCAATCCCTTCTCCTCCATTCTCCTCTTGGGATTTTGGACAATGCATGCATGTGTACCTGGCATGAGTTTCAAGCCACTGGGTCGGGACTTGAATCACAATTGGCCATGTAGGAGTCCAGCGTCCCAACCGCTATGCCACCTACTGCCCCACATTTCATATTTCAAAAAAATGTTTCCTAACTGTTCACTGGAAAGGTCTATGATGACTGATTCAGTAGCAGTAAGTATCCCTGGCACTCAAGCTGTGGTCTCCAAATACCAGTTCTTACTGAAGGAATCAAGACTCCTTGAGAAACTGTCTGATTCCAAATCTGGGGCAGAAAATTTAACAGATGAGCCTAGGAAAATCTTTTCATACCAGACAGCAAGGAAGCTATCAAAAACTACTGAGATCTGGGCCAGCAGGTGTGCTGGTTCAGACACCAGATCCCATATGGCTGACTTCACAGTTTGAGTCCTGGACCTGGCAATTTGAAAAATATGTTGAGTATGTGCTGAAAATCCTAAGAGGAGAATGGAGGAGAGGGGATTGCAGCATGGTTATCCCCTAATGGGGAGTGATTTCTCATTTTTCCCTCCCTCCCTGTCTCTCTCTGTCTAGTACATGTACTCTATAGAAGAAAAAAAATACTTAAAAAAAAAAAACTACTGAAATTGTGTCAAAATGACTAAAGAATCAACTCAAAAGGTTCCCACTAGCCAAAGATGGGATAATTTGAAACTCAATAAAATAACAATTGTGGGGCCAGTAGGTGGTATGTTGGTTAAGGCGGTAAACTTTCACATGGCTGACCACAGTTCAAGTCCTAGATGTGGCAGCTTGCTTTCTCACTTTCCCTCTCTCTCTTTGTCTCTCTTTGGTGAATTGAAAAAGTAATAATAAAAAAGTAAAATAAAATAATTCTTTTTTTTGTGTGTGAGAGGTTTTTGCTATAAGGCACGTGCACTCGCCAAAGAGACAGCAAGAGACAGAGAGACAGAAAGCGAGAAATCACCCCCCAGGGGGGATGGCCATGCCACAATCCCTTCTCCATTCTCCTCTCGGGATCTTGGGCACGTACACATGCACATGCACTCAGCGAGTTTAAGCCACTAGGTCCAGGACTTGAACCGTGGTCAACTACATGGGAATCCAGCAACATAGCCATTACACCAACTACTGGACCCTAAAATAAATAATATTTTTAAAAATAATTATTTTCTTTCTTTCTTTATTATTATTATTTTTTTCCACAAGAATTTGCCAGACAAAGACAGAGAGAGAGGGAGAAGAGAACAAGAAAGCAAGCCAGGTCTGGGACTCGAACCACAGTTGTCCATGTTGGAATTCCAGC
Organism: Tupaia belangeri chinensis; assembly: GCF_000334495.1. Lineage (NCBI taxonomy): Eukaryota > Metazoa > Chordata > Mammalia > Scandentia > Tupaiidae > Tupaia > Tupaia belangeri. Next base: position 2,653,750 of record NW_006159755.1, on the reverse strand, counting down.
GCTTTAACCACCATGCCACCTGCTGGATCCAGCAATGCTTAAAAAAAGAATAAAAATTGTAATTGATTGAGGTATATCATATATGTTTAAATTCATGCATTAAGATTTTTAAAAACCCACCTGTTTACTACATTTGGAAGATAGCAGAGAACCAATGTGTTATTTTGAGAACTAAGAAAAGGAAATTTCTTTATTATTATTACTATTTTCTAAAGAATTATTTTATTTAACTTTATTTATTTATTTGCTTATTTTTAATTTGACCAGAGAGGGACAGAGTAAGAGCAAGCAACAGAGAAGGGAAGAGAGAAAGCAAGTCACCAAGTCCAGGACTCGAGCTGTGGTCAGCCATGTGGGAGTCCAGCACCCTTAACCACCTGCAAACCCATTATTATTACTATTTTTCCTTGGGGCTCAGCTGTGTTGGTGCTTGTGGGTAGATGCTGCTACTCTGGAGGCTGAGGCCACAAGGGAGGCCAGGATCCAATTCTATGTCCAATCTCTAAAAAAGAGGGAGAGGTAATTAATCCCCTTGAGATTCAAATGTAGGTTATCAAGTATATAAGTAAATTGGGTCACTCTATTTGGTTATGTGTAAAAATTCAAAGATTTCTGTAGAGAATGTATATAACATGGGGTCGTTGGGAGAGCCATGATGCGTTACCCAACATAAGCTTGTTCTAAATCATGACTTAAGTTAGTCCTTCTACCTTTTTTTTTTTTTTTTTCAGTTTTTGTTATAGGACATGTGTACTCACCAGAGAGAGACAGGAGAGAAAAGGAAAGTGAGAAAGCAAGCTGTCAGGGACCAGCAGTTAGCATAATGGCTATGACACTGGACTTCCACGTAGTCAACCACAGTTCGCATCCCGGACCTGGTGGCTTAAAACTCACGCTGGGCGCGTGTGCATGCGTGCCCAAGATCCCAAGAGGAGAATGGAGGAGAAGGGATTGTGGTGCAGCCATCCCCCTTGGGGGGTGATTTCTCGCTTTCTGTCTCTCTGTCCTCTCTGTCTCTCTCTGTCTGGCGAGCGCACGCGCCCTATGGCGAAACCTCTCCAAAAAAAGAAAAAGCAAGCTGTCAGAGCCAGGATTTGAACCATTGTCAGACATTTGGGAATCCAGTGCCTTAATCATGGTGCCACCTGCTGGCCGCAAGAAAGAGAAATTCCATACCCTAATAAATCCCTTTTTTCCCCCCAGGATTTTTGGCACACGCACCCACCTGGCGTGTTTCAAGCCACCGGGTCCAGGACTGAAACCACGGCCATGTGGGAAACCATTACTCCATCTGCTAGTCTCAATACCCAAGAGAAGTTCTTGGATACATGTAGAAAAGAAGATATTCACAGGAATGTTTTCAGGAATATATATATATATATATATATACACACCCACACACACCCACAGACCCACACATATACATACACACATACATATATGTATGCATATATATATATATATATATAAATATATATATAAATATATATGAAATTGTAAGAGCTCACCTGCTGTC
>NW_006159755.1:2645542-2651703 GCF_000334495.1 Tupaia belangeri chinensis | reverse complement strand
TTTTTTTTTTTTTTTTTTTTTTTTTTTTTTTTTTTTTTTTTTTTTGCTATAGGGCGTGTGTGCTCACCGGGAAGACAGAGAGAGACAGGCAGAAAATGAGAACTCGGCCCCCAGGGGGATGGTCATGCTGCAATCCCTTCTCCTCCATTCTCCTCTTGGGATCTTGGGCACGCACGCACACGCGCCTGGCATGAGTTTTAAGGCACTGGGTCCGAGACACGAACTACGGTCGACTACATGGGAGTCCAGCGACATAGCCATTACGTCAACTGCTGGTTCCCATATTCACTTATTTTTTAAAAGACTTATTTTATTTAACTTTATTTATTTCAGTTTGACTACAGAGGGACAGAGCAAGAGAGAGAGAGAGACAAAGTGAGAAAGCAAGCCTCCAGGTCCAGGACTCGAACGGTGGCTGGCCATTTGGGAATACAGTGCCCCCAAGCACCATGCCACCTGCTGGCCCTATTTACTTATTTTTAGTTTGACCAGAGACAGGAAGAGAGGAAGAGAGAAAGCAAGTCACTAGGTCCTTTACTTGAACTGTGATTGGCTATGTGGGAGTCCAGCACCTTAACCCCTATGCAACCTGCTTGCCCCACCCAGTGTTTTTCTTTAAAACAAAGAATTTACTATTTTTATTTTAATGTGCTATAGGGCACATGCAGTCACTAGAGACAGAGAGAGGGAAAATGAGAAAGCAAGCCACCAGGTCTGGGACTTGAACCGCAGTCAGCTATGTGAGAATCCAGCACCTTAACGACCGTGCCAACTGCTAACCCCCCCAGTATGTTTTTTTAAAAATAATTATTTTATTTAACTTTATTTATTTATTTTAATTTGATCAGAAAGGAACAGAGCAAGAGTGAGATAGAGAGGGAAAGTGAGAAAGCAAGCTGCCAGGTCTGGGACTCGAACTGTGGTCAGCCATGTGGGAATCTTAACCAACACACCACGTGCCAGTCCCCAGTGTTTTTCAAGCCACCAGGGCTGGGGTTTGAACCATAGTGTGTGTGCTTGCCAGAGAGACAGAAAGAGAGAAATCCCCCCTCCCCCGCACCCCCGGGATGGCCAGCTCCCTTAACCAATAGGCTACTGGCTGACCCAGGCAATTTATAATAGCAACAAGCTAGAGATCCAAATACCCTTTCTCAGCATGAATGAACTGTAGTATATTTGCAAAGCAAAATACTATAAGGCAGTGAAAAGTGAATGGAGTATGAAATGTATTAATCTTTTTTCAAATTGAACTTTATTTATTTATTTAATTTGAACTTGACCAGAAAGGTCAAGACAGAGTGTGTATGTGTGTGTGTGTGTGTGTGTGTGAGAGAGAGAGAGAGAGAGAGAGAGAGGAAAGTAAGAAAGCAAGCCATCAGATCTGGGACTCGAACCACGGTCAGCCATGCGGGAGTCCACTGCTTTTAACCACAACGCCACATGCCAGCCCCAATCTTTTTTTAGAGAGATTTTTGCTATAGGGTGCATGTGCTTGCCAGAGAGAAAGAGAAACAGAAAATGAGAAATCACCCTCCGGGGAGGATGGCCACACCACAATCCCTTTTCTTCCAGTCTCCTCTCGGGATTTTGGACATGCACACACAGGCGCCAAGTATAAGCTTCAAGTCGCTGGGTCCAGGACTTGAACTACAGTTGACCCATGTGGGAGTCCAGTGACATAATAAACTTTATTCCCACTTTCGTGCCCAAAATTGGTTTTTTTTTTTTTTTTTTTTTTTTTTGAGAGAGAGATTTTATGCTCTAGGACACATGTGATCACCAGAGAGACAAAAAGCAAATCATCCCGTGGAGGGGGATGGTCTCAGTAATCCCTTCTTTTCCATTCTCCTCTCAGGATCTTGGGCACCACACAAATGTGCATAGCATGAGTTTTTTTTGGAGAGGTTTTTGCTGTAGGACACATGTGCCTACCAGAAAGACAGAAAGAGACAGAGAGACAGAAAGTGAAAAATCACACACGCACACACACACACCCCCCCCGGGGAGGATGGCCACAGTGCAATCCCTCCTCTCAGGATCTTGGGCACACACACACACACACATTGGGCGTGAGTTTAAGCCACCGGGTCCAGGACTTGAACCGTGGTCGATATATGGGAGTCCAGTGACATAGCCATTACACCAACTGCTCGTCCCAGCACAGCGTGAGTTTTAAGCCACCAGGTTCGGGACTTGAACTGCAGTGGACTATGTGGGAGTCCAGCAACATAACCATTATGCCATCTGCTGGTCCCATCTGTGGCAAAAATGTATTTTATTTATTTACTTATTCATTTATTTTTTGTAATTGAGATGTATTGGTTGTGTCAAGGATCAATACAGACATTTCAATTTGTACCCAATTCTTAACATACATACCAAAAATTTTAAAAGCCAAGTATAGTGACTCTTTTTATGTTATTCCAGTGACATTCCAGCTTCAAATTTTTAGGCAAATTTTCCTTAAGAGGATCAAGGGGGCTGGCAAGTGGCATGGTGGTTAAGGGCGCTGGACTCCCACATGGCCGACCATGGTTCAAGTCTCGGAACTGGTGGCTTGCTTTCTCACTTCCTCTCTCTCTCTCTCTCTCTCTCTCTGTCTCTCTCTGATCAAACTGGAAAATAACAATGATAATAATAATAAAAGTTAAATAAAATAATTCTTTAAAAAAAAAGAGGATATCAAGAACCACTGTCTTAAAAAGAAAACAAAAAAAAAAAAGGAAAAAAAAAGGACCACTGTCTTCAGATGTTGAAAGCTGTTATGTAAATCCTACCAAATCACAATTTAGTATCTTACAGACTACATATTTCAAATTTCCAATCTTTCACAGCACATTAACAGAATTATTAGGGAAACTGGACTACCACGACCAAAGATGTTACAGAGTGCACACAGTTCTGACAGGGAGAGCAACAATCAAAGAGTGGTCTTCTTTAGGAAACAATACTACTAAAAAACATAATAGAAGTAATTTAAAATATTCAAGACCCGTTAAATGCATGACTGTGACTCCACACTGCCATTTAGTATGCTTTATATTTAGGATATAAAAACCATCCACCCGCCCCTCCTATGGAATGTTAAGCTGACATGCAATAGAGTCAAAGCCTCCTATACGTCAATATCCCACTATTTTCTGGTTGTACTGAAAAATAAACAACCAGTAAATGATTTCACCTCTTTAAAAAAAGCATTTACACTTTAAAAATGGGATGAGGTGGGGTTCTCTCCTTAAAAATGTTTCTAGAGCAACTGAAAAACTTGCATTTACAAAATAGCTGATAAAAACATTTCTCTGGATTGTACAAGAAGGGAAACGGACCATTGAGAAGACATGGTATATGACATTACTCAGACTTGACTTCTTTCTCGCCTGCTTCATCAGAGGGTGGACTCTCCTCATTTTTAGTTTCTTCATTTTCTGCAGGTAAATTTTCTTTAGTGTCTTGGTTGGCCACTTCAGCCTGTTTCCCCTTTACTCCCCTTTTCCCTTTTATTAGCACTCTTTTGTCTGAAGATTTATCCTTCCCTGCCGCCTTTTTTGGCTTGTCTCCACTTTTGCAGGAGGTTTAGCAGGCAACTCCCCGATCTCCTCCTGGGCTCTTTCTTGGCCGCCCCCTCGGTTGAGCTGACCTTCCTTTTGGGCATCTTGGCTGCGGACAGGGTGCGTGCTGGGTGCCTGATGAGGCCACGACGCACCTAGAACCTTTGCGGAGTTGAGCTGATAAACTCTACTGCTCCTCCCGCCACCGGAGCTGCTGGAACTCTTGTGGCAAAAATTTTAAAAAGATAAAAATAAAAAAATATTCTGGGGCCAACAGATGGCATAGTAGCTAAGGCACAAGACTCCCACATGGTTAACTGCACTTTGGGTTCTGGACAGGATGACTTGAAACTCACTCCAGGCGTATGTGTGAGCTTACCCCAAATCCTGAGAGGAGCATGGACGAGAAGGGATTGTGGCATGGCTGGGGTGGGGTGGGGTGGGATGTGATTTCTCACTTTGTCTCTCTGGCGAGCACATGTTCCCTATAGCAAAAATCTCTCTCTCAAAAAAAAGTAGGGACCAGCAGGTGGCATGGTGGTTAAGGTGCTGGACACTCCCACATGGCCGACCACGGTTCAAGTCCTGGACCTGGTGACTTGCTTTCTCACTTCCCCTCTTTCTCTCTCCCTCTCTGTGTCTCTCTCTGTCAAATTAAAAAAAAAAAAAAAAATGAATAAATAAAAGAAAAAAAAAAAAAAAAAAAAAGAATGAATAAATAAAAGTAAAAAAAAAAAAGTAAAAAAAATATTCTAGACATAGGGATAAGGAGGGAATGAACAAGCAAGGAGCACATGGGTGGATTAAGTCTGAGTGGTTTTTATCTATCCTCTTTGGTTTTACAGTGGGTACACTGGTGTTCATGGTACTAATTTTAATGTTACTTTTTTTTTACTTTTTATTTTTCCTTTGGAGAGATTTTTGCTATAGGGCACATGCGCTCGCCAGACAGACAGAGAGACATAGAGACAGAAAGCAGGAAATCACCCCCCAGGGGGGATGGTCACGCCACAATCCCTTCTCCTCCATTCTTCTCTCGGGATCTTGGGCACACACGCACATGCGCCCGGCATGAGTTTTAAGCCACCAGGTCCGGGACGCGAACCGCGGTGGACTACATGGGAATTGAGTCACATAGCCATCATGCTAAGTGCTGGTTCCCTGAATTTTTTTTAAAGAGAGATTTTTGCTATAGTGTGCACTTTCCAGAGAGACATCAGCCACTGGGGGGATGGCCACACCAGAATCCCTTATCCTCCATTCTCCTCTTAGGATCTTGGGCAGCATGTACATGTGCCTGGCACTGAGTTTCGAGCCTGCCGGTCTGTGAATTGAACTGCGGTCAGCCACGTGGGAGTCTGGTGATGTAACCACTACGCCATCTGCTGGTCCCCATTTATATATTAATTTTAAAAGTTGGATTGTGGGGGGCAGCAGCTGACATGGTAGTTAAAGCACTGGACTCCCACATGGCTCTCCGTGGTTTGAGTCCTGAACGACAGCTTGCTTTCTCACTGTCTCTCTCTCTCTGGTGAGCACAGCCATGCCGCAAATTTAAAAATAATTCTTCCTTTTAAAAAAGAAGGATCAATGCTGTGTCATTAACCAGAGATTATATTAATCTGTAGACCTGAAGTCTGCCTCCCCAAGATTGTAAACTGACTTCTAATCAGGGCCAACCACGTGAGAAATTGAAATGAATGGGAGGGACGGTAAAATTCTATTTTCACTTTTCTCTTCCTGTTTTTTTAAAGCCTGGGAAAGCAAGACAGAATTTCCAATCTTTCCCAATTCCCACATGAATCCTGCCCTCATTTAGAATGAATTCAGAGAAAATAAGTCTTTCTTCAGATGGAGAAGCCTGTGCCGCCTGCAGAGAAGCAGCTTCATTCGGGATGAGGAGTCGGTCTAGGGCGGGTGCAGCCCCAGTCGCCAACCCCAGCACGCACCTTGGACGCGCCTTGAGTTGGGCTTGGCTTTTGGGGCGATAACCTGCATCACGGGGTCACATAACGGCTAATTAGTGGAAATGTTTCAACCGACCCAGGCTGGGCGCTAGCCGGAGTCCCTGGGGAGAAGTGCTGGAGGTGAGGGTCCGGCCCAATCTTGTGGGTCAAAAGGCCCAAGGTGGTTCAGAACTTTCCTCGACTCAGGCGTCGGGCTGCAGAGACAAGAATCCGTTTTACCTCTGGGAGCCTCCTACATCCTTTGCCCCACAGTGGGCTGCATCTAAAGTGGGCGCTAGGTAGAACAGGCGACAAGCCCTAGGCCGGGAGTGGACACTGGCCTGGGCTCGGTCACCCCATCCATGCGGCTGGGCCCGTGAAGCCCCACGACCCAAGCACCTTCAGGTGGGAGGTCCTGCGCTCCCCTCTTCCCAGCCGCGTCTAGAACTGGTGGAGAGGGAATTTAAAGAGTGCTTCTGAGGCAGCGATGAGGACACCCGTGTGGAGCTCAGCCAACCGGCCTTTGCAGGCGGCAGGCCGGGCCTTTCCCTGAGCAGGGCGGGCGACCGCAGCCCCAGCAACCCTGGCTTGACTCCAGAACGGCCCGAGGTGACATCACCAAACTCCTCCGATCCGCAGGCGGGGGCCCCGAAATCCCCTAAAAACA
>NW_006159755.1:2637317-2645159 GCF_000334495.1 Tupaia belangeri chinensis | reverse complement strand
AGCTGTGTGACTCAGTTTCCCCTCTGGGTGGAGGGGGGTCCTTGACTCATTATTCTGCCTGAGGGGGCGGAGCGGGTGAGCCTTGACTCGGTTTCCCCCCGGCCGGTGGGGACAGTTCTGAGTTAGTTTCCTCGTTGGGGGGAACGTATCTGACTCAGTTTCCTCCCAGGATTGGGAGTGGGGAGTGCCTCCCTTTGTTTTGCTTCTGAAAGTCAAGCAGGCCGTGACTCGGTTTCCCTCTTTAGAGGCAGGATTCCGTCCCCAGCTCCCCCTCGGGAAGCAGGTATTTCAGGCTCCTGTACCCCGACCCCCTAGCTTCCCTGCAGGTCCTAGGGAGCGAGTCCTAGTGCAGTTTCCCTGGAGGGGCCTGGCTCCGTCTCCCCTCCACGGGAAGCTGGTCCCCGGTGGTGACATGGGGAGTGGGCTTGTGCTGACGCTTGTCTCCCACCCCTTTCAGACTTGTTCCCCCTCATCTTCCCGTCTGGTAAGTGGACCATCCCCTCCGTGGTGGTTGGGAGGGGCTCCCCAGGGTCGGGCAATGGGGGCGGCTCCCTGATGGAGCCTTGACTGTGGCCCCAGCAGAGCCCGCACAGGCCTCCGGCCCTTATGTGGAGATCATCGAGCAGCCCAAGCAGCGCGGCATGCGCTTCCGCTACAAATGCGAGGGCCGCTCTGCTGGCAGTATCCCTGGGGAGAGGAGCACGGATACCACCAAGACTCACCCCACCATCAAGGTCAGCACTGGCTCCAGGCTAGGGTGGGGGGCGCAGGGTGTGGGGGCCACCATGCCCTCTGCTCTGTGTCTGGGAGTCAGGTTTGGAATTGCTAGACCTTCAGAGTACTCTCTGTACTTTGGACAGATCAATGGCTACACAGGACCAGGGACGGTTCGCATCTCCCTGGTCACCAAGGATCCCCCTCACAGGCCTCACCCTCACGAGCTTGTGGGGAAGGACTGCCGGGATGGCTTCTATGAGGCTGAGCTCTGCCCAGACCGCTGCATCCACAGGTGAACTCCCACAGACCAGGACTGAGGTGGAGGGAAAGGACATGGGGCAGTTGAGTAGTTGTTCCAGTCCCTTTCTGGACAGAGAGCAGAAGTTCCTCGCTGCTTGTTCTGTCCTCAGCTCTGCGACTTCCTTGGTCTTGAAGTTACTTGTTCGTGTGTCCACTCTCCCTAGCAGATGTGAGCTCCTTGGGATAGGGATGGGTTACTAATCACCCCTGAGCCCCTTCATCCCTGTGGCTGAACAAGAAGTCCTTCAGTGTCACATCTCTTGTATGAGAAAGGAAGCCATTGAATCAGTAGTCTCCCCTGGAGCTTACATACCAGTTGACAGAGATAGGCTGTAAATAAATACATAATTAAGCAAGCAAGCTACTGTTAGAGAATAATAACTTCAGTGATGAAAATCAGGGGGCTAGGCTGGGTTGGGGAGGCAGTGGGGGCTGGTCTCATTACATTAGATTGGGAGGTCAGAGAAGCCCTCTGTCAGCTAAGGAAAGGGAAGAGCAGAGAAGCATGGAAAGAACACTCCAAGCACAGCATGTAAGTGCAAAGGGCGGGAAATGGGAATGATTGAATGCGTTTGGAAAACAGCGAAGAAGCCCTGTGGCTGAGGTTAGGGAGCCAGTGGGAGGTAGGCATAGGTCATGTCACTCATGGGCTTGTAAGCTGAGGTAAGGAGTGGGTTTCATTGCAGCACAGTGGGAAGGCAGTGGAGAACAGAACGATGATCAGAAGGGTGGGATGGGGTGGAGGAAGGGGCAGACTGTGCAAGTCAGGAGGATCCAGGCGCTGCTGGGGATAGCAAAACTGATGCCTGAGGACACCTCAGTTTCCAGAACCTGGGGATCCAGTGTGTGAAGAAGCGGGACTTGGAACAGGCTATCAGTCAACGCATCCAGACCAACAACAACCCCTTCCAAGGTGAGAGGCGAAGATCTGAGCCTGCCTGCCGTATCCACACCTATCCCCAGTACTCCTTCCCTGCATTTCTTCCTCACTGACCAAGACTCACAGTACAGATGGAATCTTGCTGCTTGTTGCATATACGAACCGTAATACAGTCCCATCATATCATTGAAAACTGAGGCCCAAAACAGGCAAGACATTCAGGATAACATAACGGCAGAGTCAGTGATGGGTCTAGAACCTTTTCTTCCTTCTCCAAGACTATGCCTTCAAATGACCTCCCAGCTCAGAGCTCCCTGCCGCCCTCATTTCCCCCTTACCACCTCCCACTCCACCTCTCCTGACCATGTCTTTATTGTCAGTTCCCATAGAAGAGCAGCGAGGGGACTATGACCTGAATGCTGTGCGGCTGTGCTTCCAGGTGACAGTGCGGGACCCGGCAGGGAGGCCACTCCGCCTGCAACCTGTCCTCTCTCATCCCATCTTTGACAACCGTGAGTGGCCAGGGAGCTACAGGAAGGGGAGGGGGTGGGCCTAGGAAGGAGGAAGGGCGTTGGGGTGGGTGTGGCCTATGAGAGGTGCTCTGGCACCATTTCAGTCAGCCGCACATTTGTCAACTTTTCATCCCCAGCTCTGTGCTTGCTGGGCAGATGGGCCAAAGACAACTCAGAACTTCCCTTGAGACATAGCTTTGAGGCTGGGAGGGAATCTGACGGGAGATAGGCATTTTCTGTATTATGTGACAAGAAGGTGGTGTGCCCAGAACTGTTAATGATTAGGAAGTTAACTCCTGGGAACAAAACAACGTTTAGAATGGTAACTCAGTGATGGAAGCTCATGGATGAACTGGGTTGACATTGATCAGCCAGCTTTTACTTAAGTAGCCAGTAGGATGAAAGAAAGTAAAAGGGCTTTGGAGCCCCAAGAACAAGAAACCAGGATAGACTGGGTCAAGGTAGGTAAGAATCAGGCCTCAAAGATTGCTTGAGTTGGGGCTGGCAGGTGGTGTGGTGGTTAAGGGCTCTAGACTCCCACATGGCCAACCATGGTTCGAGTCCTGGACCTACTGGCTTGCTTTCTCACCCCACCACCCCAGGCAAATTAAAATAAATACATAAATAAATGAAGTTAAGTAAAATAATTATTTAAAAAAATAAAAAGATTGTTTGAGTCAGCTGGAGAAAGAAAAGATGTGCTCCAGTTGATTTACACTGAATCATGAGCTCCGTGTCATGAGCTCCGTGAAAACAGAGACGTTTACGTTTTATGCGTTGATGTATTCTCCTTGCCAGCAACAGTGTTGAACATAGAGTAGGTAAATAGTTGCTGAATAGGTTGGGGTAAGGAGCCAGTGGGTTGGTCTGACTTCAGCTACAAAGTGTGGTCAGCAAGCCTTGTCTCTGGGCCAGGCAGGTATGTTGCATCTTCTGCAGGCTACCCTGGGCACTTCTGGTGGCTCAAGGCGTCCTTCCTTTTGCTCACACTCTCAGGTGCCCCCAACACTGCTGAGCTCAAGATCTGCCGAGTGAACCGAAACTCTGGGAGCTGCCTCGGTGGGGATGAGATCTTCTTGCTGTGTGACAAGGTGCAGAAAGGTACACACCAGGAGGCAGGGCTGGACTCTGGAGCATGAGGTGAGGGGTAAGGCTGAGCAGAGATAGGGTGTTTCAGGGCTTTCAGTACTCCATCCAGTCCCTCAGGGCCTCAGGTGGGTGTTGACACTTCAGGAGATGAGCTTCAGGAGTTGGGAAGGCTTAGACGCACTGACCCACATTGCTGCCCTGTCTCCTGCAGAGGACATCGAGGTGTATTTCACGGGACCAGGCTGGGAGGCCCGAGGCTCCTTTTCACAAGCTGATGTGCATCGACAAGTGGCCATCGTGTTCCGGACCCCTCCCTATGCAGACCCCAGCCTGCAGGCCCCTGTACGCGTCTCTATGCAGCTGCGGCGGCCTTCCGATCGGGAGCTCAGTGAGCCCATGGAATTCCAGTACCTGCCAGACACAGGTACACGGGAGCTTGGGAGGATACTGGTAGGGCTGTTGGCTCTGTCCCATGAGAGGGAGACTGGGGCTGGATGTCTGTGGCTGGAGTTGAAGGCCAAGAGTAGAGTTGGAGCTTGGTAATTATAGTTACCAGAATTCATTTCTTGTCATATCTAATAATGATGGTACCCAGGACTTACTGAACTCATACTGTGTGGCTGCCCCAACTTTAAGCATTTCAGTAAATGACTGATTTTTCTTCCCTTCTAAACTTTTTAAGGTGGGAGGTGGTGTCCCACTTAATTGCACTCACCTGCTGCTGAAAAGCCGAGCTGGCATTTGAGCCTAGGTTGCATGACTCATGGGTCCTCTTGCCATGCTGTCTGTCTCTTGTCACTATCACATGGTTGTGTTTTGGTCAAGGCTTACTTTGTACCAGGGCCTGGGCCAGGTGTTATGAATACAAGGGTGATGTTCCCTGTCCTTCAGCAGCTCAGCCACATGAGGAAGACAAGCGTGCAAAACAGATCCTTAAGTTACAGAATGATATGTGAGACAGAGGTGTGTGGAGTGCCATGGGAGACAGAGACAAGGAACTGAAAGGGCTGCATGGAAGAGGTGGCATTTCGCTTGGAGAAAAGCACGAAAGTGCATTATCCAGGCAGGTGATCCAGCACCTGGAAGGCAAGGCTATTGGCGAGTGTACGGCATCTTCAGAGGCATCTTTGTGGTGGGAGCTGGTGCTGGGTAGTCAACAGGCCCAGTCAGATGAGGGACTGGTTAGGCTCAAGGCCATCATCCAGGGTTTCAGCCTGAAGGCAGTGGGGAGCCACCGAAGGCTTCTAAGTAGAGGAGTGGCATAAGTGGATCTGGAAGCTGATTCTGCTGGCCACATGTAGAGGATCAGAGGCAGGAGGCCATTTGGAAGATGCTGCAGTAGTCCAGGAAGAGAAGATGCGGCATACACTTTGCAGGAGGAGTGGAAGAGTGAGCAGATTGTATCTCTACTGCCATCTTCCTACCCTCCAGCCTCACAACTTTTTGTGTCTGATACACACCAAGTTCAGTCGCGTTCTAGCTATTTGCTTGGAATGCCTGGTTCCCACACTGTCACGTGACCACCTCTTAAGTTAGACTCTTCTGACCTCATTATCATCTTGTTTATCTTCCTCAGAGCCCCTTTTACTTATTTTTTTTAGAGAGAGGTTTTTGCTATAGGGCGTGTGTTGGACAGACAGAAACAGACAGAAAGTGGGGGGATAGCCATACCATAATCCCTTCCCCATTTTCCTTGGGATTTGGGGCATGCACACACACATACCTGGTGTGAGTTTGAAGCTGCCAGATCTGGGACTTGAACCACTGTTAACTATGTGGAGTCCAGCGATGTAACCATTACGCCATCTGCTGGTCCCTCCCTCCCTTACTTCTTGAGATTTTCTCGTTTCTGTAGTTGGTTGTGTCCATATCCCTCTCTTACTAGGATGTCAGGTTTTGGGGAGTAGACAGATTGTATGCCTACTCACAGCCAACTCCCCAGTGGTGAGGAAGGTGGATGTCTCATAGTAGGTGCTTGGCAAATATATGCCAATTTATCGAAGGGTGGGAAATGAGAGAAAGGATGTTGAGGGTGATTCCAAGGTTTCTAACTTTGGTGACAGGGCAGATGGTTGATCAGGGAACACAAAAGGAGAAATAACGGGAACCAGCAGTTAGCGTAATGGCTGTGTCGCTGGACTCCCATGTAGTCAACCGCGGTTCGCGTCTCGGACCCGGTGGCTTAAATCTCACGCCAGGCGCGTGTGCATGCGTGCCCAAGATCCCGAGAGGAGAATGGAGGAGAAGGGATTGCGGCGTGACCATCCCCCCTGGGGGGTGATTTCTCGCTTTCTGTCTCTATGTCTCTGTCTGTCTGGCGAGCGCACGCGCCCTATAGCGAAAACCTCTCCAAAAAAAAAAGGAGAAATAACCAGAGTGAAGATGCTGAACTTGGCTTTGGACTGATGGAACCGAGGTGTTTTGGAGTTAATTATCCAAGTGTCGTGGCAGTTAGGCAGTTCTTAAGGCTCCAGACTAAAGGATCAAACCACTAGAGATAAGAGTCTGTTGAAGTCTTAAGCCTGTTGTACCTCAGCTACCTGAGTGCAAAGAGATTACCGCCAGCCTGGATCAAGGCTGAGAAGAGCTAGGACGTGAGCAGATACAGGTGAGAGATGAATTGGAGGATGGGGGCCCTGGGAGGCCTGCTGTTCCCCAAAGCATGGCCTCTTTTATTTGGCATTACCCATGAAAGGCAGGTTCAGCCAACAGAGACTTTCCCAGAAAGCTGTGGGAGGCTTAGAATGGCTGAGTGTCACTATGTCACACACGCCTTCTCATTGACTGAGAAGGTTAACAGAATGGGTCCTGGGAAAGCCTTTTTCCTCACCTTCCTCCTGAGGGGCTTCTGAGAGTGTTGGGGACCCGTGCTGTGGAGAGCGAGACCCATTTTTCTCACTACTTTCCCAGATGATCGTCACCGGATTGAGGAGAAACGCAAAAGGACGTATGAGACTTTCAAGAGCATCATGAAGAAGAGTCCTTTCAATGGTGAGATGGGGAGTCAGGAGAGCCAGAGAGAAAGGCAGTGGTAGGGGAGGGGATACCCTGGGACTGAAAACTGACCCAACCATGGTCCTGCAGGACCCACCGACCCTCGGCCTCCACCCCGGCGCATTGCTGTGCCTTCCCGCAGCTCAACTTCCATTCCCAAGCCAGGTAAGCGTTTTCTCTTGTCCCACTGGAACAGCAGGTTCAAATCTGCTCTGCCCGACACCTGGAGAGAGACAGGCAGGAGTCAGCCTCACCAGTAGGTGTCTGCAGCCTACTCTTGTGTTTCTCGGGGTGAGGTCCGGTAACCTCTGATGTCATTTGGGGAGCAGTGGAGGTACAGATTCCTGGACTCCATTACAGACCTACCTACTGAAGCAGAGGCTTAGAAGTGTGGCTTGGGAACTGGCAACTTCCTGAGGAATCTCAGGCACATTAAAGTCTGAGAACCACTGTGCCAGTTGAACTCCAGGATACTTGGGGATACAGAAGTTAAAAATGCATGGTCTCTGCTCTCAGCTCTCGTTTCAATTAGGGAAACAAAAAGTCCCCTCTGAAGTAGCAGGATGTGTGTACTGTGTGGCTCAATAAAGAGCGACAGAATGCCCACCCAGGCTACTCTTTACTGGGTGCTCCATGGGCTTATCCCCTCCTGGGGCTTGGTTTGTTAGCTATAAAATGAGGAGTCCAGATGATCTCTGAAAAGTGTCTCTTCCTATAAATGGCTGAGAAAGCTTTAAGAGGTCTGCAGTTTTAATTAAGAGAGCTTTATGGGTTCTAGTAGTCAGGGAGGGCTCCAGTGAGGTGCGGTAGAACCAGACCCTACAGGCTGGGTCAGATTGGGTAAGAGGAAGGAGCTCAGTTGTTGGCACCGACTCGATAGAGAAGGTCTGGGTACAGAGAAAGGGGCGGGTCTCTGGGGCTTTCTCTGACCCCTACTTCTCTGTCTCTTTCCTCCAGCCCCCCAGCCCTATCCCTTTCCACCATCCCTCAGCACCATCAACTTTGATGAGTTTTCTTCTCCCGTGGTGTTCCCTTCTGGGCAGCTCCCATGCCAGGCCTTGGCAACAGCTCCTACCCCAATCCTGAACCAGGTCTCAGCCTCTGCCCCTGCCCCAGCCATGGCATCAGCTCTGGCCCCAGGCCCAGCCCCTGGCTCAGTCCTGGCCCCTGGCCCTCCTCAGCCTGTAGCCCCACCTGCCCCCAAGACCACCCAGGCTGGGGAAGGAACACTGACAGAGGCCCTGCTGCAGCTGCAGTTTGATGCTGATGAAGACCTGGGGGCCTTGCTTGGCAATAGCACAGACCCAGCCGTGTTCACGGACCTGGCATCGGTCGACAACTCTGAGTTTC
>NW_006159755.1:2624167-2637084 GCF_000334495.1 Tupaia belangeri chinensis | reverse complement strand
AGGGTGTATCTATGCCGCCCCCCACAGCTGAGCCCATGTTGATGGAGTACCCTGAGGCTATAACTCGCCTGGTCACAGGGTCTCAGAGGGGCCCTGAACCAGCTCCTGCCCCCCTGGGGGCCTCAGGGCTCCCCAATGGCCTCCTCTCAGGGGATGAAGACTTCTCCTCCATTGCGGACATGGACTTCTCAGCCCTCCTGAGTCAGATCAGCTCCTAAAGAGGTGACATCTGCCCTGCCCAGAGCACTGAGTTGCAGGGGATTGAAACCCTCCCAAAGCACTTACAGATTCTGGGTGTGTGTGCTCCAGCTGCCCCAACTCTTTGGGTGATGTCTTCCTGGGGGGGGAACATTTTATTCTTTTACTGGCAGTATCTATCTCTCTCTCTTTTTGGAGGTGCTTAAGCAGAAGCATTAACTTCTCTGGAAAGGGGAGTGCTGGGAGGATTAAAATAGTTTGTTTCCCTATCTTGATGGTTATACTGACCATCAGGGAACTCGGGGGGTTCCCAGTCCCCATCCTCCAGCTTCTAGTACTCTCCTAAAAAGAGGGGCAGGCTGGAGTTATGGGCTTTGAGGCCACAAAGCCTTATTATCAAGTGTCTTCCTCACATGGATTCATTTACATCTTAATCCACAGTGATGCCCCTGTTACCAGCCCCTCTGTGGTGTTGGTATTGTCCTTGTGCCTACCTAACACACCAGCATCTGAGACCAGCCTTCCTGCCCTCCAGAGGTCTCTGCCAGCTCTTACCTTGCTCAGTTGGCCAGAGGGAACCAGTGGGACAGTGCTGGCCCTCTAGGATCCAGAGGGGGGTTTGGTCTGAGACTTCCCTGCTCCCCCTTTGCTCAAGTGCCTTAATAGTAGGGCAAGTTGTTTGGCGAGTGGGGGAGAGCAGGCTGGCAGCTCTCCAATCAAGAGGCACCGTTTCTGAAGAATCAAAGCAGTTGGACTCTTGCTCTTTCTACTCTGAACTAATAAATGTGTTGCCAAGCTGCCCAGAAATGTGCCTTCTTTCAGCAAACCCTGAGCACATGCTTTGTTGGTCACATCAGGCTGGAAATTGGTGGTACACAGTTGGATGAATATACAGCATCTGGGAACTTGCAGCTCAAGATGCCCTGGGAAATCCCTACCAACTAAGGCAGGGGGGTCCCAGCAAGGTGAGCACCAGGTAGGGCCCATTGTCTGAAGATGGAGCCAGTTCAGATGGGCCTTCATACAGGCTCCATTGTTGACAGTGAATCTCTCAGGGGGGCTAGCCAGAGTTTAGAGATGAGTCAGGTAAGAGAGAGACGATGTTGAAAGGCTGGATCGGACCAGGTTGTAAATGGTCAAGAATGCTGGCTACGAAGTTTGAACTTGGGGCCAGCAGGTGGTGTAGTGGTTAAGACATTGGACTCCCTCATGGCTGATAGTGGTTTGAGGCCCAGACTGCATGAAAATCACCCCAGGCATGTGTGTATGCCTGCCCAAAATCCCAAGAGAGAGAAGGATTGTGTGGCCATTCCCCCTAGGAGGTGATTTCTCACCTTCTCCCTTTCTTTCTCTATCGGGTGAACCCACAAGCTCTAAGGCAAAAAGAACTTTGGGCTTATCTCTAAGAGTGGTCAAGGGAGAGTTTGCTTCTGTTAGGGAAGAGGAGATGCCAAGCCTATGCCTGCTTCACCTATGCCTTGATACCCTGTTCTAGGAAGAGTGTGAAATCTTGATCCACAGCCTGAGTTGGTATAAACAAAAGCCAGCGTGGCTCATGGTGCTAGGTCTGGATGAACTTCCGTCCAGGTCCGGCGCACGCGCAGCAGTTAAAGAAACTAGCCACAGCGTCCAGTCTGCGACTGTTTGGCCCCAAGTAATGCACTTCAGGGGAAAGCACGGTGCCGAGACCTGAGGGTGTCTGTGTTCTGAGCCTCGCAACGCTGCGGGAGGGAGATGGCAAGACAAGCGGGTTGCCATTAGCTAGCGAGGTGCGCTACAAAAGCGAGTCCCCTGGGAACACGAAAGGCCTTCAGTGCAGATTCAGACGGACAGCGCGAGGTGCCAGCTGGCGGCGGAATGTCGGGCAACCGGAAAGCGTCTAGGGTGTTGAGGTTGCTTTTTGGCTTTTTGCTCCGGGGGCGGGATTCGGGGCGGGGCCTGAAGCAAGGGTCGGCCCCTTGGAGACGTAGTCAAGTCGAACTCCGCGCCAAGGAGCGGATTCTGAGCTGGGGTGGCTGGGTCAGGACCCGAGCGAACCAGTCCCAGAGAGCTTGGGGAGGCGGGGCCCATAGAAGGTCCGGGCGGGGTGAGGCTACTGACCCAGGGGGAACCCAGGCAGAGCTGCCCGCACCGCCCCCAGCCTGAGGTCCAGAGGGAGCCCGGGACCTCTAGGCTAGGCCACGCCTCACTCTACTTCCTGCAGTGGCCTCTGGTGACCCCCCCCCCACTTCCCCGGAAGCTCTCATGGTCCTTCTCACACTCCCTGAGTGACCTCATGTTCACAGCTCACCAGTTCCAAATCCTTGTCTCCTGCCTAGACCTCTACTCCTGCGTGCCAGTCCACTGCATGCTGCTCTCTCAGTCTCAGGTCTCACACTTCCTGTTCCAAAAGATCTCTGCACCTCCAACCTGGCCCTCCTCCCTCTGTCTCAGCCATGGCCCCGCCACCGTCCCGGGGTTCCAACCAGAAACCTTCCCACCACTGTGGTTGCCTATCGCCAGCCAACTCGCACCCACACCTCAAGGGACCCCCACTCCTCCCCCATTGTCACCGCCATCATCTAAAGCACCACTACTTTCCTCTGGAAGTGCTGCCACAGCCTCCTCCCTGGCCTTCCTTCAGCCAAAGGGCTCGGACGGCCTGGCGGCTTGTTTTCTCACTTTCTCTTTCTGTGTCCCTCTCTGGTCAAATTAAAATAAATTAATGAAAATAATTTTTTTTTCTCACCCATCACTCTCCCTCTAACATGAACTGCATGACCAGATTCCGTCTTCTGCCCGCACACCCCCAGAAAGTGATCAGAGTCCTCCACGCTGCCTGGCGAGGGCTGCTCACAATCGTCCACAACCAGGAAAAGCGGGGGCAGTGCTGTAAACGGCTAATCTAGGAGACATAGTGCAGCCTTCACCCTTTCTGATTTGGTCCCAGCTTCTTTGACCCTGGGTTCCTGTGTGTGCCCTGACTCCAGTCCAGCAGCTCCCAGACCGTTCCTATTGGCATAGCTTTGATGTTTCTACCTGGTGAACCTTCAAAACACAATTCAACCTTCAAAACACATCCCTCATGTTACCTCCTTCATGAAGCCTTCCAGATCTTCTATTTTTCAGAGCCTAGCTCATCGTGCCAGAGCCTAACAGACCCAGGGCCTAGGACTTGGCAGAGTGAGCATTAACCAGTCTGGGGAAGGAGCTGGATTAGACATGTGATTGTGGGCCAGTCAGTGCCCTATCTAGGCCTTACGTCCAGAAAAAAAAAGAGTGGGGGAACCAGCAGTTAGTGTAATGGCTATGTCGCTGGACTCCCATGTAGTTGACCGAGGTTCGCGTCCCAGACCCAGTGGCTTAAAACTCACACCGGGCGCGTGTGCATGCATGCCCAAGATCCCGAGAGGAGAATGGAGGAGAAGGGATTGCGGCGTGACCATCCCCCCTGGGGGGTGATTTCTCGCTTTCTGTCTCTATGTCTCTGTCTGGCGAGTGCTCGCTCCCTATAGCGAAAACCTCTCAAAAAAAAAAAGAGGGGAGGTGGTTAGACAAACATCCAACTTTGAAAAGACCCAGGCTGGTGAGGAGAGAAGTGCATCAGGGTACAATTTCCTCCAGGACATGGAAATATCTCCCAGGCAACTGAGGCAGAGGAGCTCCACCTCTGCAATTGAACCCTGCAAGATGTGGCCAGTACTCAGTGGTGAGAGGACCATGGGGCTTACACTGGGGACAGGGCCTTGTGAGGCATAACCAGGCTCTCCTTGAACCCTAAGACTCTCCCCTGCGTGTAGGGCTACATGTTCCTCTGCCTCTGGTCTGAGCCCTTCAGATGTGAATCCAGGGCTTGGAGAACTAAGGGGCGGTGTGGAGTGTGGCCACCTGCTGCTCAACCGAACCAAATCAATGTTTGTGAGGCCTCGTCAGAGACTCCCCAGTGACCGCCAGCCCAACCCGGAGCCAGTGTTCCAGGCTTGCCCTGCTAACTGGCCCTGGGGTAACAACTCCTTCCTGTCATATTGTGAACACATGCAGACACAAATAACGGTGGCTTCTTTACTCCTGGAAGGCCCCTTTTCTCCACAGTATATTTACAAACAGGGACCAGGCGGGGGCAACTTCACCACCAAATAATGGGCTGGGGAGTGGGGGGCAGTGCTAAGATGTGCCTCCTTGCGGGGAGGAGTTCCTGAGGAGGGCCGAGGGCCCAGAAGGGCCCAGGCAGTTCCAGGCAGGTCCAAGGCTGAGCTGCAGCTGGGCCTGATGGCCTCAGGCCAGGTCAGCAGTGGGTGAGCCCAGCTGCTTGGAGGCCAGGAGCAGGCGGGTGGCTGCACTCTCCGATTCAGCCTGCAGCCTCCGGTTGTTGTGCCTCAGGCTCCGCACCTCCTCCTCCAGAGCTGCCCGGTCTGCCTTCTCCTGGGAGGTGGGGGGGAGGCCAGAGTCAGAGCAGCTGTCCCTCTCCTGGGATAGACCTGTGCCTCGCCGCCCACCTCAGCACATCTCTCACCTTCTGCAGGTCTTCCTGCAGCTTCCTGAGCATGGATTCCAAGTGAGAGACCTTCTCTGAGAGGCTCCCAGGTTCTGGCCTGAGGACAAGGGGGTCAGGACTCAGCGGGACCAGGACAGGGGCTGGCTTCTGCCCACCTGAATGAGAGGGGCCTAATCCCATCTTTGTAGACTTATGTGTCCTTGGAACCGGGATAACTCTTGGCTCCAGTGGGCAGGCATGAAGGGTGGTAGCACGGGCATTCTCAAGGGTCATGTGAGGGTGGGAGCCTTACTCAGCATCAGACTTTGGAGTTCCCTTGGGGTCTCCGCTCTCTGGGATAGGCTGTCCTATGGGGATAGAGGGACCGTTGGGCAAGTCACAAAGGGCGAAAGAGCCCCATCATGGCTCCTACCCCCAGCACCTTAGGGGCCTCACCCTCCCGGGACAGTGACTCCAGAATGGTGTTGCACGTGGAGGCGATCTCTGAGATGGACTGCCACTCGTCTTCCAGGGTCTCGCTGCCTGCCTCCGACATGACTGCAGGCACAAGGAGGTGGCTCAGCAGGGGGAGCCAGGGGGCCACCCTCCTGTGCCCCTCCATACCTCTCTCCATCCAGGCTCACTCTTGCTGATGGAGTTCCGCAGAGACAAGGTCCTTGGTAGGAAGGAGGCCCTCAGCTCTGGGGCCAGGTCACCTTTGTCCTCACGGCTGCTGGGGTTGCTTGATCCATCCTGTGGGGCAGAAGCGAATGTGGATGCAATGACCCTCACTGTCCCCACTGGGCCATTGGGTTCCAGAACTTTGTTTCTGCTCACCTGGGTGGGGGGCATCTCCCTGTCAGCACCAGGTGTTGCTGGCTTGGCTGTGGTGGCCAGGAGGAGGTCTGGGGTGGTGTCGGGTAGGACTGGGGCCTCATCTGACAGAGAGCTGGGAGAGCAGAGGTAGCTCAGGCTGGAAGCTGCACTTAGGGCTGTAAAGACCTTACCAGACTGGAGGAGGGAGAAGGCCACAAGGGTGCACCTGTGGGGTGATGGTGGATTCTGGCTGTGCAGGAACTCAGTCCTCTCCTCGGCCAGATCCCCGGGCCCTGGAGGGCTACCGCCATCTTGCAGGCACAGGTGCAGGAGCTGCTTTGTGGTGGGCAGCAGAGCCACCCCTAGGGTCTCATCCTGCACTGGCTCTGGGGCCCCCCGCCGGCTGGGCTCCTGCAGAGACAGCGTGTACAGCTCCGAAAAGCTCCTAGGGGACAGGGAGGGGAAGTGTCAGGCAGGACACCCCAGCGTCCTTCATCACTAGACCCAACCTCAGCAGTTTCCAGAAGCTCAGTTCCAAGAGGAGAACTCCCAAACTCCTTGATAATGAAAAATACCACCTGTGAAATGGGACTAATAATGCCGACTTAAGTGTGTGCTGTCAAGGTTTAAAATAACAACACATGGGGCTGGCCCTGCTGCCTACTGGTTAAGGGAGCCACGTGGCCAACCACAATTCAAATCCTGCCCTCTGTGGCTTGAACAAACACATTGGAAGGCCAGCAGGTGGCATGGTGGTTAAGGCACTGAACTCCCACATGGCCAACCACAGTTTGAGTCCTAAACCTGGCAGCTTGCTTTCTCGCTTTCCTTTTCTTGCTCTGTCTCTCTATGGTCAAGTTAAAATAACAACAAATGGAATCAAACGAATAATTCTAAGAAAAACAAAAGCACGCACACTGGGTGTGTTTGTGCATGCTCAAAATCCTGACAGAAGAGATGGCATGACTACACTCCATTGGGGTCCACTTTCTCCTCCCTGTTTCTCTGGCAAGTGTATGCACCCTCTGGCAATCTAAACAAACATGTATAAATTGCTTACCATCCAAAAACTTTTTAGAGCCAAATCAAAAGGCCCATGCCTTTTTCTTTTAGCAGATGTGCCTGTTTTTGTACTCTTACAAGCTAAGAAGGATCTTTTTATATTTCTAACTAGTTGAAAGGAATCAAAAGGATATTTCATGACAGGTAAAAATGACATAAAATCTAAATTTCAGTGTCCATAAAGTCTTGGTGGAACACAATTACACATACTCATTTACCCGCAATCACAGAGTTAAATAGCTACAATAAAGACCAGAAGACCTAGGAGGCCTAAAATATTTACTATCTGGCCCTTTACAGTAAAAGCTGGCCTAGGGAACCAGCGGTTAGCGTAATGGCTATGTCGCTGGATTCCCACGTAGTCGACCGCGGTTCGCGTCCCGGACCCGGTGGCTTGAAACTCACGCCAGGCGCGTGTGCGTGCGTGCCCAAGATCCCGAGAGGAGAATGGAGGAGAAGGGATTGCGGCGTGACCATCCCCCCTGGGGGTGATTTCTCGCTTTCTGTCTCTATGTCTCTGTCTGTCTGGCGAGCGCACGCGCCCTATAGCGAAAACCTCTCCAAAAACAAACAAGGGAACCAGCAGTTAGCGTAATGGCTATGTCGCTGGACTCCCACGTAGTCGACCGCGGTTCGTGTCCCGGACCCAAAATTCACGCCGGGCGCGTGTGCATGTGTGCCCAAGATCCCGAGAGGAGAATGGAGGAGAAGGGATTGTGGCGTGACCACCCCCCCTGGGGGGTGATTTCTCGCTTTCTGTCTCTATGTCTCTGTCTGTCTGTCTGGCGAGCGCACGCGCCCTACAGTGAAAATCTCTCCAAAAAAAACAAACAAACAAACAAACAAAAGAAAAAGCTGGCCTATACGATGGCTTATGCACAGTACTAATCAATATTGTGTTATGTATGTGGGTGGATGGGAAGAAGCAGGTATTAATACTTAAAAAAACCCAGCAGAGGCTGCTGTATGATCTTTTGAACAGGGAAAGCAATGTGCTTAACTGGTTCCATTCTACATCTAGGGGGAAATGTAGTTCAGATAGGTTAAGGAGGGTTGGATTGTGGGACCCGTGGGTGGTGTGGCGGTTAAGGCACTAGACTCCCACATAGCTGACCAGTTTGAGTTCCAGACCTGGTGGCTTGCTTTCTCACTTTCCCTCTCTCTCTCTCTCTGGTCAAATAATAATAATTTTTAAAAATGCTGGTGAATAAAATTAAAATAATTCTATTAAAAAAAAAAAAGAAGGGTGGATTCTTTCAAGGAGACATCCACAAGGGATTCTTGAGAGAATACTGCTGGTGACACACGAGTCACAAACTGGGTGAAGGTCCTCCCACGTCCCCAGTGCCCTGACCTGCGGGGTCGACCGCTTTCGTCGGGGGGCAGGACCGTCACGCAGACCTTGGGTGCAGAGCGCAGCAGCTGGGCAGCAGCCTCCGGGCAGAGGCTGGGCAGCGTCCGGCTACAGATGCGTAGTAGGCGAGCTCCAGGCCTCAGCCCAGCGGTCTCAGCGAACGTGAAACGCTCCACGTGTGTGACAAAGCCTTCGGCGTCCACCTCAAAGCCTAGGCGGCCTTGGCCATCGCGGGGCAGCGCCAGCTCTCGGGTCTCGCAGCCTCGGCTCACCAGCTGCAGCACATCCGAGGGGCGGGGTGTGGGCGGGGCCGTCCCAGCATTGGTTCCCCAGACCCCATCCCAGGGCACACACATCTTTACATTTCTCCGTGGACAGGACAAATAGGGCCCTCAAGCTCTGTTACCAGAGTTGCTGGTTGGAGGAGCCCTCGCACAAGTCCCATCTTTGCCAAGCGTACAGGCTGGCTCTCCCCTCCCCCCTTGATTTCCCTTTTGCAGGAGCGGCTACAGAACAGGTCGGATAAATGAGTTCAGAGGTAGGCTGCGCCCTGGAGAACTCAGCGGGCTAGTGCGCTCGCATCCCGTGCCTACTCCCCAGTCTCCGTTTCCCATTCAAGTTCACCTGTAGGCGCCCCACGACCTCACCCACAGCTTGGCCGGGGGGCCCGTCGAGCCGCACAGTGATTGCCTCCCCGCGGCCGTGGTACAGGTCGAGCTGGTGCTCGGAGAAGGTCCAGGCCAGTACGTCGCGACAGGAGCAGTTGAAGACTACGCGGCCATCCCGCGGCGCCACCAACACAAGAGCTTCCGCCGAAATGCCCAGTAGGCAGGGCACTTCGGCGCTGTCAGGGCCGCCTGCCTCGACCCCGGCAGCGACCCGCGCCCCGGGAGCAGCGCGCACGCCCCATACCAGGGCACCTGCAGCCTGCAGCTCAGCTCCTGGGCCCCGAGGGGGCGCCCGGCGCCTCCCGCCCAGGGATGGCAGGCCGAAGCGCGAAGCTGAGTCTAGTGACGTAGTGGTCACCTCGTTGGTAGCCAGATCCTGCAGGTACTGTTGGCGAGTGCGTGTGGCCATGGCATGGAACTGGCGTGCATGGCCCGCTGCCTGCTCGCCATTGAGTGCCTTGGCCAATAGGAAGGCCCGGAAGTCAGCATTGGCTGCGAAGGGGCCTCCGCCAGGGGGTAAGGCTGGCCCGAAGGCTGGGGTGTCCTGGGTGCGGCTCACAGCCACCCTGCCAGGAGGGAAGCAGTAGTGAGGAACAGCAGGGGAGGTCCCTGAGCCATATCCTGGGGGACCTGAGACCACACGGGCGCCCACCTGTATGAGGTATGTGTGGTGCAGGGCGCATGCGCCCGCACCACTAGGAACACGTGCTGGAAGTGTGAGCGAATGGTGGTAGGGCAGAAGGGCTTACTGCCAGGCTCCTGGAACACGATGGTCACAATATCGTTGCCAATATGGCGCTTCCGCAGGAGCTGGGGGTTAGATGATGAGAGGTGTGCCCGTAAGCCCCTCTTCCTTCAGGCAAGACAGAGCCTAGGCACCCCTGCCCCTCAGCTGGCCCGGGTGAAGACCCAGGGTGTTCGTCTTTGGGAAAGGACTAGTGGGGGGAAATTGTTAGTGGTCAACTGAGATCAGTTCAAGGCTCAAGCACTACCTCCCAGGCAGCACCGACACGGTTCCTTGGAAGCTTCTGGCTACCCCATACCCCCATCCCAGAAGCCCCTCACACCTGCTGCTGGTTATTAGGGGTGTAGGGCAGCATCGTGGACACGTGGAACATGATCTCGTGGTCCTGGTACGTGGTGTAGAGGGAGTGCGTGCCCGTGGAATCCGCTGTGGCCAGGAAGTTGGGGACATAAAGGGAGAACAGGGATGAATCTGGATGGCTTGAAGTCACCATCTGGCCTGCACCCAGAAACCTCCATGCCCCAACCAACAAGTGGACAGTCCCTTCATGCCATCGGCCAGTGCCCAGGCCACAGGGTCCAAAAGCCTCAGCCTTGCTCCCTTTGCCTTTCCCCACATGCCAGCGTGAAGGGGAGGGTCAGGAAGCGGGTGTTCAGATAGAACGAAGACAGAAATGAGAAGTAGTCTGAGGTGGGGCGGGGAAGGGTGTCCTGGGAGAAGACAGCTGCTGGCCCAGGCCCACTATGTGTGGCACACGGAGAGAGTGGATGACAGGCAGAAAGCGTGTGGTAAAACACCTCCTAGGGGCTCTGGGACCCTTCCAAGTAGGGAGGCAGGCCACTGCCCTGCATGCCCCCAGACTGCCCTGGCTCCAGCTTAGACAGCCGAGTACTGGGACCTTGGAGGACTGTCCTAGCCCCCCCTCCCAGCCCACAGCCTGGCCTTTGCAGCCCTGTCACTTTATCAGCCTACCAAAAGAACTCTCTGGCCTTGGCCACAGCCCCAAGACAATAAAAGACAAAGGAGTGACAAGGCAGTTAGTCCTCACCAAGGAGGCCTACCCCTCGGCATGGGTTTGCCCTTGCCCACCAGCACCCTGGGCCTCACTTTTGGTGTCCAGCTGGGCCCGGTAACTCTCAAAGCCTTTGAGCCGCACCACGTCGCCCAGCAAGGTGAGAAACTGCATGAAGGCCGGTCCTGCTTCCTGGTTGTTGTACATCTCCTCCTCCGAGCCCTGGTCTGCCCGGCAGTATAGGATGCCCACCTTGCGCTGGAAGCTCAGCTGGGGGAAGGGGAAGACAGGCGGTGACTTCAGTCCCCCTGCCAGCCTCACCCCCGTCATACCATAGAGGACAGCTAGGACACTGGCCTGGGCTGCCGTGCTGTGTGGCCCTGAACAGCAGCCCTCTCTGAGCCACTCCTGTGTCCTTGTCTGTCAAGTGGGTACATCCATCCTGAGCCTAGTGCTCAAGAGGGTAGATGAGGTCAAGGGCAAGAAGGGATCGGAGTGAGTGGTTCTCACGTGACACCAGAGGAGGTGATTCACAGAAAGGACCCTACATACAGTGCACTCCCGTCCAGTAAATGTTCCTATCATCCTTATCCCTGAGCTAGACTGTCCTCCCCACCCCTGAGTTCAGACACCCCCAACCCAGCCTCTGGAGGCTGAGCCACGTGCCACCTCCACTCCCCTCTGTGCCAGTTTCTGTGCCCTCTGCTCCCAGCTCCTTTCCACCTGCGTGTGGACACTGTACAGTGCAAGACTCTGACCCCATAAAATCACCATAGATTCTCCTTCAGCTCTTGTCTCCCCTCTTCTGAGCTAAGCTTGTCTACAGTCACAGTCCCCATTTCAACTTCATCCCTCCCAAACCCCTGCAGCCCACTTTCACCCCAGCTTCTAGAACCCCATGTCCCCCTATGGCCCACAGATATGGCTTCAACCTGGCACCCTCTTGGTTACAACTGACACTAGGGACAACTGGAACCTCAAGCTTGTCTGGGGACCTACCCTCTTCTGCCTGGGCCTCTTCTCTACTTATGCTCCTCACCCTCAGTGGCTGTAGCAGTCACCTCCGTGGGATGACACCCCCACCTGTGCCTCCATCCCAGACCCTTCTCCCAAACTCCAGAACCATTTATCTGGCTGCCTGGATGTCCTAGCATCTCTGCACCTTACCTTCTTGGCATGACTCCCACTCCCACTGCTTTCTCCTCCAGGATCCCTGACTCCATTAAAAACACTATTCTCAAGTGGCATGGTGATTAAAGCACTGGATTCCCATGCAACCAACTGCAGTTCGAGTCCCAGACCTGGTGGTTTGCTTTCTCACTTACCCTCTCTCCCTCTCTCTGTCTCTTGCTGGTAAGCGCACGTAATCTACAGCAAATTAAAATAATAATAACAGGGAACCAGCAGTTAGCGTAATGGCTATGTCGCTGGACTCCCACGTAGTCGACTGCGGTTCCCGTCCTGGACCCGGTGGCTTAAAACTCACGCCAGGTGCGTGTGCGTGCATGCCCAAGATCCCGAGAGGAGAATGGAGGAGAAGGGATTGCAGCATGACCATCCTCTCTGGGGGGTGATTTCTCACTTTCTATCTCTCTGTTTGTCTCTGTCTGTCTGGCGAGCACACACGCCCTATAGCAAAAACCTCTCCAAAAAAAAAAAAAATTAAAATAATAATAACAAATAAAATAAGTAAGTAAATAATTCTTTGGTGTCAGCAGGTGGTGTAGCAGTTAGGGCATGGACTCCCACATGGCCGACTGAGGTTCAAGTCCCGGACCCAGCAGCTTGAAACTCATGCCAGGCATGTGTGCATGTGTGCCCAAAATCCCGAAAGGAGAAGGGATTGTGGTGTGGCCATCTCTGCTGTTGTGGTGGCAGGGGGAAGGGGGTTCTCACTTTTTTCTCTCTTTCTCTCTCTGTCTGGTGAGTGCACATGCTCTATAGCAAAAAATTCTCTAAAATAATAGTAATAATAATTCCTTTTAAAAAAAATCACCACACTCAGGGGACAAGAAGTTGGAGAATTTCAGCACTCCTCACCTTTCCGTTAACCCTACTTACTGCAACCACCATCATCATCACCACCTTATCTAGACTGGGCAACTGTTAACAACCTTGTCTAGCCTCCCTGCTCCTCCAGCCAGTTCCCATGCTGCAGCCAGGGGCCACTATCCCTCTCAGATCTGCTTTGAATTCTTTTACGGCTCCCAGTGCCCACAGGACCTGGGAGAGTCTCTCCCCATCCCCTTCCCACAAGCCCTACTCCAGCCACATGGAAATGCCTAAATGTGACATGTTTCCAGTCTCTACGCCTTCACACAACTTGTTCCTTCTGCCCAGACCCTTCTACCCCCAAACACCTGCTATTCTGGTTTGCGCTCTAGTGCTTACTCTATGATGCAAAACCCTGGCTGAGGAGGGGTTGCAGGTCCAGCCAGTGGCATGGTGGTTAAGGCACTGGACCCCATGTAGCTGACTGTGTAGTTCAAGTCTTGGACTTGGCGGCTCGTAAAACATGTGTGTGAGGCCAGCAGATGGCAGAGTGGTATGTTGTTGGACTCCCACATGACTGACTGTGGTTTCGAGTCCTGGACCCAATGGCTTGCAAA
>NW_006159755.1:2623634-2624098 GCF_000334495.1 Tupaia belangeri chinensis | reverse complement strand
CTTGAAAGTCACACCGGGCACGTATAGGTACATGCCCAAGATCCCAGGAGGAGAATGGAGGAGAAGGGATTACGGTATGGTCATCCCCTTGCGGGGGATGATTTCTCACTTTCCCTTTACTGTCTCTGTCTCTGTCTCTCTCTGCCACGTGCACGTGTCTCTAAGGCAAAAACCTCTACCAAAAAAAAAAAAAAAAAAATTAAGAAAGAAAAACATGCGCATGAGTGTGTGCCCAAAATCCTGAGAGGAAAATGGAGGAAAAGTGACTGTGGCATGGCCATATCCCCTGGGGAATGATTTCTCACTTTCTCTCTCTCTCTCTGAGCGCATTAGCTCTATAGCAAATTGAAAACAAACACAAAGGAGGGGCTGCCAGCACTACCTCCATGCCCCACAGAGCCTTCCACATTTCTCTTTCACATTATCTTGCTCCTGTATTTCCACAATTCTCTGTAGGTTTCCCC
>NW_006159755.1:2620599-2623609 GCF_000334495.1 Tupaia belangeri chinensis | reverse complement strand
CCCCCCCGGTTATGAGCACCTGGTCTGGACCTGTCCCCAGCACCCAGTCTGGAGCCTGGCACCAAAGTGTGAGAGGCCCAGCCATGGTGCAGTGGTAACACAAGGGCCCTGCTAGACTGGAGGCCATATGGCAACCACAGGTGTAGATCCCTGAGTCGGCCTGCAAATGTCGGGACACCCTGGATTCTGAGGAGTTGGAGGGTGGGGAAAGGGGACCACAGTGTGACAAAACCCTGTCCAAGGTTCTTCTCTATCTCTCCTCTCTCCCGCAGACACACACTATGGGGAGGGAAAGGCCACAGTTGTGAGGAATGTTTGTTGAGTGACTGATGACTGAATGACAGAAGGAGAATCAGGGCCTGTGAGCAGGCAGTTTTCAGCACAGGAAAGGGAACGACTTCCAACTGGCCTGATTGTCCCAAAGTGGAAAAGTGGAATGGGCAGCTTCAAAACAGAGTAAATATCTCAGATTAGGAACAGACCAAGTTGGAGCCTCAAGGCAGACTGGCCAGGAATGAGGGAATTGCAGTAAGAGCAGGGCTTCTAGGGCTGTAAACAGTGCGTATAGTTTTAGTTTGCCTCGGGATCTTTTAAAAATGTAGATTCTGGTCCAGAGTCTACATCTCTTTTTCTTTCATTTTTTCTTTATTTTTAAAAAAGAATTATTTTATTATTTTACTGATTTTATTTTTTATATTTTTTATTATTTTTTTTTACCAGAGAGAGACAAAAATTGAGAGAAGAAAAGCAAGAAAGTAAGCCATCAGGTCCAGGACTTGAACCATGGTTGGCCATGTAAGAGTCCAGTGCCTTAACCTCCACACCACCTGCTGCCCCCCTTTTTCTTTTTTAAAGAGATTTTTGCTATAGGGCGTGTGCGTTCACCAGAAAGACAGAGATAGAAAGCAAGAAATCCCCCCCCAGGGGGATGGCCCTGCGGCAATCCCTCCTCCTCCATTCTCCTCAGGATCTTGCCTGGCATGAGTACATGGAGTTCAGCGACATATATGTCATCTGCTTGTTCCAAGTCTACATTTCTTTTTTTTTTGGAGAGGTTTTTGCTATAGGGCGTGTGCGTTCACCAGAAAGACAGAGATAGAAAGCAAGAAATCATCCCCTAGGGGGGATGGCCACATCGCAATCCCTTCTCCTCCATTCTCCTCTTGGGCATGTATATACACATGCCCAGCGTGAGTTTAAGCCATGGGGTCCGGGACTTGACCTGCAGTCGGCTACATGGGAGTTCAGTGACACAGCCATTACGCTAACTGCTGGTCCCCCAAGTCTACATTTCTAACAAGCTCTCAGATGATGTAGATGCTGCTGGTCTGCAGACCAGGCTCCAGGTGACCACTGGTGCCTTCTCTGAAAAAGCCAGCTGCCCGCCTCACTGCCCAGCTGGAGGGAGTTGGGAGCTGGGCAGTCAGGGTTCAGACAGGTTTAGCTGTAGGACTAAGGGCTCCCAGTCACTCACCACTTGCTCGTCCAGCGTGAGCAGCGTGCGTGGCACCTTGGGGGAAGCCGAGCCCAGGCGCAAGCATGTTGGGCTCAGCCGCGGTGCCACATGCTCCAGAAGCTTCCTTGGGGACAGGCCCCGCGGGGGGCCGGGCGGCAGGACATCTTCTGAGATGGTGCCGCGGAGAGTCCGGAGCTGAGGAGGGGTGTAAAGGCATTCAGGATCTAATACCGGATGTGGGAGAGGCAACCCACCTCCAGAGCCCACGATCTCAACCTACCTGTGTGGTCCGCACGATGATTCGGTAGCTATGCAGGGTGCCCCCTCCGCTGCTCTCCTTCTCCTCCCGCCGCAGGCTCACAGCAACCGGGCCCAGCACCTCATCCAACCCGAAGAAGTTCTGATGTTCTGGGAGGTGGTGTCAGGCAATGAATGGTACGCCCTACCTCCCAGCAGCCCCACCCCCGACCAACCTCACTTATCCCTAAGCCACGCCCAGACCCCATTTTACCAACGGTAAGTTCTGGACTAAGTCCACCCCCTCTTCAGCACCGCCCACTTCTCACCTCACCCTGAGCCAGGAAGCCAATACTAAGGCTCTCAGTCTAGACCCTGCCCTGGCCCCACCCACCACGCCCGTAAGTTCCCTGCCCTGGCCTGAGCCCCCTTCACAGCTTCAGTGAGAAGGTTCTAGGGTTCAGGGCTTTCAGGCCCGAGTTTTCACCTCGCAGAAATGTAGATATGAAATCTGTCCCCTGCCGGGAGGGTTATGAGGATGAACCAGATGGAGGCAGAGGGACACATCCTGGGGGTAAAGGGCCAGGAGTTGATTAGGGAATGGTTAAAGGTGGGCCCAGCAAGCCCCCCACTTCTGCTCTTGAACCTATGAATGGCCCTAATCCTAACATGACAAGGATGGTTCATGAGCCCTACTGTGTGTACTGTAGGTGACAGGGACCTCTGCCCTAGACCCCCATCTGCTCCTCCCTGGACCTGTCTTTTCCCCTCACCTTTGCCATAGAAGTATTTCCGGTAGTAGCCAGCACCCAGGTCTGCATGCTCCAGGCTATAGGCTGTGCGGTTCTGTGGCTCCTCCAGGACAGACACAGCCGCATTGGGCAGCGCAGGGGGCACTGGTGGGGACACTGGTCCACCCAGGCCTAGCTCACCCTCACCCCCAAGCTCACTCACAAAGCCAGGTGCCCCAAGCAGCAGGTCTGAGCTGTCTGGCTGGTCCTCAGCTGATGATGGGGTTCCAGAGTTGACCTCTGAGTAACCCCCAGCTCCCCGTGGCCTTGGAGACCAATCAAAGAGCAGGCTCTGTACATCATAGTGGGCAAACCATCGGGGCTCAGGAACTGGTGGGAAGGCAGGCTCGGGCTCCTCAGCTGGCAGCCCCAGCAATGCCAGTGGGTCACTGAAGAGCCGGGTGGGGGCTGCAGCAGGGCGGCTGGCATCCTCGTGGCTGTGGGCACGGGCACGGGGGCTGGCTGGTGTGGGGGGCCGGGCCTCGCCTGCATCGCTGCCGCTGGGCCGGGGGGGGGCCCGGGCTGG
>NW_006159755.1:2618027-2620416 GCF_000334495.1 Tupaia belangeri chinensis | reverse complement strand
CCCGTGGACCGCCCGGCGTGGCCGGGTTGGGGTGTTGGGTGCCCAGCCGGTAGGCTGAGGTTGCGGCAGCGGTTCCTGCCCTGAGAAGAAGAGGGCTGCTTAGAGGGGCCTGGGGAGAAAACAGGAACCCAGCCCCCAGCCTGGTCCTCCAACACCCGGGTAGGCTTCCGGCCCCTCCGAGACCATCAAAGCCACTTCCGCTTTCCTGGCCACTTCCTCGTCTGCCTAGGGCTGAGGTTTCCAGCCCCCTCCTCGGCTTAGTGCTAGGCAGGGTCGGGGTTAGGCTGTTGGGCCTTAGCCCTGAGGGTCCTGAAGCCTGGGAAACCCAGGGCTGCCAGGGCTCCCCAGTTCCAACCCACACACCATGGCC
The DNA here is from genome assembly GCF_000334495.1 of Tupaia belangeri chinensis. Classification (NCBI taxonomy): domain Eukaryota; kingdom Metazoa; phylum Chordata; class Mammalia; order Scandentia; family Tupaiidae; genus Tupaia; species Tupaia belangeri. Next base: position 2,620,046 of record NW_006159755.1, on the reverse strand, counting down.
TTTGATGTGAGGGTCCCCAGCAAGACCTGGCCTAACGGGACAGATGATTTATCTCAGCTGTGACGGGAAACCCACGGGGCTACACTGGTGGCTGGGTACTGCCCATTTGACAAAGGGAGGACGTCCTGTCCCCAGAGACCTTCCTCCCTGTCCCTCCCACTTCCTGCAGGGTCCCTGAGGAGCCAAGCACCCAGAGGCTGGGTTGAAATACCCTGGCCCTCACAGCCTCAATACCTCAAGGACGTAGGGGTTCCCTGAGGGCGACAGCAGGGCTGCAGGAATGGAAAGAGGACTTCCTTCAGTACAGGAAGTGGCCCCAACACTAGGCCCAGTCCCCTGCCTGGCCCCCACATCCTGAGGAAGGTGCCGGGGTCACAACATCTCAATCATGAGACCTAAGTCGGCCTGGCCTGGAGGACAGGCTGTGGTGCCCACACCTGGGGGCAAGAAAGGGAGCCATGCTGACCAGGTTCCTTTGCTGCAACTGAGACCCACAGGGACCTCTGTCAACCTAGAATCCTTGATGGGGACAGGGAAGTCTGAACCTGTGTGATAGGTGACAGGTCATACTGAAGTCTAGATAAGTTCTTGCCTGAAGCAGTTCCATGTCATAGCCAGGATCTGAATCCCGGTCTGTCAACCTTCAGGGCCTAAACAGAGCCGTTACCTGCTCACTTCTGTCCCTGTGTACGTGGGTGTTGTGCTGAGACTCAAGGTCTCACAGGATGTAAGACTGAGACAACCAAGGCCCCAGGGACCTGCTAAAATACGGAAATGTGGCGAGGCCAGAGGCAGGTGCAAAAGGTTGTGTGAGAACCTGAGGGGGAGCCACACCCAGGTGAACACTGGATGGAGTGGGCAGCTAGGGCAGGGACTGGGGACGCTCCACTGGGGCTGCAAGGCATTTGTTAGTGAGTCTTCATGCATCATCCAGTGACATCATGTAGGACTGGGCCAGAAGGGAGTGGAGGAGGGGCTCCATCCACCACTCAGCTGGGACTTCCAGAACCAGGCAAATAAAGGCGTCCAAAACTCAGGGTGCCTCCTACCTTGGTTACTCCGAGAACAAGCTCTGACATTGACCCCACAGCCTGCCATCTTTAAAATGAGGTTAACTCTTCCTGTCCCCCACTCAAGATGCTTGAGACAGAAAGGAGGGTAAAGCCAGCAAAGCTAGCCATGTGTGTGCATGGCGGATACAGGCCCTAGCCCCAAACTCTAGGCACGTGCAGGCTTGGGCCTGGGCTACGGTGTGTGAGGAGGGGTGGAAGAATGCGTGAGTGGGTCTGTGCAGACCCCTACTCTGTGGGGACCAAGCACATGAGTGAGTTCTGTAAATGTGTTCACCCAGTCTATGGGCTGCCTTTTGCTCTGGCCCAGTGCCGGGCTCTGGCCCAGTGCTGGGCTCTGGCCCTGCCTTGGGGGGGGGGATGTTCTTGGGCTCCCACCCTGCAGCTTCACACAGGGCCCATTGAGGCCGGGACATTCCTCCTGGCCTGTGTCACTGGGGGGAAGGGACCGACCCCGCCCCCACAGATCCGGAAGGCCTGGCTGCCCCAGGAGGAGGCGCTGGATGTTTCCCAGCACATCTGGAGGTCATGACCCCATTTCTGCTGCCAGGGGGCGCGACAGATGTTTCCTCCCAGGCCAGCCTAGGGGGGGGGGGAGTGGTGTGCAAAGGTTCAGAAGGCCGCCCAGGAAAAAGGGGTGTACCAGAAGAGGGGGAGCCCGGCACACACTCAGCAGCAGCAGCACTCGACAGCACTGCCAAGAGGAGTCAGGAGCCTTTCCCTCTGGGGAAGGCGGTCACACAGAGGGAGTGGGGGCGGCCGGCCGGAGGCAGGGGGAGCCAGAGCCAGGAGGGAGACTGGGAGAGTGCAGGGGGCGAAAGTGGCAAGGACCCCCCGCGCCCATAATCGCACCAACACGGCCCACGGCCAGGCCACTTTCTCCCCCGTCTGGCCCTACCGTGGTGCCGCCCGTCTCCCGCTCATACCGGTACCGCTGAGGCTCCCCGCC
>NW_006159755.1:2612866-2616616 GCF_000334495.1 Tupaia belangeri chinensis | reverse complement strand
AAGAGCAGCCTGCAGCCGCGGGAAGCCGGCGGGCGGGGAATCCAGCCCTGGAGGTGGTCAGCCCTGCTCACAGCCTGAAGCCGGGCCCAGCTCAGGAAAGCCACTGGGCCTCTAGGTGCAGTACTCACTCTCTTGCTCCATTTCCTTGGCTGACAAATGAGACGTGTACCTGCCTTCCACACTAAGTGGGAGGGCTAGAGGTGGCCACCTAGTGTCCAGCTCCCCAGCTCTGCACACCACAGGTACTCCAGGACTTCAACTATTTTATGGAGCACTGGCTAAGCACTAGGTGCCAGGTATTCTACACGGGCTCTCATTTATCCTTCAAACACCTTAGACAGGTGCTGTCATCTCTTTATGCCTTGCAGCAACAAATCCCGAGGAACTTGGACCAAGGCTGATGAGTGCAAGAGCCACTACAGCTGGCAATATTTGAACATATGGGGGTGGGAAATGGAACATGACCACCTTCAGATTAAGGCCTGAAAGGGAAACGGGTTTGTGGAAACAAGCTTGTGACCCAGTCCTGCCTGAACCCCACTTTGGTCTGACCTTGATCCTCCATTGTACCCTGGCCCCACGTCTTTCAAACCCCTTATTTGTGCTCATTTACCCCTAAGTGATCAACTCCTCTGGCCTGTACCCATTCCCAGATACAAGAAGAAACTGCCAACCAAAATCAAAAATAGTGTTATTAATTCTGGTGTCTCTGAAGCACAGAAAACAAAACAAAACAAAAGACCAAAAAAAAAAAAAAAAGAAAAAAAAAAAAAAAAAAAAACCAAAAAAAAAAAAAAAAAAAAAGAAAAAAAAAAAAAAAAAAAAACCAAAAAAAAAAAAAAAAAAAAAGAAAAAAAAAAAAAAAAAAAAACCAAAAAAAAAAAAAAAAAAAAAGAAAAAAAAAAAAAAAAAAAAACCAAAAAAAAAAAAAAAAAAAAAGAAAAAAAAAAAAAAAAAAAAACCAAAAAAAAAAAAAAAAAAAAAGAAAAAAAAAAAAAAAAAAAAACCAAAAAAAAAAAAAAAAAAAAAGAAAAAAAAAAAAAAAAAAAAACCAAAAAAAAAAAAAAAAAAAAAGAAAAAAAAAAAAAAAAAAAAACCAAAAAAAAAAAAAAAAAAAAAGAAAAAAAAAAAAAAAAAAAAACCAAAAAAAAAAAAAAAAAGAAAGAAAGAAAAGAAAAGAAAAAGAGAGAGAGAGAAACCACTCTTCCCACATTTCAGGCCCCAGGTCCAGGCCAAGGGGCCACTTCTGCAGGCAGAGCAGGCCCAGGGTCCTGGCCACAAGTTCAAAGTGGGACCAGCCCATGGGTTTGGCTCTTAGGGCCTGCTGGGAAGCTGACTGCCTCAGTTTGGGGAGCCCAGGTCTTGGACTAGAAATGAGATCAAGGGTCAAGGTCAAAGATCTGGGCCAATGAGTTCCGGTACTCTGGCTAAGGCAGCCAGAGGTCAGGGTTCACACGTGGGAGCCAAAGCCACTCAGTTCCGTGGTCCAGCAGAGAGGGCCAGAGGCAGCTGAGAAGTCCAAGTTACTGAGTCCTGGGATGGGATCCAGCAGGCACCAGGCCGCTCAGTACTGGTGTTCCAGCAAAGGCTGGGCAGCAGGGCTCTCGCGTTCCTCAGCAGGGGCAGGCCAGTCACCCGGGGCCCCAGTGGGCGTGCCACTCTCAGGGGCACTGCAGTCCAAGTCAGGAATGTCCTGAGCTGCCCTGGGGGGTGAGGCCTCAGTGCTGACATCTGGGCTGAAGCTGAGGTCTAGAGGCACCTGAGGAGGCGAGATAGGTTGCCAGATGAGCAGACCTGAGCCTTCTGGGACCCAACCCTCCCACAGATCCTTTACCTGAGATTTGGGGGTGCCTCCTTTGGGGCTCCCTGAGGCTGGCTCTCCATCAGATCCTCCCAGCCCCTTCCGACCCCCTAGGCTCCATTTCCCACTGGGGCCTTCAGAACTAAGGAGACCAGGGCCAGGGGGCCGTGAGGGCCGAGGACCCTCAGTGGGGGCAGGTGAGGCAGGGGGTGGTCCAGGAAGCCGAGGTGGGGGCCACTGCAGCAGGGGAGGGGGCCGCCCATCACCAGAGCTGCTCATAGAGGGCCGCGGCCCCCAGCCAGGGCCTGGTGGGAGAGGTTGGTCACCACTGCCTGTAGGAGACAGATAAGAGAGCAGAGACTCAGCTGGGCTGTCCTCCTCACCCACTGGTTCAGCCCAGCCTCGCTGGCTCACCTGCTGTGTTCTCAGGCGTGGGGTGTGCCAAGGGAGGGTTATTGCTGAGGGAGGTCAGGCCGCCACCTCCACAGTCCGAGTCGTCCACATTCCCACCACTATTGCAGCCAGCACCACAGCCTTTATGAAGCCTGGGGTGGGTGAGGCAGGTTGAAAAGGGGTCAGAGCATGGTATGGTTGAGGCCAGAGGCCTTAGAAGCACAAGTCCACAGTTCCAGGGCAAGCCATCTAACATCACCAAGCCCAAAGGCGCTCATCGCTAATCAATTTTGACACTTGTTAACTGTGTTTTAGTGAAAGGCTATGGGGTTGGTAGGTGGCATGGTGACTAAGGTGCTAAACTCTCGCATGGCTGACCATGGCTTGAGTCCTGGACCTGGTGGCTTGGTTTCTCATTTTTCCTCTCTCTCCTCTCAAATTAAAAAATGATGATAATAAATAATTTCTTAAAAAATAAAAAAAGCTGGGACAAACAGATGGCATAATGGTTTACATCACTGGACTTCCACGCAGTCGACCGTGGTTTGAGTCCCAGACCTGGTGGCTTAAAACTCTTGCTAGGCGCACATGCGTGTATGCCCAAAATCCCAAGAGAACAGATTATGGCATGGCCATCCCCCTGGGAGGACGATTTCTCACTTTCTGTCTCTCTGGTGAGCACACATGCCCTATAGCAAAAATCTCTCTCTTGAAAATAAAAGGCCAGGTCTTGCAGGTGACATGGTGGTTGGTTAAGGGCACTGGACTCCCATATGACTAACTGCCATGTGGTCAGGTCCTGGACCTGGTGGCTTACTTTCTCACTTTCCCTCTCTCTCTCTCACTCTGTCCTCCTCTGGTCAAAATTTTAAAAATAAAGTAAAATGAAATAATTCTTAAAAAAAAAAAAAAAAAAGTTAAAGGCCACTGTGACCTGTAGGGGAAGAATAAGGACCTCCTGGAGGGAGAGGATCAGGTCAGCTCTGGAAAGGGGGTCATCCCTTGGAGTTGAAACCTTGGCTCCAGCACTTCCTCACTCTAAGCCAAAGGAGGGAGTGACTTCCCCTCTCTGCACCTCAGCTTCCTTCCATGACCCCCACATACTATCCTTTCACAAGGGCTCTCCCTTCACCAGGCCTCTGGGGCGAGGGCTGGTGGGCAGAGCTCACCTCTCCCAGCTGTGCAAGAGCCAGCGGGCGATGGCACCCAGGCTGATGGGGCCACCCCACAGCGCCCGCAGCTGGGGGTGGCTGCCGGCCAGTGAGGTGGTGAGGGGTGATACATAGATGGGGTAGCCCAGCGGCTGGTCACAGGAGGAATTGATCATGTTGCGGAGTGCTTGCTTGGCGTTCTGGATGCTGCCACGCTCGGGGTTGCGGTTGCGCAGAAACACTAGCTCCTGCTGCTGCCCGGCCCACAGGCCTCTCACACACTCACGGTTCACCTGTGGGCAGTCGCACCCAAGTGTCAGGGGGCTGGCGCCAGGAAGAGGGGCCTGGGCCAGGGTGCATAGGGCTATCCCCACCTTGATGACGCGGAAGCTGAGGTGGCGCCGG
>NW_006159755.1:2611038-2612812 GCF_000334495.1 Tupaia belangeri chinensis | reverse complement strand
GGAGGCGTCATCCATGACGTGGCGCAGCGCCAGCAGGGAGGGTGTGTTGCTGAGGATGGCGCTACGCCAGGCGGGGTCACCCTCGTGTGAGATGACCAGCCGCTCCTCATTGGCCGCAATGGCATCATACAGGGCCGCCGGCTCCTCGTACTCATCTGGGGAGGTAAAGTGGTCCTGGCGGGGAAGACAGGATAGGGTTAGCAGCCCCTGCCTTGGGAGAGGCTGCATCCCACACCCTCTCACACTGTCTGGGCACACTCCTCCCCACCTGGTGAAGCTTGAGGGCCATGCGAACCCCGGGAGCTACTACGCGGTGAAGCAGGTCCATGTCGGCAAAGACCCACTCATCACGTGGAGAGGTGATGCGAAAGTCCCCCTTGAAAAGGGCGTGCAGGCCGTAGAGGAAGGGCTCCAGGCTGGGTAGGGAGAAGGACAGGAAGGTGAGTGAGGGATGTAAAAGAGCCAGGGCCTTAGGTTTCAGAGTGATCTGTGCCGAGACCCTTCCCCATGCTGGGTCTGTTTCCCCATCTCAATAAGGAAGCCAGTCTCTGCCCACATCCCTCACAAAGCAGTGAGGAGCAGGCAAGGCCTGAACCAGGAAGTGCCTTGGCCGGGTGAGAAGAGCTAAGATGGCTACTGCCACAGACACCTGGGCCTCTTCACTGGGGGGCGGGTTGGGGGAAGCATCAGGCCAGCTGGGCCGGCAGCACTCACCTGGCAGACATGCTGTGGGAGGCTGTCCCCAGGGCCCGGCGGCCCAGCACACACAGACCAAAACACAGGGTGACTAGCGGTGAGTTCCAATCCTGGTCCACGGGCTATGGCACAAGGACCCCCCCAAGCTTAGACCTGGGACAGGGAACTTGGGGTAGAGACTGGGACCCAGACCAAGGGAAGCTCAGGGTGAGGGGAACCCAAACAGGGAAAGAAGTAGGTTAAGTCCAGGAACCCAGAGCGCTGAGTAGGGCAGCCCCAGGGCAGTTGTGGCCCCACCTGGCTGCGCCGGGAAGCGCAGTACTGGATCCATTCAAGGTGCACTGCGCAGAAGGAGGGCAGAGAGAGGCCAGAAAGGCGCAGGTCATAGTCCTCGTCCACGCTCAGGGAGAAGGTGGGGTCCGAGTCAGCGTAGCCAGGGGCCCGCACAGGCCGCAGGGCTGCGGCAATGCCCTCATGGCTCAGCCACGCCTCCAGCTTTGGTGAGCGGCTCACATAGTAGATGATGCTCTGGGAGAGAAGGGGCAGGGGACAGTGTCAGGGTGGGGCCCAGCCCCACCTGAGGCCACTGGAGGAGAAGGGTTCTTTTCCCAGGTGGAGCCAAAACCGACTTCCTAGGACACTCACCAGCTCTGGCCTATCTCAGCTCCTGAAGCCACAGGGGCACACTGGCTCCCCTTCTCTAGGCTAGGCAGGAGTGGGAACGCCAACAGGAAGCTCCCACTTACTCAGCAAAGAGCCCTGTGCTATGGCAAGTGCTCCTGGGCAGCGTATGTGCCTCCTCCTACTAGTCCTAGAACATGCCCTTGTCTGTAAGGGAGACAGCTCAGGCACTTGCGGCCTTGCCCGCCATCACACAGCAGAGCAGATTGAGCTGGAATCCAAACCTCCTACCTTCAACCCCATCACTGTGGGGTTCCTATATGAGGGATTGGGAAGTTAGGCTGAGGTGGAGAGACTGCCTACAGACTAGTGGAGCCTAAGTCATGGGTCCCTTTAAGGCAGCTGAAACAGCACAGCCATAGAACCTCTTTTTTTTTTTTTTTTTTTTTGTGATTTT
>NW_006159755.1:2603882-2610991 GCF_000334495.1 Tupaia belangeri chinensis | reverse complement strand
TTTTTTTTTTTTTTTTGAGAGATTTTCACTGTAGGGCGCGTGCGCTCGCCAGACAGACAGAGAGAGACATAGAGACAGAAAGCGAGAAATCACCCCCCAGGGGGGATGGTCACGCCGCAATCCCTTCTCCTCCATTCTCCTCTCGGGATCTTGGGCACGCACGCACACGCGCCCGGCATGAGTTTTAAGCCACCGGGTCCGGGACACGAACCGCGGTCGACTACGTGGGAGTCCAGCGACATAGCCATTACGCTAACTGCTGGTTCCCAAGAACCTCTTTTCAGAAAGAAGTCAGAGAGGCCAGCAGGTGTTAAGGATGCTGGACTCCCACATGGCTGACCATGGTTCGAGTCCTGGACCTGGTGGCTTGTTTTCTTTCTATCTCTCTCTCTCTCTCTTTCTCTCCTCTCTCTCAGTCCCTCTCTTGTCAAATTTAAATAAATAAGTAAATAAAGTTAAATAAAATAAATTTTTTGGAGAGGTTAGGGTAACCACGGTCGACTACGTGGGAGTCCAGCGACATAATCATTACACTAACTGCTGGTCCCAATAAAATAATTCTTAAAAAAATAAAAAAAAGTCAGCGGTTGGGAACCAGCAGTTAGCATAATGGCTATGTCGCTGGACTCCCACGTAGTCGACCACGGTTCATGTCCCGGACCCGGTGGCTTAAAACTCATGCCGGGCGTGTGTGCGTGCGTGCCCAAGATCCCGAGAGGAGAATGAAGGAGAAGGGATTGCGGCGTGACCATCCCTCCTGGGGGGTGATTTCTCGTTTTCTGTCTCTATGTCTCTCTGTCTGTCTGGCGAGCGCATGCACCCTATAGTGAAAACCTCTCCAAAAAAAAAAAAAAGAAAAAAAGTCAGCGGGACAGCAGGTGGCATGGTGATTAAGGGCACTGGACTCCCACATGGCCAACCACAGTTCAAGTCCTGGACCTGGCAGCTTGCTTTCTCTCTCTCTCTCTCTGGCCAAATTAAAATATATAAAGTAAAATAATTTTTTTTTTTTTGGCTATAGGGCGCATGCGCCCGCCAGAAAGACAAGAGAGACAGAAAGCGAGAAATCACCCCCCCCGGGGGGGGATGACCACACCACAATCCCTTTTCCTCCATTTTCCTCTCAGGATCTTGGGCACACACGCACATGCGCCTGGCATGAATTTAAGCCACTGGGTCCGGGGCTCAAACCATGATTGACTATGTGGGAGTTCAGCGACATAGCCATTACGCTAACTGCTAGTGCCAGGAAAAGAATTCTTTAAAAAATAAAAAGAAATCAGAGAAGGGCCAGCGGATGACATAGAGGTTATGTTTCTGAACTCCTACATGGCCAACTATAGTTCAAGTCCCAGATCTGATGGCTTCAAAATCATGTCAAGCATGTATGCTCAGGATCCTGGGAGGAGAATGGAGCAGGGATTACAGGGTGGCCATCCCCTCTGGGGGTGATTTCTCACTTCCCCTCTCACTATGTCTGTCTGTCTCTCTGGCAAGCACATGTGCTCTACAGGAAAGACCTCTAAAAAAAATTAAAAAAGAAAGAAGTCAGGGGCACAGTATCTTATACCCCAAGTTAGGGTGCCTGGTCGCCTTCTTGAGATTCTAGCCCTACTGGTTTCTAAGCAAGGGTCCAGGCAAGTGGAGAGGAGTTTTCAGAAGGTGGGCAGCTAACACAGCCAGGACGGATAGGCAGTTTGAGGCTGGCACGGGGATCCCGTGTGCCACCCCGAGATGGAGCCGAGGGGTTGGCCCTTTGCCTGGGTAAAGGGTGGGGAGGGCTGGGAAAGTGACGCAGCTAGCCATAGCGAAGGGTACTCAGGCAGTAGCGGAGTCTAGCAGGATGGCTATACTGGACTGTAGAGAGACCAAGAGACTGGTCAGAGTGACCAGAGTACAAGTCAGGAGGAGCCCAGGGTCTCAAATAGCTCCCTAAAGTCAGTGGTTATACAGGAGGAGCCTCCTGAGCTCTTGGCACATGGGGGCTGACCTGGCCCCTACATCCCCTTCACCATGGGCAGGTGGAGGGCCGGGGAGTGCTGGGCTGGCCCCTCACCGAGAGGAAAGGAGTGAGGTGGGCAGTTTCAGGCTTCAGACAGCCCCACCCCACACTGACTTCTGTCCTAGGGAGCACCTCCATAGCCTGAGCGTCACCACAGCCCTTGAGGAGACCCAGAAAGGAAAAGCTTCGGGGGCAGGGGAGGACCAGGCTGCTTGGATAACTCTGGCCACCGCCATCATGTTCTGTGGTACTCCCACCTCAGGGTGCTTCTCGAGAAGGAAACTGGACGCAGGTCCGATGTGAGCAACAACTCCTGCAGGGGAGCCTTTGGTCGGTGAGCTGGGCTCCACCTGCCGTGCGTCCCGAGCAGTGCTGTGCACTTTATCCTGCTCTCGTGTTCACCAGACTGTGAGGGAGGCCTGAGACCCGTGTCCTCAACTATAAAGGTGCCAATTACACTGGCCCTGCCCCTTTCAAGGCTTGCTGAAAGGGTCCAAGGTGATAACGAACGTGCCTAGGCTAGGAAAATCTGTGAGGATCCCCTGAGCTGAGGCTCAGGTGTGGAGAATGCGGGGGCCTGTGTCTCTGCAGCTGCAGGAGCTGGACCAAGTGGCCCACTGCTCTGCAACTCCCATGGGAAGGGCAAAGTATGGAGAGGGCACTATAGGGAGCCAAGGCTGCACAGAAAGGGCTCTGCCTGGTCTGGCCAACCTTGAAGGCTGGAAAGAAAATTCCCCCAGTACTTCCCGATGTACTCACTGGGCTCCCTGTGCACCTGCCTCCCCCAGGCCCCATCCAACCAAAGTTCCCCACACTCCAAGTCCTTAGAAAGCCTCCCCCAGGCCCTCCAGGCACCTCTGCTTGCTCTGGTTCTGCCCAGACTTTTGAGGCAGCCTTAGCCATGGCAAGGCAGCTTCCCCGTGGGACTACCTGGCAGGGTGGACGCCTGTCTCCACCTGGCAGCCATCGAAGGCCAGGGCCAGCAGAAGGCTGTGCAGCTGGGAGCAGAGCTCCTAGGAGGGAGCGGGGGACCTGGCGAGGGTGCCTCTAGAGATGGGACAGGAAAGCAGACGGTGATCCCTAGCGTCCTGAGGCTGGGGATATCCCTCATTTCTGGACCATGGCCTCCTCTTGGCGGCGTGGGACATGGGGAGGCTCACAAACCCTTCCCTAAGAGTGGTGGGGAAGACAGAACGACAGAAATTACAGCTTCGCTGATGAGTGACATGGATGGACTACCCAATGGGGCTTCATGGGACTGACCCAGAGAGACCCTCAGGTGGGCAAACGCACTTGGGCCCCAATGGGTCACTGCTCCAAGCCACAGATGGGAAGCTCCAAGGCATATCCTAAGAGGGTACATGGAGATGTGACCAATAACCCACCCCACTCCCATAGTACTCTATTCTTAGCGCCCTAAACCCTCATTTCACAGAATCGCAAGGACTCCCATTTCTTGGAGGGGGGTATAAACTGAGGCACAGCAAGGGAAGTGACACTGCCTAGAACCCCCAGCCTGGGCTCCTGTGCCTTCCACTGTGCCTCACCAACCCCCACCACCAGTATGTCTTGAGACCCTCGGGCCTAGTATGAAGCCCCAGGCAGATAGCAAAGTCCAGTGGCCAAGCTGCCTGGCGTGGCTCCAAAACCTGGCTCTGCTGCCTTTTCCTAATTCTGCAGCCTCGGGCACATTGCTTCACCTCTGCGAACCACCTTCTACACCTGTGAGGCATGGGGCCTCTCTGGGAGGCAGGAGGAACTATAGCCAGCTCAAGAAAGGTGCCTAACAGTCTGCCCTGCTGCTTGGCAGGTGTTCCTGTGAGTACCATCAACGTGACACCGTCAGCACCATTACTCCTCGTAGGCGCTGTTGGGTCTCAAAGGCTGGTCTCAGCAACTGCGCCTACTGGGACTAGCAGCCCAGCGAGGGGATCTGAGCACATGCTGCCCACCTGGCCCCACACTCACTGCCTCCATGTGGAGGGCTGCTCTGGGTACCCTATCATCAGAGCCTGTTGGCACCTTGGAAGATCCTTTAACCCTCTGAGTTCTCAGCTTCCCTTGGACAAAACAGCCAGCAATCCAGATCACCCCAGTCAGTGAGCGTTCACCAGCCGGGACCCCCTGCCCAGCCAGGCACCTGCCTGCCATACCTTGACGTAGTAAGTGATGAGGATCTTGCGGAGGTCAAAGACCTGCAGCATGGAGGCAGCATTGTTGTCACTAATGCTGTAGCCCTCCAGCACATACTTGCTGGCTGTCACCTCCCAGGCCAGCCAGCGCTGCCCAAAGGCGGCATTGAAGGACAGGACCCGTGGCAGGTGGCCGGGCTCACAGCAGCAGCAGCCTTCATCCTCCTCCACACCCTCGGTGATGGCCTCCACCTCGCGCTGCTGGCAGTATGTGCCTGTGGGAGGGGTGCTCAGTCAGGGGGCCACTGGGCAATCCTGCCTGCCTCCTCAGCCAGTGTCCAAGGCCTGCTACCGCTCACCCTCCACCCCATCCACATGAGTAAATGTTACTAATGGATAAATTAGCGAATGATCCTCTTCCTCCTAACTCCCAGCAGCTAAGGGGGGATGGGGTGGTGTAAGGGCAGAAGGATCTGGATTCCTCATTTATAGAAGCGAAGACTGAAACTCAAAGAGGGGATGTGACTTGAACAAGGTCATGGTGCTCACAAGCTGTGCTTAGGGCCTCTCAGCACCTTTGAGGCCTCTTCTGAAGCTGGCATCCAACACATCCGTCTTCCCGACAACAAGAAGCTGGCACACTCCCCGGGGGCCAAGCCTGAGACCACAGAGCAGTCTGGGGAGAGCTGGCATGAGAACCCAGGGCTCCAGGTCCAAGCCGTCACCACAGTGGCCTGCAGAGTCACTATGGACCCAGTTAGGGCAGCGACAGAGCTTAACCAAGAGACCTTGCCACCTCATTGCTCCTCTTGGCAGCATGGGGCTGCAGGAGGCTCACCAACTGTTCTCTAGGAGTGGATCGGGAAACCCAGGCCCAAGGAAAGAGTGCCTTGCCCAAGATGACCCAGTCAGCCAGAGCAGAGCTGGACTGGAATCCAGGCCCACGCACTATCAAACACGAAGCCCTACATGAGGCCCAGGCAGCATCTGCCCACCCCGAGGCTCACCCCGGAACTCAAGGCCACGCAGCTGGAAGGTGACGAAGCCATTGCCAACCTCGATGAGGTGCACCAGGGCATTGAGGTAGTCAGAAGCCAGGACAAAGCAGTCGCCAGGGCCATAGTTGCCCCAGCGGCCCAGCACCAGGTCCCCACACAGCGTGTGCTGTAGTGAGCGTGTCAAGTGCTCGTAGAAAATAGAGTTGAGGTTGTTGTCATCAGCGCCTGGGACAGACAGACAAATAGGCCAAGTGAAGGTAAGCAAGACTCCATCCCTGGAAGGGCCCTGCCCTAAAGCCCCGTGGATTGGGTACACACCAGGGTTCCGGTCCAGCTGCGTAACCAGGCGGGTGTTGGAATGATCCACACGTTTAGTGCTGTCCAGAGAAAGAGCAACAGCACAGTTGGCTGAGAGAGGTGACTGACAGTTCAGATGACGATTTCTGCCTGCCCATCAGTGTGTCCTCTGAGCCCACTTTTGTGCTGAGGCAAGTGCCAACGATGACAGCCCCATGACAGATGATAAGGCTGAGGCTCAGGGACATGAGAGGATTCACTCAGGACCACGCAGCCAGGCTGGGCCCCACACCAGGCCTCACTGCTTCCAGGCTGAGCCCACTACTTCAAGCGCCCTCCACCTGCCCAAGCACTCAAGACCTGCTGCAGGCCGCTTCCTGAGTGTGGTCCAGCCTGGGCTCCAAACCCATCCCTTCTTTCTCTGCTGGGCGCCCATCCCTAAATCCCTGAGACTCACTTGTAGTCCCGCTCCCAGAACTTGAGGGGCCGTGCATAGGACATGATGAAGACAGCGCTACCCAGCAGGGGGTTGAGCGGTGTGGAGAAGAGCCCCGAAAGCAGGGCCTGGACAAACAGCATGGCCGAGTCTGGGCACAAGTCAAGGAGGTGACAGACACGTGGGACTGCCCCAGATTCCTTCATCACCCACTACCGGCCCAGGCTGCAGCCCTCCCTGCACACCCTCACCCCGACAGTGGGCAGCAGGTGGGATACGTGGTACGGCGAAGGGCTGGGCAAAGGCATGGAAAGCCGAGCCCCAGGTGATCTGCCATGGTGCGATGTAGGTCAGCACAAAGCGCAGCTTGTACAGCAGGTCCCACAGCTGGTCGGGCGACAAGGAGAGAGGGTGAAAGACACAGGGTCACTCATGGAGGCAGGTCTGCCAGGCTCCTAGATGCCAGGCCTCAATCAGAGCCCATGCGGAGCCCAGCTTGAATCACCCCAACCCCTTCTCTCTAGACTAGCCTGTAGGTACCCGGTACCATTGGCAACCCGACTGAGCTTTATGGAGGCATTAGCCATTTAAGTCCCACACAGCACCGGGGCTTCCTTGTGTTTGTTTTTTGAGAGGTTTTTGTTATAGGGCGTGTGCGCTCGCCAGAAAGACAGAGACAGACAGATAGGAAGTGAGAAATTACCCCTTAGGGGGGATGGCCATGCCATAATCTCTTCTCCTCCATTTTCCTCTCTGGATCTTGGGCACACACACACATGCACCTGGCATGAGTTTAAGCCACTGGGTCCAGGATTCGAACCGCAGTCAACTACATGGAAGTCCAGCAACATGGCCATTACATCAATTGCTGGTCCTGAGGCTTCCTATTACTGTCCCATTTCATAAATGGGACAGCTGGCATTCAGGGAAAGTAGAGAAGATAAATGACCTGTTGGGGCCACACCAGTCAGTAGTGAGGCTGGGCCTGGACCATGGCACTAAAAGTCAAGATAGTCAGAGGTCCTGCACTATCACGGGCCAGGCCAGAAAGCAAGAACAGAACACTCACAGGGGGACAAAGTGAGAAAAGGCTCAGCGGCTGGCCCCGTTCATTGGCTGTAAAGTGAGAGCCAGATCCTACATGGCCAGCCATAGTTTAAGTGCTGGTCTTACAACTTTGAAAAACATGCTGGGTATGTGTGTGTGTGTGTCCCAAATCCTGACAGTATAGAAATGAAGGAACG
>NW_006159755.1:2592674-2603008 GCF_000334495.1 Tupaia belangeri chinensis | reverse complement strand
GAGTGTGATGTGATTGCATCCCATTGAGGGGTGCTTGCCCATTCTGTCTCTCTGGGAAGCACACATGCCCCTCTGGCAATAAAAAGACTTGAGCCCACTTGGGGTCCGAGACACCACTGCAGGCCTCCAGTAAGTGTAAGAATATTTGATCCTTTGCTCAAAGTGACCCTACAGCTCTGAGCAGAGAATCTCACAAATGGGAAGGGCATCTGTATACAGTCAGGCCCTGGGGGCTTCCAAGACAGCTCTAAAACAGGACCATGGTTAGCATAGGGGTAGAGGTCAGATGCTAATATACAGAGGACAAGACTAGGTCCTCACTATCTCAACTGTCCTGAGAACTTAACTGTTGTGGAGTCAGGCCTGGGTTCAAATCCTAGCTGATTCCCAATTCCCAGGATGACCTGAAGCAAGTCAACCTCTTTAAGCCTCTGCTTCCATTCTGCGAAGAGCGGGAAGAGGTAACTCATTTCTTGAGTAGCTGCTGCAATGGCCCACAGTGGGACTGACATACAGTGGCAAGTGACAGGGCCACTGGCCCCTGGGAAGACCCTCCTCCCCCAGGCAGAAGAGTTCTGCTCTGGTCCCGTTGCATAGCCTGGAGTCTGGGCCACAGCCACTAGCCCACCTTGCTGCAGAGCAGGGACATGAGGAAGTAGTCGAGCAGAAAGCCCTGGGAGAGGCGCGGGTAGTCAAAGTGGAAGAGCAGGACGGTGAAGGCCAGGGTCAGGTACTGCTGGGGCGGGCAGCAAAAGGCCGAGCGCAACAGCTTCAGTCCAGCCACGGTCATCAGCAGCGCCCGGCAGCTGTGGGTGAGGGGCAGGCATTGGGTGTCGGCGGGGGGCCTAATGGGCGGTGGGTACAGGTGCCCCACTCCTGGCCCGAGAGCCACCCAGGCCTTGGCCCTGCTGAGCTGGCCCCTGCTCTTCTGGACCAGTGCTAGTCTCTGCCCCTCTAAAGGGGATGAGGAAGAAACCACTGTTCTGAAGGTGGGAACTGCGTCAATGTGGCGCATCAGGAACTGAGGTCCTACTTGAGCTTGCTGGACAACTATAGGCACAACTCGTCCCCTCTCTGGCCTCCGTTTCTCCACCTATCAAGTGGGAATGGCAATGGCAGGGGTGAGACAGTGGGGGTGAGGTGGTCCTCACTAGAGGCAGAACTTGTCTGGGTGGCTGACGACAGTGTGGGCATCCACCGTGAGGGCGTTGAGCACCACCGCTGGGTAGATGAGGTACTTCTCGACACACTGCAGGCCAGCGTACAGCTTCTCAAACCACATCACCTGGGCGGCACCTGCAAAGATGAGAAAGGACTGTTGGCCCTCCACGACTTCTCTTCCCTAGGACCCTGCAGACTGACAACTTCAGGACCAGGATGGGAGTGCAATCTCAGTGAGAACCTGGGAGGGCAGGCAAACCACAGGCTGTGGTGTCCTGGGTCCCGAGACTCAGGAGTGAAGCCAGGGAATGGGTCAATCGTTGGCAGCTCAAATGAGGGCAAGGAGCCCCGGCAGGCCAAGGGCTCTACATGCCACTGAGCATGCCACAGGCTCTGGGCAGGTGTTCTGCCCTGTTTTGCTGTCTGAAGGCTGACAAGGAAATCTCGAATGCCTATGGGAGGCAGGCAAGGGCCACGGCAGGTGGGCTCGGGGGGCCCCAGTGCACAGTGGACCCAAGCTGCAGGGCTTTCCTGAAGGGGAATTCCCCACTGGCTCAAGATGTGCAGTCACACAGGCATTCAGGCCGGGGAGCAAGTTCTCCCACTGTCCAGGAAAACAAGGAACGTGGATCTTCCCATCACAAATGAAGCTGTTTAAACCCACGCTGGAGAGTTTTTAAACTATTATAAGCCCATTGAAAATGTGCATGAGGCAGATGGCAGCCACGGGTGGCCAGTTTGTAATTCTGCACAGAAGACCCTTCCCGGGGTCTGGAATTCTACTTGTCCCATATTCTCAGACAGCAAGGAGGGCAGAATGGCAGCACAGGCAGGGAGAGAGCCCAGGGCTGAGCTGGGCAGGGAAGAGGGTGGGCAAGAGCCCAGTAGGCACAGAGGGCAGGAATGGCGGCAGAGAAGGTGTGTGGGCAGAGGCTGCCCCCTGCTGGCAATTCTGAACCAAGAGGACCAATTCTCATGAGGCTGTTGGGCTCCAGCCCAGTTGACCAGGTGCAAGAGGGCAGTGGGCACTCACCACGCACTTCGTACTGGCTGTACTCCAGAGGCTTCAGCACTGGCTGTGAGAGGCAGAACCAGGGCAGCTGTTTGCGGAGCTGCGGTAGCAGGTAATGTGTGAAGAAGCCCACGGCTCCAGCCAGCGCGTATAGCACGAAGCCCAGCACCGACTACAAGGGAGAGGCCAGGGCTCAGTCGGGGGCCTAGATAGGGCTACCTGGCACATGCCGGGCAGGGGCCACCCAGGACCCTCAGGCTGAGCAGGATCTTGCCAAGACAAAGGAAAGGGACAGCCTGGGCCACACGAACCTTCAAGGCGATGAAGACAGTGCTGGCACTGATGGCAAAGGTGAGCACAGCGATGACCACGCACATCACCAGGTCAGAGTGCAGGACCTCACGCTGCAGGGTCAGAGAGACCAGCTTGGCTGCCTGCTGCCCTGAAGCTGGCTATGCTCCCACCCTGGCACCCCCAGACCTGCCAGTGCCTCCCGGCAGAGCCCACACTTCCACTCCTCACCACTGACTGGCGCATCTTATCTGGCAGGGGGTCCGGGGGCTCAGCCCGGGCTGTCTCCAAACTCCTTTCCTCCAGCTCAGGGAAAAGCTTGCTTCGGATCAGAGACCTGTGAAGTGAGAATGAATCAGGGGCTGGAGCTAGGGAGGCCACCCCTTCCTCCCAGCCCTTCCTCCCATGGGCCCCGCGATCCAGAGACCAGGATCAGACAGTTACAGGCATGTGTGCAGACCCACAGACCCTTGAACCCTTGCCATGCAGATATAAACACACATACACACGTGTGCGCTAACGGGCACATGCAGACACCCACCAGAGCACAGTGGGGTCACTGCTCTGCCGGCTCAGGTGGTAGGACAGCGCCACCAGGAGACCACAGAAGACGGAGAAGAGGACAGGGACGTGCTGCTCCGGCCAAGGAGTCTGGGAAGAGAATCCATGCTGGTCAGGAGAGGTGAGGGTAAGCATGGAGGGTGTCCCCCATTGGAGAAGCCATTGCCGAGCCCAATTCACAGCCCCGTCCCAACAACCTCCGTGGGCTGCAGCAAGTCCCCCACCCACAGGCCACCCCTACCTTGATGGCCCCAAGGCAGAAGCCGTAGAGCAGAGCAGCAGCCAGCAGGCTGCGGGATAGACTGAAGACTGCAGTGAGTGGGCTGGTGGCAGCTGTGTGGAGGGGAAAACCAAGTAAAGCCCAACTCTTACCTGCTGGCATGCCCACCCCACCCCCGCCTCTGCTCTGGAACCCCAGAAGCGAGCTTCCCGGGACACCATCCCAGCCCACAGTTCTTGGCTTCCCTCAGCCCCGAGAGGCCTTCAGAGCCTCTAGCATGGGTTTAAACCACTTGCCTGGGGAGAAGAGAGGCAGAGACAGGGTCCTTGAACCCATGGTACAGATGTGGGAGAAGGCTCAGAAAGGGCTGGAGCCCCGGCCTTGACCCATGGACCCTCTCAGCCCCACCTTGAATCCCTGTGGGCAGCATACCTGTTCCCCCAAAGCCATGCATATCTATCTGCTCCAGCAGGTACATGAGGCAGGTGTTGACCTGGGGCAGGAGGCCCAGGAGGAAGACGAATGGAAAGCACAAGGTGAACACTGGCGGGGAGGGGAAATGAAGGTCTAGTCAGCCAGTTGGCTTCCTTGGCCACGCCTCCAGGGCCACACACGCCCCCCCACACCTTGGCCCTGCCCCAGCCTCACCAGTGGCCACATCTCGGGCGCAGAAGAAGAAGGAGGCGGAGAAGAGTGTGAGGCCGTAGAGGGAGACAGGTGGGAAGGGCTGAGCTGAGCCTAGGGCGTCCAGCAGCCAGATGAGCAGACAGCAGATACAGAAGTAGACAGGCCGGCTGTATGCAATCACCCAGTTGTGGCCCTGGGGAGGCAGCCCATGAGGAGCTGGGCCACCCCATGGACCACTGTCCAGGAATGTGCACTCAGACATGGGGGTGGGAAGGTGGCTACAGGGGTGATGAGGGAGCCCTGCCCCCAGCCTGCCTCACCCTCCTCTCCACCTAGCCCAGCCCCTTTTGGGGCCTCCTGGCAAGAGGCGCTGCTCCCTGGGTACTCACGTGCATGGGAGATGCTGCGTCAGGCTGGACACTCTGCAAGAGACAGAGCTGTGTTGACAACGAGAGCTGGCCCCCACAGGAGAGTCAGCGGCCTCAGGACCCACTTGGCTCTACCACTGGGCAGTAGTGAGCCACCAGGCAAGACCCTGAACTCCTGAACTGTCCTGAGGCTGTTTTCTTACTTGTAAGACAGGGGGCTTGTTACAGGGTAACTTAAGCACCTTATCTAACCTCAAAACTGCAGTAGTGGGAAGGGGAATGTCTGGGGAAAGGTTGGTCAGGGAAGGAGACCCAGGGATCCAGGTCTGACCTTCAGCAGGGAATACTGGCAAGAGGCGATGACCAGGCAGAACTGGAAGACCCAGATGTCAGTGAAGAAGCCCTTGAGCAGCAACAGGTAGCCCAGGAAGGCAACAAGGCTGCTTAGCCCGACACCGAAGATGTTCTCCACCACCCCACGCGTCCTGCAGAGACAGCTGAGTCAGGGTGCACCCCTCCTGCATCCTCTTCTAGTAGAGGAGGGGAGATAGGATTCTGCCCTAATAGCCCACGCCAAGGTTCTGCCCATGCCAGCCTTGTCCTCTGAAATGTCCAATCTACGACCTTGCAGGGAGCAGACCTGGCTGTACCTGCTCCAGAAGAAATCCCGTTGTTACCTTGCAACCCCATCTCTGCCCTCTCTACAAGCTGAGTGCTCGAGGTGCCAT
Source organism: Tupaia belangeri chinensis (assembly GCF_000334495.1). Classification (NCBI taxonomy): domain Eukaryota; kingdom Metazoa; phylum Chordata; class Mammalia; order Scandentia; family Tupaiidae; genus Tupaia; species Tupaia belangeri. The sequence continues at coordinate 2,598,040 of NW_006159755.1, read as the reverse complement.
CACTCCTGGGACTTGCCCCCATCCACCTCCTGCTGCCAAGTAACCATGTGTGCTACACTGTGCACACCACCACAGGCGTGCAGCGTTATACACCTGGCCACAGTGCTCAGAGAAATCTACATGGACAGGAGGCCAGGATAAGGCTGCTAGGCCCAAGTCCTCCACAACAGATGACAAAGCCACATGACTTCTCCAGGTCTAGGTTTCCCCTTTCCCCTCTGAGAAATGGGAAAGGTGAGACAAATAACTCGTGAGCTTATCCCTCCCCCCCCCAGGAAGATTTTTGCTATAGGGGGTGTGCACTCACCAGAGAGACAAAGAAAAAGCAAGAAATCACACACATACACACCCCCAGGGAGGGATGGGCAGGCTGCAATCCCTTCCCCTCCATTCTCTCCTCTTAGAATTTTGGGCATGCACACACACAGTATTTGTTTGAAGCCTCCGGGTCTGAGACTCAAGCTGCGGTCGACTAAGTGGGAGTCCAGCGACATAACGGTTACACCCTCTGCTGGTCCCACTGTGAACTTTTTTAAGCACTCAACTTTCTAATCAAATCTAACACAGCAGCAAATAAAAATAACTGACTAGGGATAGTTTGCTTTGAGCAAGGCTTTGGGAGAAACAAGGGGCTGCTCCCTGGGTACTCACGTGCATGGGAGATGCTGCGTCAGGCTGGACACTCTGCAAGAGACAGAGCTGTGTTGACAACGAGAGCTGGCCCCCACAGGAGAGTCAGCGGCCTCAGGACCCACTTGGCTCTACCACTGGGCAGTAGTGAGCCACCAGGCAAGACCCTGAACTCCTGAACTGTCCTGAGGCTGTTTTCTTACTTGTAAGACAGGGGGCTTGTTACAGGGTAACTTAAGCACCTTATCTAACCTCAAAACTGCAGTAGTGGGAAGGGGAATGTCTGGGGAAAGGTTGGTCAGGGAAGGAGACCCAGGGATCCAGGTCTGACCTTCAGCAGGGAATACTGGCAAGAGGCGATGACCAGGCAGAACTGGAAGACCCAGATGTCAGTGAAGAAGCCCTTGAGCAGCAACAGGTAGCCCAGGAAGGCAACAAGGCTGCTTAGCCCGACACCGAAGATGTTCTCCACCACCCCACGCGTCCTGCAGAGACAGCTGAGTCAGGGTGCACCCCTCCTGCATCCTCTTCTAGTAGAGGAGGGGAGATAGGATTCTGCCCTAATAGCCCACGCCAAGGTTCTGCCCATGCCAGCCTTGTCCTCTGAAATGTCCAATCTACGACCTTGCAGGGAGCAGACCTGGCTGTACCTGCTCCAGAAGAAATCCCGTTGTTACCTTGCAACCCCATCTCTGCCCTCTCTACAAGCTGAGTGCTCGAGGTGCCATCACTCCTGGGACTTGCCCCCATCCACCTCCTGCTGCCAAGTAACCATGTGTGCTACACTGTGCACACCACCACAGGCGTGCAGCGTTATACACCTGGCCACAGTGCTCAGAGAAATCTACATGGACAGGAGGCCAGGATAAGGCTGCTAGGCCCAAGTCCTCCACAACAGATGACAAAGCCACATGACTTCTCCAGGTCTAGGTTTCCCCTTTCCCCTCTGAGAAATGGGAAAGGTGAGACAAATAACTCGTGAGCTTATCCCTCCCCCCCCCAGGAAGATTTTTGCTATAGGGGGTGTGCACTCACCAGAGAGACAAAGAAAAAGCAAGAAATCACACACATACACACCCCCAGGGAGGGATGGGCAGGCTGCAATCCCTTCCCCTCCATTCTCTCCTCTTAGAATTTTGGGCATGCACACACACAGTATTTGTTTGAAGCCTCCGGGTCTGAGACTCAAGCTGCGGTCGACTAAGTGGGAGTCCAGCGACATAACGGTTACACCCTCTGCTGGTCCCACTGTGAACTTTTTTAAGCACTCAACTTTCTAATCAAATCTAACACAGCAGCAAATAAAAATAACTGACTAGGGATAGTTTGCTTTGAGCAAGGCTTTGGGAGAAACAGGATCACTACAGTCCCACTTTGCTGCATCTTGGAGGAACCTAAAGAAACACCTGTGCAGGCAGGCTCTGCCAGGGCACCCTCAGCTTCCCCAGAAGTCAGGTTCTCAAATGCCGTGCCTGCCTCCACAGGTCCGCAGAAAGCCAGAGCCCAAGGGATTTTAGGAATCAGAGAAGCAGGTGGGTCCTCACCGGTCTAGCAGGGCCAGCAGGGCAAGCCGCTCATAGCGTACAGAGGTCCAGCGGCCGGGAAGAAGCCAGTACTTGTAGCTGTGCTGGGCACGGGGTGGTGCCTCCTCCATCAGCGTCTGCTCCTGGGATTCGTGCAGGGAGTCCTGGTCCAGCAGGTCAAACTGCAGTCCCCACAGCCGCGACCATCAGCCCTGCCGCCCCCCATATGATCTGTTGCCACCCACCCCACCCAACACACTGGCCTGGTCAACCATTTCCTTCAGCACAGAAAGTCCCCCCTGTTTAACAGTCCCGAGGCCTGCCCCGAGTCCCCATCACAAGGGCCTGGTCCTTTCTCTAGGTTCCTAGGGTACGGTCTGATGGCTGCTGGAGCTGCTGCGGACTGAAGTCTGGCACTAGCTCCCACTTCTGTCTTCCCTACCCAGGCAGAAGCTCCCCCTTCTTCCCAGACTATGATACTCACTTTGGAAATGTTACCCTTCCGACAGAGTCGCCGCTGTCACTCTGACCATCCTACCTTGGAGCACAGAGTACCTGGCCCCAAGGACAGACCTGGGTGCCAACGCCAGAACTGTGAGGGCCTGCTGAGCGCCAGACCGCTTGAAGTTTCTGTGCCCTTTGTTCAATAAGCATTTATGAGGCTCAGCTGCGGACTGGCCCTACACTGGGCTGTGAACACATGCACCGAGGCAGAAGCACAGCCCCTGCCTCTGCAGGTAGTCGTCCACCGCCTAGCAAGGACAAGGCAGTTTACCGCACACAGGTGTTTAAAAAAAAGCCCGGTGAATCAGAAAGGGCTCTGCGCACCACTCATAGACTACTTGTGGCCTCAGGTGTTAAGATATGTGGCTCCTCCTTTTGTAATTACTCTCTGAGGCCACTTATCCATTCCTAGCGCTTCTGATATTACTAGGCTGCCCACAAAACTATTGCCGAAATTGGGATACTCTTAGGAGTAAAAGAGGATACTACTAATAACTATGCTGAGACAAAGAGCATTAACAGAGAACGCCCCCTAACCGGACACATGTAAAGTGCAGAGCACAGGGAACAGCACAGTCACCCTCGGGCTATCTAAACTGCCACTCTTACAGACAGCATTGTTAACACGCCATCCTTGTTAACTGCAGGCCCTTCAGAGATTAGGAAGATTCTCCAGACAGGTTTGTAGAACAAGCCAATAAATGACTTAAGTCACTCAGACCCAGGGCCTGTGCCCCTCTGTCAGGTACCCACGGTCAGGACAGACTCAGTAAAGGCCCTGGAGCCCTCACTCAGTGGGGTCTGTATCCCTGAGGGTGCCTGGGCAAGCTCTCGACTCAGACAAGGCTCAGTGATCTGTCCACCCCCGACTCCCTCCTGTGTGAACAACCCTCCCCCAGCCGCTCCTCACCTCTGGGATCTCCAGGGGCACCCGGCGCACCTGCATGCCCTGCAGGACCACAGGCCTTGGCTGGAGCAAGTTCAGGCCACCAGTTGCCTCAGGGACATCAGCTGAGTGGAAGCTGGAAGAATGCGAGTGGCGATCCCTATGGGTAGAGGCAAGTGGGTCAGAGTCATGGGACTTGGTAGGGCTGAACGTCCCATGACCAGGGGACTCAGGGACAGAAAGAAGGAATGAGGAGAGAGCACATAGCAGAGGACCCCTCTCCCAGGGCCTGGTCTGTGAGTTGTTGAGGCCACACTCCTTCATCTTCCTTCAGCAGCCCTAGGCTTACTGGAAGCCTCCTGCTTGGGGGTTACAGAGCCAGGATCCCTGCAGGTCTGTCCTTCACTGCTTCCCATCCTCCTGCCCTCCCATTCCTGAGCTGCTTCTGACCCAACTCAGCAAGGGAGAGAAAACTCCAAGCTCAGGGTACCCCAGTCCCAGCCCCAGGAAACATAGCCCATCAGGCAGCTGGTCCAGAAGAGACCGAGCTCAGGACTCACCAGGCCCCGTTCGCTGCCTGCTCCCCTTGCTGCCCTACAGGGTTCTCGTAGCCACCTCCAGCCAGCCCAAAGGTGTAGGAGCGCCGCACACCTGGGGCAGGGGTGAGGCGTCTGTGTTAGGGAGAAGCAATGCACAGCCCACGTGTGCATTGGGGGCATCAAATGAAAAAGAACATCTTGCTGTGACTCCTAAGGAAGCTGTGACTCCCATGGGGACCTAGAGCTGGATGGGAAAGGGCCCACAGGCCAAGAGTCTGGGCACTGTGGTCAGCCCACCCTGGGTTTGTATCTCCATCATATCCCTCGCTCAGCCTGACTTCAGGGTGAGCCTTGGTTTCCTCAACAGCAGGAAAGGACAACTGAGGACAACGTCAGACAGTGTGAGTGGAGCACTCGCCACAGGGCCGAGGAGGCAGTAAACGTAAAACAGCCAAGGCTGGTGCTGGAAGAACACAGCCCGTTAACTGGAGACAAGAGGTGGCAGTGGGCAAGCTGGGGTCAGACGCTTGGCAATAGATGGAGAAGAGGCTCACCACTCTCGTCGTAGAAATAGTGCACAGCGCCCTCGGAGGTGTCATCAAAAGTGCAGGCCTCGTGCACGTTGGCCCCCGCACGAGTGAGCAGCAGCGAGGAGGCAAAGTGCAAGGCAGAGGGCAGGGTCAGCGCCCGGGAGTGGGAGGCGGCCCGGCCCCGCTGGGCCTCCTGCAGGCTGCTGGGGAGAGGGAGCTCCAGGGTCAGCACCAGTGAGAACCCACAGGCTCCCTCTGCCTCTCAGCCCAGTGGTAAGGAAGCTCACCTGGGTGGCGAGCCCATGACAGAGGCTGGAGGGGTGGGGTTGCTGCCTGCATTGTGACGCCTCCGGATCGCCTGGGTCCGCCTCACGTTGCTCGAGCGGTCCCGCTGGCCCGTCTCCTCGGCTGTTGCCCAGAAAGAAACCCTAAGTGTAACTGACAGAAGCCTATCCAGAGTCAGAGCGTGGGGGCTGGAGGCATGCACTCCAGCATAGAGTTGAAGGTCAAATCTAATCCTACCACACCCTGGCCCTGGGGTCCAGCTAGGGCACCTAGCCACCTCTGCCTTGGCTTCCTCACTTGGAAATAAATAAGGACGACACTGATCCACCCTGTCCCACCAGTGGCCATGAGGATGAAAGCAGACAATGAGACTCCTCAGGGAAGAGGGGCTTAGGCCCTCGCTGCAGAACTAGGTGGCCAAGCCCTGCTTACTTGAGAGGTCTGGCAGGCAACACTAGCCAGCCCCTGA
>NW_006159755.1:2587533-2592413 GCF_000334495.1 Tupaia belangeri chinensis | reverse complement strand
CCCAGACACTGAATCTACCTCCACTCACCGCCTGAGGCAAAGGCTGAGCCCATGCTGCAGGCCCACACTCACCTGCCTCTGCCCAAACCCAAGCCCCCAGCTGACCACCCCATCCCCACCCCTGGAACCAACACTCACCTCCCCCCACAGCACCTTCCTCCTGAAGTTCCCCCCGCCAACCCGGCTGGTTGGCAGCAGGTCCCCTACGGGCCTCAGCAGGCAGGACAGCAGGCTCACCCGCAGCCAGCTCCACCCCAACCTGGGCCTCCAACTCAGCCTTGGAGCCAGCTAGGGGAGCCCGTAGGACATCACCCCCTGCCCCATCCATGCTCAGCACACGTGCATGTGTTTTGGCGCTGGCAGTACTGGGCGTCCGCTGGGTCCCATAGGGCCGCTTGGGAGGCACAGCAGTTCCTTCCTCAGCCCCATGGGGGGCCCGCCTCTTCCGGGGCCCCCCTGCGGCACCCCGGGAGCTCTCTGGGGAGTAGCAGGAAGTAGAAGAGGAGCTGTCGGTACTGTAGAGGCGCTGCGATCGGAGACTGGAGGCCGGGCTCAGTTCACTGCCCTCACTGGTGTCCTCATCCTCAAAAAAGCCTCCGCCCTCAAGCAGGGGCCGGCGAGGGGCACGGCCAGGTGGAGAGTGTCTTCGCACAGGTGGCCGCCGTTTGCTGGGCCGCAGCAGGGCTAAGTCCTTAGGCCGCACAACCAGGAGCGGCTCAGCCGGGCCCGGTGGCGTCCCTGCCCCAATGACTGTGTCAAAGGAACGCAGTGTGTCATCTGAGGGGACCCCAGCATCTGGCGAGGCAGGCAGCTCGGTCTCAGAGGGCGGGTCTGTATCACTACCCTCAGGAGCCTGTCCACCAGGGGGGCTATCCAGGTGGGTCGAGTTGGTCTTCTCACTCTTGAAGCTGCTCAGTGTTTCCCTGTCAGTGCCACTGAAGCAGGAATCTGATGAACCGGCTTTCTGGGGTGTGGGCTCGCCGGAGCCCCGTCGGTCCAGGGGCTGGTAGCCGCCTGCTCCTCGGCGCTGTTCCCGTCGACTGCTGGTCCTCACCAGGGCCCGGTCAGGCCGAGTCAGGGTCAGGAAGCTTTTGCTCAGCTCTTGGCTGAGGCTCCCCTTCAGTAAAGGGCTCATGGGAGTGTCAGCCACACTGCTCCCACTCCAGGGAGCTCCGTCTCCAGCCAGGGGAGAACGCTCTGAAGAGTCCGTGCTGGGGAGAGAAGGGTCTGGGGCAGCCCCTGGAGGTGTCTGGGGAAGATCTCCAACTGCCAGAAAAAAAGAGGACAGAGAATGAGAGAAGGATATCCTGCAAAAGAAATGAGTAGCTAAAAGAATCATGACCTCTGCTTTCCCAAAAGCCCAACCAGGACAGAACTCAGAGAGGATCCCAGCCAGGAGCACAGAGGGAGCCCCAGAATAGAACAGAAGTTGGGATGACTCAAAGGTAAGAGAGCTAGTCTCCCCCACTCTGTCGTACCATGCCCACTTACTCAGTTTCTCCTGCGAGCTGAGCTTCAGCATCTCTCTATCCGCTGAGGTCACTATCACGTTGTTGCTGCCCTGCTCCCGCACGAGCTCCTTGATGTCTGTAACCATGGCCCCAGAGGCATCAGCAGGACCTGGGGCGGCTGCCTGCCTTCCCCTGTTCCATACCACCTCCCGGCTCTGAACGGCAGCCACCTACCTCTGAGAGGTCCAGAGTCTTCCATCCGGGGCAGTAGCTCCTGAGCAGACAGAGAGACATGAGGGAGCAAACAGGCTAGACTCAGTCTCAGAGCAGACCCACAGTGGAGACCCACTCCCAGATAAGCAGAAGGAGCTAAGAGCTGGGACGACTCACCGAGACCTGGTTGAAGCCAAACACGGAATGCTGGGAACTGCAACGTACTGGAGGGGTGGAACTTACTTTCCGAAACACTGTCATCTCCACTCCAGGGTCCCTTGAGTGGAGAAAAAGCACAGCAGCAGTTCTGAGCTAATTTCCCTCTATACATACACTACTCAACACCTTCATTACTCCTCACTGCTGGTCCTCACCAGGGTCCAGACTTTGGCCTGGCCTGGCCGGACCCTGGGGAGGATCAGCGGTTGAAGAGTGATGATCCCTTTACAACTCCAGGACTGACGTTAGCACATACGCTCACATTCACTAAGAAAGCCAATGTTCCTGGAGCCTCTAATCCACCCTCCAAGGCTCAGGCCCAGGCTCTAAGAACCCTCAAACCCCAAAACACAGCCCCTGCCCCTCCCACCTGGGTGGATTGCTGTCTCCCTGGGCAGGCTCTTCCTCTGGCTCTCCCATGGTAGAGTTGCGCTTCTCCACAATCTCGCCCTGGTCGAACATGGCATGCAACCGATAGTTCACAGTCTTGATGGTAGCAAAGATGACAGCCACCACAAGGCAGTACACACCAGCCACCATCAAGCTGGGGGGCAGGACCTGGAAATGGAAGCAAGTCAGGTCCTTTCTCACAAAGCCCTGCCCGAATGTGGTGTTTCTGCCACCATGCATGGCTAGGAATAATAGATCCACAAAATGACTTCAACATGTCTCCCTGCAACCAGGACAAAGGCTGTATCACAGGACCATCTTAAGCCCAACTGGACAGAGATTAAGGGCTCTACAGCACCCGATCCAAGAAAGGAAGAATTTGTTCTCTCCTCCACACACAGGTCCAAACTCTGCAGCAATTGCTCTCCATGCACACTCCAGTGCCCTAGCATAGCCCCAAATTCCTGACAGGCTGCCAGTCCTTCATGACATACCGCCCTCCCTTTCCCAGGAGTTACAGGTGGTGGCCAGTGCCTCACCATGTACAGCAAGAAGGGAAAGGTGAGCAGGAAGATCCAGACATAAAGATGGAAGCAGTTGGAGAAGGTGCTCTGGTGCGGATCGAAGAACCAACCGCCGGTAAGCGAGGCCCCCCACACCCCCTGGCGCAGGATCTGCAACACCTGCGACCCCATGGCCCCGCCGCTGCTGCGCGCGCCCCCCTCCCGGGACCCTCATGGGGGCGGTCCCCGGCCCATGCCCCGCCTGGTGCCCGAGGGCCCCGGGGGCCCGACCTCCCGCTCACGCATGGCCCCCCCAAGGGGGGAGGTGGGGGTCGGCGGGGCGAGGATGTGGGCAGGGGGCGGGGTCGGCCGGGGCAGTCAGCGGTGCGAGACCCAGAAGCGGGGTTGGAGCCGCATCAGGGACAGGATCTGGACCCCCACCCCTGGCTCAAAACTGTTTCAAGGGGCAGAGAGGGCAGGCAGGCGCGGGGCACGGGCCGGGCACCAGTCGGCGGCATCCAGAGGTGGGCGTGGGGTGGGTGCTCCCAGGATGCAGACGACGGTTCCCTTGGCTCTGGAACAGGGAGAGACCCAGGACCTTGAGGCCCACTTCCGGGGTCGCAGATCACTAGCTTGGGGCTTCGCGCTCGCCCCGCTTCTACCGGTGCCGGCCCAAAGGGGAGGCCGGAAGAAGAAGCCGCGAGCAGCCAGCCTGCAGTAGCGCATGCGCCCAACGGATCAAGTTGGGACCCGGAAAAGGAAAACCTGACGGCATGAATGCGCAAGCGCCGAGAGGTGGAGGAACGAAGAGACGCAGGAGTGCCCTTTAGGCTTGCGCAGAGTCCGGATCTGAGAATCCAAAAAGTAGGAGAGTTTCGGCGCATGCGTAAACCCAGGCGTTGCCAGGATAGACACCATTGGGTGGAACGAAAGGGATAATTGAATAGACATTGGGTAGCGGCATAGTAGTTGGCGTAAAGCTCATCCAATGAGTTTCAGGAGGCGGGGGAAAAAAATGGAGGCGTGACTCCCCAGGAGTGCAGCCAGAGTTCTGCACAACCGGAGCACGCCCGCTTGGCCCTCCCCTTTTCGTGAAGAACCTCTAACGTCAGGAGAGTCTCTCGCCCCGGGCTGCCTCTACTTCCGGGTCAGAGCTCAGACCGAGTAAGTAGAGAACTTCGTAAAGACCCTCTACCGGCAGGAGAGTCTCTCGCCCCGGGCTGCCTCTACTTCCGGGTCAGAGCTCAGACCGAGTAAGTAGAGAACAACCCTCCGGAATAGGCAGGAATAGTCGAAAAAGGATAGCGTCGTTTTTCTTAAAGTGACAGGCTCAAGGCAATTGGGGTCAACCCGATCCTGAAGTTGAGGGCGACTTAGCTATTCTGAATCCAATCCTAGGCAGAGTTTTGGACAAAAGTCTCAGGTTTAGCCTACTGGAGAAAGGCCATGAAGAAGCGGATTCTTTCCCAGGTGAGGGGAAGAAGTGAGTCTTAGACAACCCGTTCCAAGAATATGAGATGGCTTGAGTCAGTTTGTCTGTTCTCCAGTCTTCCCCACACCCACCCCACTGACTGCAAAGCAGAGAGCTTCTTGCCCCGTTTCATTTATGAAAAGACTGAAGGTCAGAGAGGATGGATCAGAGTCTCAACTTCATCGCCAAGACCACTCAGGTTTGCTCCTCCCCAAGAGCTGTTCTGTGAGCCCTTTTTGCGGATGCGGATGCAGAGGGCAATGATGGTCCGTGGGCAGCGGAGCACCCCCTAATTGAGGCTGTTCTTAGATCCTAAAGCGCGTTGTAATAGGGCGGTGGGTCCCATACTACTCTCCTTCTGCCTCCCCTGGCCCGCCTACCCGGGAACTCCCTGCCCGGAGCCTCCGGGAGGGGAGCGGTGCAACCCGCCCGCGTCATCTGATGCTGTTTCCTGCAGGAGGGAGAAGAGCGGAAAAAAAGTGAAACTCCACCCTCCACCTCTGCCTCCCGCCCCCGGGGCCAAAGTACAAAGGGAGGAGGAAGAAGGGAACAGGGTCGGAGCCGTCGGGGCCAAAGGAGCCGGAGCCAGGAAGAGGCAGCCACAGGCCAGGCGGGGGCGCGCCCTCCACCCCC
>NW_006159755.1:2554779-2586218 GCF_000334495.1 Tupaia belangeri chinensis | reverse complement strand
GGCCCTTGAGGCCCACTTCCGGGGTCGCAGATCACTAGCTTGGGGCTTCGCGCTCGCCCCGCTTCTACCGGTGCCGGCCCAAAGGGGAGGCCGGAAGAAGAAGCCGCGAGCAGCCAGCCTGCAGTAGCGCATGCGCCCAACGGATCAAGTTGGGACCCGGAAAAGGAAAACCTGACGGCATGAATGCGCAAGCGCCGAGAGGTGGAGGAACGAAGAGACGCAGGAGTGCCCTTTAGGCTTGCGCAGAGTCCGGATCTGAGAATCCAAAAAGTAGGAGAGTTTCGGCGCATGCGTAAACCCAGGCGTTGCCAGGATAGACACCATTGGGTGGAACGAAAGGGATAATTGAATAGACATTGGGTAGCGGCATAGTAGTTGGCGTAAAGCTCATCCAATGAGTTTCAGGAGGCGGGGAAAAAAAATGGAGGCGTGACTCCCCAGGAGTGCAGCCAGAGTTCTGCACAACCGGAGCACGCCCGCTTGGCCCTCCCCTTTTCGTGAAGAACCTCTAACGTCAGGAGAGTCTCTCGCCCCGGGCTGCCTCTACTTCCGGGTCAGAGCTCAGACCGAGTAAGTAGAGAACAACCCTCCGGAATAGGCAGGAATAGTCGAAAAAGGATAGCGTCGTTTTTCTTAAAGTGACAGGCTCAAGGCAATTGGGGTCAACCCGATCCTGAAGTTGAGGGCGACTTAGCTATTCTGAATCCAATCCTAGGCAGAGTTTTGGACAAAAGTCTCAGGTTTAGCCTACTGGAGAAAGGCCATGAAGAAGCGGATTCTTTCCCAGGTGAGGGGAAGAAGTGAGTCTTAGACAACCCGTTCCAAGAATATGAGATGGCTTGAGTCAGTTTGTCTGTTCTCCAGTCTTCCCCACACCCACCCCACTGACTGCAAAGCAGAGAGCTTCTTGCCCCGTTTCATTTATGAAAAGACTGAAGGTCAGAGAGGATGGATCAGAGTCTCAACTTCATCGCCAAGACCACTCAGGTTTGCTCCTCCCCAAGAGCTGCCCTGTGAGCCCTTTTTGCGGATGCGGATGCGGATGCAGAGGGCAATGATGGTCCGTGGGCAGCGGAGCACCCCCTAATTGAGGCTGTTCTTAGATCCTAAAGCGCGTTGTAATAGGGCGGTGGGTCCCATACTACTCTCCTTCTGCCTCCCCTGGCCCGCCTACCCGGGAACTCCCTGCCCGGAGCCTCCGGGAGGGGAGCGGTGCAACCCGCCCGCGTCATCTGATGCTGTTTCCTGCAGGAGGGAGAAGAGCGGAAAAAAAGTGAAACTCCACCCTCCACCTCTGCCTCCCGCCCCCGGGGCCAAAGTACAAAGGGAGGAGGAAGAAGGGAACAGGGTCGGAGCCGTCGGGGCCAAAGGAGCCGGAGCCAGGAAGAGGCAGCCTCGGCCCAGCGGGGGACGCTCCCTCCACCCCCTGCGGAAAAAGACCCAACCAGAGTCCAGACGCTGCCCCACCTTACCCTTGGCTAGAGCTGGAGCCAGGCTCCCAGGACTGCTACAAGACCCAGGAACGCTTGGGCCCCTCCAAGTCGACCATGGTGAGGCGCCGGAGGCCCCAGGGCCCCACCCCTCCAGCCTGACCACTCTGCCCTGGGTGCCCTCCTCCAGAAGCCCGAGATGCGGGGGGCCGGGAGACAACACTCCTGGCTCCCCAGAGAGGCGTGGGTCTGGGACTAAGGGCCAGGACCGGGATGCCCAGGTTCCAGGACTAGGACCTCGGCAACCAACGGGGGTAGGGACCACGGGCACCAAGAGAAGGTCCCACACACACCCCAGTACCAGCTCCTGGCAATGGAGCCCTTGAAGAACCTCTTCCTCAAGAGCCCTCTGGGATCATGGAATGGCAGTGGCAGCGGGGGCGGTGGGAGTGGTGGTGGAGGCCGCCCAGAGGGGTCCCCGAAGACAGCGGCTTACGCTAACCCGGTATGGACAGCCCTGTTTGACTACGAGCCCAATGGGCAGGATGAACTGGCTCTGCGGAAGGGCGACCGTGTGGAGGTGCTGTCCCGGGATGCAGCCATCTCAGGAGATGAGGGCTGGTGGGCGGGCCAGGTGGGTGGCCAGGTGGGCATCTTTCCATCCAACTATGTGTCTCGGGGTGGTGGCCCGCCCCCCTGCGAGGTGGCCAGCTTCCAGGAGCTCCGGTTGGAGGAGGTGATTGGCATTGGTGGCTTCGGCAAGGTCTACCGTGGCAGCTGGCGAGGTGAGCTGGTGGCTGTGAAGGCAGCTCGCCAGGACCCTGACGAGGACATCAGTGTGACAGCTGAGAGCGTTCGCCAGGAGGCCCGGCTTTTTGCCATGCTTGCGCACCCCAACATCATTGCCCTCAAGGCTGTGTGCCTGGAGGAGCCCAACCTGTGCCTGGTGATGGAGTATGCAGCAGGTGGGCCTCTCAGCCGTGCCCTGGCTGGGCGGCGTGTGCCTCCTCATGTGCTGGTCAACTGGGCTGTGCAGATTGCCCGTGGGATGCACTACCTGCACTGCGAGGCCCTGGTGCCCGTCATTCACCGCGACCTCAAATCCAACAACAGTGAGTCTCGGGCATGCTGGAGGTGGGGGGGTGGCATGGCCCCAGTATGTACCTATCCCCGTCCCTCAGCTGAGCCTAGCCAGGGAACCACAGGAAGGAGCTGACCAGAGTTATTCCTGGGTTCACACCAGCTCCAAAGCAGGAGTCTCAGGCACCCAGCAGAGTCCTCCTCCCGCAGACCCAGGAGTTTTTGACCCCAGCCCGCAACAGCAAGAAACAGGGTTCTCTCAGGTGGGCCGTAAGTGTCCTTCCTAACCGTGGCTACCATGGCTACCATGGCCACCATGGTTAGGAAGTGTCCTGGTGCTCATGCTCACCTTCCCTCCCTTAAGGTTCTGATCAGAACATCTGAGTCCTGATGCTCTCTTCTCCCACCCCTTCATGGCACACGACTCTTGTAGAACAAGTATCTCAGAGAAGCCAGTCTCCTCCAACCCTATGGCGATCATCCCTCCCCGGCGACATGACCACTAGCTGGTTATTTCAACGCAGAGCCTCAAGTCCAGGCTTCGTAACGAGGAAGGGTGAAATGGCTTAATGACCTGAGCAACCCTGGTGTAGCTGCCTGACACGCAGTGGGTCTTCAACTGTGGGGGGTGGACATTTGAGGACTGAATCATCAAGAGGTCCTAGTTTGGAGTCCCTGGGGTACAGGTGCTGGACTTAGGGAGACTCCATCTCCAACCATTTCAGCCCCTCCCCCCATACAGTACCCATCGTGAGCCCAAGACAAGCAGGCTGAGTGGTTACATGAAGCTGGCAAGCTTCATGTCGTGCCGAAAGCAGGCAGCATTCAGAGAGGCACCCAGTAGGGTGTCTGGGCACTGACAGGAACAAAGTTTCTGTGACAGAGGACACTAGGGTCAGCTGGAAAACAGTTAGACATGGAGGAGGGGCAGGGCCTCAGTGGGCCACTGGGGAGCCACAAAGGATTCTGGAGGGTGGTCAGAATGGCTATTTCGAGCCTCCTGGCCTGGGCTGGCCATGAACAAGGGACTTGTGAGGAGCAGAGGACCAGGACCCAGTACAGTCCAGCCTTGCCAAGGCTGGAGAGACAGGGCAGGGCTACCAGCCACCACACCCACTCTCCTGATCCACAATCAGGACAGTTGCCACTTCTCAGCTTCACCCCTGGATCCTAGCCATCTAGGGACCCTCACTCCCTACCCCAGCTTAAGGGGGATTCCCTGAAGACCCAGGGGGAGGGGACTCCCATCTTCTGTTTTTCCTCCGTTTTCTTTCCAGAAAAAATGGAACAATAGCCCAGGCACTTGCTCCCCACCCTCCCCACAGCTTCCTGCATTTCCTGCTGCCCCTGAGCAGCTTCCTGCCCCTGCTCAAGCCCCTGCTCCCTCCCTAGTCCAGCTGCCTGCAGAGGAGGAAAGAGCTTGGGGGGGGGTTGTGTGAGAGGAAAGAGCCAGGGATTGCCCCCTCCCTCGGCTACCCAGCTTCCCTCTCAGAGTCTGGGTTGTGGTGGCAAAGGGCAGGCAAGGTGCCCTCAGCCTCTCTGAGCCTGGCATCCAGCCTCACAGACCCCAGTCCTAGGCCCGAGTTGCTGTCTGTGGGATTGGGGTGGGGGTGTCCCTGTGCTGGGGGGGGCACAGGCAGGAAACAATGGCATGATTTTCCTGGACAATGGGGGCCTTGTGAGGAGGCCTGGCGGGGAGAGGAGGGGGAATTCTCCAGGCCCACAAGTCACAGGACTGACCAGCCAGCCCGGCCTAGGCCTGACCTCCCCCAATTCTCCCCCAAAGGCCCCCTGCCCAGTTGGAGACCTGGCCCAGGCTTCTCAAAAAGGAGAAGTAGGGACCATAAGAGGGAAGCGGAAGAGGTAGGAGCTGCCTCAACCATTCCTGAACCCTGCAGGCCAGCCCAGGAAGGGTACTGGTGACTGTTCTCTGCCAGACAGCCAGGGAACCCAAAGTAGAGGAGGGGGACCTGAGAGGCTTGCTCCAGCCTTGGAGTCTCTAGCTTCTTTCTCCTCTTGGTGTGCCGTGACTGCCGAGGCCTGGCGTATGTCAGATATCAGAACAACTTGGGTTGGGACAGGTTCAAGGCTCAAATAGACAGCAACTCAGCTTGGAGAAAAACGGGACACAAAGGTGAGGAAGAGGCTTTGTAGGTGTCAATTAAGGGTGGGAAGATAGCAGAATGGTCATAAGTGAAAAGAAATCCTATTGGGACCAGCAGTTGGTGTAATGGCTATGTCACTGGACTCCCATGTAGCCAACTGCAGTTCAAGTCCTGGACCCGGTGGCTTAAACTCACACCGGGCACGTGTGCGTGCCCAAGATCCTGAGAGGAGAATGGAGAAGAAGGGATTGTGGCTTTTTGTTTCTGTCTCTGTCTTTCTGGAGAGCACATGCACCCTATAGCAAAAAAAAAAAAAGAAAGAAAGAAAGAAATCCTGAGACTTTGGGTAAGTTGCTGCCCCTCTCTGGGCCTCAGATACCCCAACTGGCTCCCAGCCTGAGATACTGGGACAGGAAGTACTTTGCCAGTCTATGGGGAAACAGCATCTAGAGACCAGGCCAGAAAGCAGCAAGGGTTGGTCTTCAATAGGAGAGGTGGGCCCTGGCCCCAGAGGAGGCACCTGTTCCCATTCCACCCACCTACCCCAGCCTTTTGCACTGCTCTTTGGAATGAGCTTGCTAAGGAGTACCAAGCCTTCAGTAGCCAGACCAGAAGCTGATGTGAAGTTGGAAGGAAGGAGCAATTTAGGAAGGAAAGGAGAGGCTGGGCATGAGAGATGCGAACAACCGAAACTTCAGGACGGCCGGCCTGTAAAACACTCCTGTTACGTGTCAGATCTGTGCAGAGGCTAACATTCGTGATGTTTGGCCACGTGGTGGCAGCTGGCCCCATGTAGGAAAGGTTTTAAGTTCCTGTCCTGGGGCCTCAGTGAGCATGCCCCAGATCTGGGCTGGAGTAGGTCACGGTAGGACCCTGTATGTGTGTGGGTGGGGGAGGGGACTGTTTCTCTGTCTTTTCTTTCGTAGAAGACATAGGCAACCTTTTTTAAAATGAGTCACCAGGTGGCATAGTGGTTAAGGCAGCTGGATCACACATAGCCTACTGCACGGTTTGAATACTCAGCCCCAGTGGCTTGAAAAAGACGCAGGGAGTGTATACGTGCATGCCCAAAATTCCAAGAGGAGGGACCAGAAGGTGGTGGTGGATAAGGACACTGGATTCCCACATGGTCAACTAGGGTTTGAGTCCTGGACCTGGCAGCTTGCTTTTTCGCTTTCCCTCTCTCTCTCACTCTGTCCCTCTCTAGTCAAACTAAAATAAATAAAGTTAAATAAAATAATTCTTAAAAAAAATTCCAGGAGGAGAATAGAAGGGATTGCAGTGTGGCCATCCCCCCAGGGCTTGATTTCTCACTTTCTCTCTGTCTCATTCCAAGGAGCACACAGCCCAATAGGAAGATTTAAAAAAAAAAAAAAAAAAAAAAAGGTTTTCCAAAAAAATAAAAAAAAAACACACTCTTTTTTTTTTTTTTTTTTTTTTTTGAGAGAGAGAGATTTTCACTGTAGGGCGCGTGCGCTCGCCAGACAGACAGAGAGAGACAGAGAGATAGAAAGCGAGAAATCACCCCCCAGGGGGGATGGTCACGCCGCAATCCCTTCTCCTCCATTCTCCTCTCGGGATCTTGGGCACGCACGCACACGTGCCCGGCGTGAGTTTTAAGCCACCGGGTCCGGGACACGAACCGCGGTCGACTACGTCGGAGTCCAGCGACATAGCCATTACGCTAACTGCTGGTTCCCTGTGATAACCTTCTGAAGTGAGTTTTATTGTCATCCTAAGCTTCATTAACTGGTCAGGACTCAGCCCCAGCCTGGCTCAGGAGAGTTGGGGGGATTTTTTTTTTTTTTTTTGGAGAGATTTTCGCTATACAGCGTGTGCCCTCGCCAGACAGACAGAGAGAGACAGAGAGACAGAAAGCGAGAAATCACCCCCCAGGGGGGATGGTCACGCGGGTCCGGGACGTGAACCACGGTCGACTACGTGGGAGTCCAGCGACATAGCCATTACACTAACTGCTGGTTCCCGGGATTTTTTTTTTTTTTTTAAAGATGAGAACTTTATTTATTTTTCTTTCATTTTGGGAGAGGTTTTGTTTTTGTTTTTGTTTTGGCGATAGGGTATGTGCAACTCGCCAGAAAGACAGAGAGAGACAGAAAGTGAGAAATCACCCACCGGGGGGGATGACCACACCACAATCTCTTTCCTCCATTCTCCTCTCGGGATCTTGGGCACGCTCGCACACGCATCTGGCATGAGTTTAAGCCACCAGGTCCAGGACTCAAACCACAATCGACTACATGGGAGTCCAGTGACATAGCCATTATGCCAACTGTTGGGTACAAGAACTTTTTTTTTTTTAATAATTATTTTTATTGGGGCCGGCAGGTGGTGTGGTGGTTCAAGATGCTGGACTCCCACATGGCCAACCACAGTTCAAGTCCTGGACCTAGTGGCTTGCTTTCTCACTTTCCCTCTCTCTATTCTCTCTGATCAAACTGAAAATTAATAAGAATAATAAAGTTAAATAAAATAATTCTTAAAAATAATTATTATTTTTATTTAACTCTATTTATTTGCTTATTTTGGTGACAGAGAGAGAAAGTGAGAAAGTAAGCCGCCAGGTCCAGAACTCAGTCACGGTCAGCTACATGGGAGTCCAGCGTCCTTAACCACCACGCCACTTGCCGGCCCCAGGTTGGGTGGATTTTGAGACCACTGAGTGAGGAGAAACTGCAGGGAAGTTTGCCAAGCACAGGATGAGAAAGGCAGTTTGGGAAGGCTTGTAGACCTAAGATCAAGGTGGAAAGCTGAGGCGATTCTGCCTGGTCTAGAACTCCAAATGTGGAAGATGCCAGTGGGGCAGGGAAAGCTGGCACCTGAGAGAGGCTGAGACAGCCAGGGGTGGTGGGCAGAGTCTGAAAAGAGGCTAACCTCTGAGAGTGGGGACGGGGACCCTTTAAGAGACAGAACCAAACAAACAGCCAGAGCCTCCTGGAGCCAAAGACAGCAGAGAGGGATTGGCCAGGAGTGTCACATGTCTCCATGAGGGAAGCAGCTGGATCTGAGGTTATAGCTTGAGATTCTCAAAAGTGAACATCCCAGGGGGTGGCAGGCGACGTGCTGGTCCAGGACGCTGTGCTACCATATGGCCTACTGCGGTTTGAGTCCCAGACATGGCAGCTTGCTTTCTCACTTTCTCTCTCACTCGCTCACTCTGTCTCTCTCTGGCAATTAAAATAAATAAATAAAGTTAAATAAAATAATTTTTTTAAATTCCATATTCCCTTAAAAAAAAAAGTGAACACCCAGTTCTGCCACCTCCTCTGAGAAGTCTTCTGTAACTCACCAGGCCATGTTAAGTGCCCTTTCCTCTTCTTCAAGCCCCATACCCTATGCGCACCAGGCCATGTTAAGTGCCCTTTCCTCTTCAAGCCCCATACCCTATGCTGCCCTAATTACTGTGCTGTCAGAATGTCCAGGGGAGCGGAGAGATGCGCTCTGATGCACATTCAGAAACACCAGGTTCAAATTCACTTCGCCTCTACAACACAGTTGGCTATAACCAGAAAAGCACGGGAACCTTTCAGACCCTGATGATTCTGTAACTTTGTCACCTTTCTCTTTCTCTACAAATCCTGCAAGAAGAAAGGAGGAGAAGGGATTACAGTGTGGCCATCCCCACTGGGGGCTGATTTCTCACTTTCTCACTATCTCTCTGGTGAGCACATGTACCCTATAGCAAAAATCTTTAAAAAAAATTTAAAACTTTCTTTTAAGAATTATTTTTTAATTTAACTTTATTATTTTATTTGACCAGAGAGGGACAGAGTGAGAGAAAAAGAGAGAGCGAGAGAGGGAAAATGAGAAGCAAGCCACCAAGTCCAGGACCCAAACCGTGGTCAGTCATGCGGGAGTCCAGTGCCCTTAACCACCATGCCACCTGCCAGCCCCCTAATAAAAAACTTTCACTTGAGCCATTTTTTTACCCCCTGAGAGACTGGCAAGGTGCTGCTTCTCCTCTTTGTGCAGAGTATGGTGGCCCCCTTGGGTCAAAGCCATGAACCCCTGCCCAGTCTGACTATTGCCTCGGGCCTGTGGCCAAAAACCATCATTGTCTTCAATTTATCCCATTCTCTCCATAGGCACCTACATCAGTCTCTCTCTTCTGGGGTCCTTCTGCTGGGAGGGGCTACCTAGGCCAGGTGTGATGGTGACATGGGGGCCTGTGGTGCGAGCGAGGCTTCCTTCCTCACCAAGGGCTTCCCTCCTCCTCGCCACCGAGGAGTGTTCAGATTCACTCTTGCTTCAGTAAAATGGATCTTTATTGAAATCAAAGCCACGAATGCTGAGAGCCTGCCACACTGCCAGTTTCTATTCAGTGCAGCATTAGGGAAAAGTTAGAGCGCTGGCCCTGGAGCCGCACAGACTGGTTGGAATCTTTGCTTTATTTGCTATATGATGGCCAAGTCATTCCCCTGCTCAGTTTCCCCATCTGTAAAATGACAGTAGTAATATCTACCTCATAGATTTTTTTGTTTTATATGTTTAGAGGTTTATGCCTTAGGGCACATGTACTTGCAGGGGTGGGGTGGGGAGAAAAGACAGTAAGAAGAAAAGTGAGAAAATATCCCTTGAGAGGATGGCCATGCCACAATCCCTTCTCTTCCCAGGATCTTGGGCATGTATGCACATGTACCCAGCATGATTTTCAAGTTACTGGGTCTGGGACTCAAACTGCTGTCAGTTATATGTGAGTCCAGTGACATAACTGCTACACCATCTGCTGGCCCCTACCTCATAGATTTTTTATTTTTTTGGAGAGGTTTTTGCTATAGGGTGCATGCGCTCGCCAGACAGAGAGAGAGAGACAGAGACAGAAAGCAAGAAATCACCCCCCGAGGGGATGGCCACGCCGCAATCCCTTCTCCTCCATTCTCCTCTTGGGATCTTGGGCACGCCAGCACACACGCCCGGCGTGAGTTTTAAGCCACCACACCCGGGACGCGAACCGCGGTCGACTATGTGGGAGTCCAGCGACATAGCCATTACGCTGTTGGTCCCCTACCTCATAGATTTTTAAACGCAAAAGCTGATTATAAAATGCCTGGCCTCAGACCAGCAAATGGTGTAATGGTCATGTCACTAGACTTCTACATAGTTGACTGTGGTTCAAGTGTACGTGCCCAAAATCCCAAGAGGAAAAGAAAATTCCAGTGGAGGAGAAGGGATTGTGGCATGGCCATCCTCTCAGGTAGTGATTCCTCACTTTCTGTCTTTCTAGTGAGCACACACACCCAATAGCAAAAATCTCTCTCTTAAAAAAAAATGGGGGCCGGCAGGTGGCATGGTGGTTAAGGTTGCTGGACTCCTTCATTGTTGACTGTGGTTCGAGTCCTGGATCTGGTAGTTTGCTTTCTCACTTTCCCTCTCTCTCTCACTCTGTCCCTCTCTGGTCAGATTAAATAAATAAATAAAGTTAAATAATTTTTTTTTTTTAATTCTGACCTGTAGTAGACCCTCTGTAAATGTATACAATAATTGGCTTTTCTCTCTCCCTTTTTTTTTGTTTTTAGAGGTTTTTGTCATAAAGCATGTGTGTTTATGGTGGGAGATGGCAAAGACAGTGAGATAGAAAGTCACCCCATGGCCATGCCAAAATCCTTTCTCCATTCTCTTCCTGGCATCTTAGGCACTCATGCACATGCACTTGGCTTTATTATCAAGTCACCAGATCCAGGACTGGAACCACAATTGGCCATATGGGAGTCCAGTGATGTAACCACTATGCCACTTGCTGGCCACTGTCTTTGTATTTTTTTTTAATTACCAGAGGACACATACACTAGCTAGAAAGAGAGAATGTGAGAGAGAAAGCATGCCCTAGTGGTCCATGGTCACACCCAATCCTTTCTCCTCCATTTCTCTATGCCTTCAGGATTCGGGACATGAATCTGCAACTGGTGTTGTCAAGCTTCTGGAACAGGATTTATTCATGTATTTGTAGAGACTTTTGCTATAGGGCATATGCACTTGCTGGAGAGACAAAAAGCAAGAAATCACTCCTCCTTCCCCAGTGGGGCGGGGATGGCCGTGTTGCGATTCCTTTTCCTCTGTTCTCTTGGGATTTGGGGCACACATGCAAATGCACTTGGTGTGAGTTTCAAGCCTCCAGTTCCTGGACTCAAACCGCAGTCAATCATGTGGGAGTCCAGCACCTTAACCACTAAGCAACCCACAGGGCAGGATTTAAACCATGGTGAGGTGTGTGGGATCCATTGTTCTATGTAGGGCACGTAACCACTGCACTATGGGCCTGGCCCACCAGCATTGCTATTTCTGTCTGATCCACCCACCGCCAGCTGTGAGCTCTCCAGGGCAAGATTTAGACCCCAGCCAGGATGTCTGTCAGAGGAAGGTTTGCTCCCAGTCTTCCCCTATCCCTACACCTTGATCCTGGAACACCCACGACTCTGTCCCTCTTCTCCCCAGTTCTGCTGCTACAGCCCATCGAGGGTGATGACATGGAGCACAAGACCCTGAAGATCACTGACTTTGGCCTGGCCCGAGAATGGCACAAAACCACGCAAATGAGTGCTGCAGGCACTTACGCCTGGATGGCTCCTGAGGTTATCAAGGCCTCCACCTTCTCTAAGGGCAGCGATGTCTGGAGGTGCGGCCTAGGTGGGGACTGACTAGGTGGGGACTGACGGGCTACAGAGGGCCAGAGATGACTGCCTAAGGCTACTGACCAACTAAGCCAAGCCCAGGGGAAGGGACCATTTAGTACTTGGTTGTTTTGGAATGAAGTGGCAATGAGTGGGCAGAGGAGGGGACACAGATCCTTTGTCTCACTACAGCTTTGGGGTGCTACTATGGGAACTACTGACTGGGGAGGTACCCTACCGTGGCATCGACTGCCTTGCTGTGGCCTATGGTGTGGCTGTTAACAAGCTGACACTGCCCATCCCATCCACATGCCCAGAGCCCTTTGCACAACTCATGGCCGGTAAGAGGACAGGTGGGTGGCTGAGGGGTAGAGTTTTCTGGTCCAGAACACATCCACATACAGATCCCCTTCTTATTCTGTCCTCGCTCCTTGCCATGCCTCTAGATTGCTGGGCACAGGACCCCCACCGCAGGCCCGACTTCGCTTCCATCCTGCAGCAGCTGGAGGCACTAGAGGCACAGGTCTTGCGGGAAATGCCGCGGGACTCCTTCCATTCCATGCAGGAAGGCTGGAAACGTGAGATCCAGGGCCTCTTTGACGAGCTGCGGGCAAAGGAAAAGGTGAGTCGGGGATTCTGGGTTGGGAGGAGTGTCTGCCTGGTCTCCGAGGGAGAGAGTGGGGGTTAGGCGCCAGGGCTGGTGCCAGGCTGCACCTACCGCCTTCACTATCCTGGATGCAGGAACTACTGAGCCGCGAAGAAGAGCTGACGCGCGCGGCGCGCGAGCAGAGGTCACAAGCAGAGCAACTGCGGCGGCGGGAGCACCTGTTAGCCCAGTGGGAGCTAGAGGTGTTTGAGCGCGAGCTAACGTTGCTGCTGCAGCAGGTGGACCGCGAGCGGCCGCACGTCCCCCCTGCAAGCGCAGCAAGCCCCGGGCCCGGGACGGCGGGGAGCGCATCAGCATGCCACTCGGTAAGGGGTGGGGCCCAGCGCAACGCCTGCCGTTGGCTGCAGGCGCAAAGGGGCGGGGCTGTGAAGCTCATTGGCGGAGGGGCGGTGTCAGGATAGCTGCACTGGGATTGGTTTACGGCATTGATTGGCGAACTCAGGAACTGATGGCTGGAACGGGTAGGACCGGGAGTGTTTTTTTCTGACTGGGCGGGCTCTGGTAGTTTCGCGTCATCCTGAAAGTGGCTGCAATTGGAAAGGGGCGGGGCACGGCGTGGTCTAGGAAAATTTGGGAAAGGCCTAGGAGGCGGGGCGAGCCGGAGACTGGGAATTTTGACTTCTTGGCGCTTCTCTGGTGGAGACCAGCCTGGAACCAGGGAAGGCAGTCAGGCCAGTCCCAGTAAAAGTCAGTCCCATTGCATGTGTGGCCTGGGAACCAGCTGAGGGCACCTGCGGGTTGGGGGTCCTGGCTCTCCACCACAAATCTTCACCCTGCTCCCCCCTACCCAAACCTCAGACTTCAAGCACCGCATCACCGTGCAAGCCTCACCAGGCCTTGACCGGAGGAGAAACGTCTTCGAGGTTGGGGCTGGGGACTCGCCCACCTTCCCTCGGTTCCGGGCCATCCAGTGTAAGAAACCTAACCATGCCCTTTCCCCTAGCCCCTGGTCCTGGGATCCTCTTTATCCTTGGCAGTGGATCCCCCCCCAGGCTTTGTCCTCATCAATTCAGACTTTTACCTCTGAGTTCCCCAAGACATACTTTTTAGTCACACAATTGGATGATAGCAGTGTTACTCATTTTTCTAAATCTTTTGCTAATTTTAACTCCTTGCAATAATTCTAATAGGTAATTCAGTAATTCTGTTATTGAAGTTTTATAGACGAGAAAAGTAAAAAAAAGTAACTTACCACACAGCTAAAAGGTGGCAGAGCCCGAATTCAGACCCAGGTAGTTGGTGTCACTTTCTGTACTAATTACTAAGCAGCAAATATCTGCTGAAAGACTACTTGAGATGCCCTGCCCCGCTGCTGGAGCCCAGACCCAAAGCTACCTATCTCACCCGAAGCCCACCCTGGGAGTGGATGGGGCCCAGCCTGTTCCCAGTCCTTAAAGAACTGCCCTGAAGCCTGACTGTTATGATGAGAAGACAAGCGTTGGCACCAACGGTCTTCCCCTACAGTGGAGCCTGCTGAGCAGGGCCAGGCATGGGGCCGCCAATCCCCCCGACGTCTGGAGGACTCGAGCAATGGAGAGAGGCGAGCATGCTGGGCCTGGGGTCCCAGTTCCCCCAAGCCTGGAGAAGCCCAGAATGGGAGGTGAGTGCTGAAGTGTCCCCAGCCCAGCATTACCTCCCTCTCCACATCCTGAGATTCACAAACGCACTCCTTCCTCTCATCAGGAGACGGTCCCGCATGGACGAAGCCACGTGGTACCTGGACTCAGATGATTCATCCCCCCTAGGATCTCCTTCCACACCCCCAACACTCAATGGTGAGTGGCCATGCCTCCCCTAGTGGGATCTTGGTGATCTGCTTCTGCAGGCACTGGGGAGACCATGAGAAGCCAGCAGAAATCCTGCTCTGAAAGCTCATTCCAGAGACTAGGATGCTGAGACTGAGACAGGACAGAGCGTGTCCTGGAACGCAGGTCTGATCTATAAGCTTCAAGGCTCTTTCCTGGCCCTAGGGCAGCCCCGGTGCCCTCAGTAGGCTCTAAGGAGAAAAGGAAGCAGGGAATGGTACCCGAGGGAAGCTGAGCCCAAAGGGAAGAGGAAAACTGCCCTTGTGGAGTGGGGGCAGACAAGTGACTGCCACCCTGGGCTTCTCGGGGCCCCTTCTGAGAGTCAAAGGTGGAGAGAGGATAAGAAGCTGAGCAGGCAGGGCTCGTTCACACTCTACCGGGCAGTTCAGGGTTTGTATATTCTCCACAACAGCAACACCCAGACATCTCATCCCAGCAATGACTGTGTGGAAGGTGCTATTATCATCTCTGTTTCACAGAAAGGAAACCGAGGCCCTGAGAAGTGAAATTACCTGCCTAAACCCCCAAGCTAAGGATTCGAACCCAGAGAGTCTTCGGCTGCCACACTCATAGCAAGCTTCCTCTGAAACTCTCACGCACAAACTGCTTAGGAAGCTAGAGGGTGGGACAGAGAGCAGGGCTCTGGCAACAGAGGGGTGGGGGCTCAGCTCAGCACTGCCCAGCGTTGGCAGGGGCTAGAAACTGGTGGTCTTCCTTGCCTGTGGGCTCCTGTGCAACCCAAAAACCATCTTTAGAACCCCCAGCCTTATCTGCTGCTCACAGCCCAAATGCAGGTGCTGGATCTGGCTTAGCTGCTTTCAGACCAGCGTCCTGATCAGCAAACACTCAAGACTCTCCTCCCACCCCACCACTACTTGAGCTGCAATAACATTTATTGGGTCGCAGGCAATCTGTGAGGTGGGGTATTATCATTAGCTCTACTTCATAGAGGAGAAAACTGAGGCACAGAGAGGTTAAGTGGTTTGGTGTAGGACACCCAGCCGAACAGGGCTTTGAACCCAGGTCTGTTTGACTCCAGAGGCAGGGCCATGGACTCCTGTCTGTGGTAGCATTTTCTGATCCAGCAATTGTGTTGCTCCAGGCTGGCTATACTGCTGGGACTGAACTGAGAATTGAAAGTGGGGCAGGGCTGCTTGGATTCACCCTTCTAGAATGTACCAGGCCCAAAGAGTCATGGAGACCTTGAGGTCCAGTGAACCCAGGGGTGTAAGATGAAGCAGCTCCCAACCATGTTCTACTGAGCCCTTTGGCCACGCCCTCCCTGAGCTCCAACTCTTACTACCTGGAAACTGAGAAGCAAATTAAAATCCTAGAGGCTAGTAGGTGGCGTGGTGGTTAAGGCACTGGATCCCACATGGCTGACTGTGTGGTTCAAATACCAGACTCGGTGGCTCGAAAAAAATGTGGGGCATGTGTGCGTGCATGCCCAATATCCCGAGAGGAGAATGGAGAAGGGACTGTGGCATGGCCATCCTCCTTGGGGAATGATTTCTCACTTTTCCTCTCTCTCTTTCTCTCTTTCACTATCTCTGTTGGTGTGTCTCCAGTAAGTGCCCATGCCCTATGGCAAAAATCTTAAAAAAAAAAAAAAAACATAGCTGAGGGCCAGCCAGTGGTGTGATGGTTAAGGCAGTTAGATCTCACGTGGCCGACTACACAGTTCCAAGTCCCAGTTGAGAAACATACTAGACAGCTGTGCCTGAGCTCCCTAAAGGAGGCAGAGATGGAGGAGAAGGGATTGCAGTGTGGCCATGCCCCATGAGAGGCGCGTTCTCTCTTTTCCTTTCTCTCTCTCTAGCAGATGTATGCTTCCTCTGCATATAATATAGTGGGGCACTCATACCTGGTGTCTCGTGCCTGGAGTACTCAGGGAGATCTCCAGACACACAAACCTGGGACCTCCCATGTGGGTCAGCCTTGCAGAAAGAGGAAGAGAGGGCTTTCGTTTGGTTTTGGTTTTGCTATCGGGCATGTGTATTTGCCAGAGAGAGAGAAGGAAAGTGAGAAATCATCCCCTGGGGAGATGTCCATGCTGCAATCACTTCAGTCTCCTCTTGGGATTTTGGGCACACGCGTACATACACTTGGTGTCATTTTCAAGCTGCTGGGTCTGGGACTCGAACTGCACAGTCAGCCATGTGGGATCTGGTGCCTTAACCTCCACACCACCAGCTGGCTCAGAGAAAAGAATTTTTGACAGTGTCTCACCGCCTCATGAATCTTCTTGCCTCAGCCTCCCAGTTAGCCAGGACCGCAGGCATGAGCCATCACACCTGGCCTGTTTAGGTTGGACCAGAACCAAATCCAAGCCTCCTGTGTGGCCCCAGCCATCATGAAGTGGCTCCCTGCTGCTGGTGCCACCATGGCTGGACCTAGATGCATTTCATGAGCCAGGCATCAGTGCGCTGGAGAGCACCTCCTACCTCAGGGACGGCCAGTAGAGGACATCGGGGGAGGAGGCTGACTCAAACGAGTGGAGATTAGTAAGTGTTGGGATCCAGGGCTATCCGATGCATAATGCGAGCAGTTTCTACACAGGTTCAGAGTGATTCTGGGAAGGCTTCACGGAAGAGGTAACAGCTGGGTCTTAAATGGTGAATAAGAGGTTGTTAAAAGCTGAGGTGGGGATGGTGTGCAGGGCAGAAGGAGTAATGTGTGCACCCAGTGTGGGGCTCATTCAGTGAAGAGGAAACTTGGCTGGACTCAGAAGAGTCAAGGGAGTTCTCAGGACTGAGGCAGCAGGCAGAGCTCAGGCTCGCACACACACACACACACACACACACACACACACACACGCACATGGTTCGGTAGATGTTTGTTGAGTGACTAAGTGAACGAAACTGGAAATGATACATTTTGAAGCAGAAACTGCCTTTAGCCAGTTTGCATTCTAGGATTCCCTTGGGTCTTTAGTGGCAGGGTCCAAGGGTGGGGTGGGATGGAGAAATAAGGGACAGACTGGGTTAGGGTTGTAGCTGAGATGGGACTTGGAGCCAAATTCTGGTCCACAGAAACTCTTTTCCGAACTTCTCATTTCTTCCTCCTGACACCCTGTTCTCCACCCAGGCAGGCCCACTCTGTGCCTAGCCAAGAAGGAGGGGAAAGGTGGAGGGAGC
This sequence comes from Tupaia belangeri chinensis, assembly GCF_000334495.1. Lineage (NCBI taxonomy): Eukaryota > Metazoa > Chordata > Mammalia > Scandentia > Tupaiidae > Tupaia > Tupaia belangeri. The sequence continues at coordinate 2,569,368 of NW_006159755.1, read as the reverse complement.
AAGATCCAGAAAGGCTTTGAAGGGCCAAGGAGGCTGAACTTTCTTCTGTGGTAATGGACAGCCATGGCAGGATCTAGAGCCAAGGAGAGATCTGACCAAATCAGAACCCATCCTAGACTCCCCGAACCCCTCCTTGACATGAGTCCCCTTATCCCAGGAGGTCTAGGATGGGGTCAGACCAACCCTAAGCATGCAGGCAGGACGCTGCCCCTGGAAACCTGGAGTAGACTCTGACTAGGAAGTGCTGCCCCTGCAGGGTGAGGCTGGCTCCCCACCTCGCTGGCTGTGCAGCCTTAGACGATCCCTTAACCTCTTTGAGCCTGGAAGCCCCTGAGGCGTGAGGATCAGAGCGCAAGGCCTGTAAGTCACAGGCACACCATGACAGGCAAGCCACTGACGTCTCTGAGCCTGTTTCCATTTCTGGGATGGGGACAGATGTGTGCCTCTCGGGGCTGTTGTACACACGGGAGCTGATCCATGTGTTCCACACGTTACCGCTGGAGTGGGGACAGGGGCAGAGGGGTGTAGAAGGGCCTGGGCTGACAAGCCAGTAAGAGGGTGTGCACAGAGCACAAGGGACAGGTCCCAGTCAGTGGAACCAGTCCCAACCCGGGCCTGTGGAGGTTGCCCCTGGCTGGCTGGGCCATTGAGGCCACCAAGGCCCACTGTGATCTGTTCTGTCCCTGCCTCCTCTTAGACACCCCTCCTGCCACATCTGGGCTCCAAGGCTCCTGCACTGCCACCCTCCTCCCCCATCTTGTGAAAAGCTGGAATGTTCCAGATGGGGAAGGCACAGGTTGGCAAGGAGAGCTGACCTGGGGCATCAGTGGAGCTAGGGCAGGTGACGGTGGGAGTAGAACTCAGTCCTTGTTCCAAGGCTACTGAGGAGACCCTGGGGCCCTCACCCAGAAAATGCCGCAGCCACAGCCTAACTCTGTGGCCCTGCCCACAGGCGACCCCCCAAGACCCAACCCAGAGCCCGAGGAGCCACGGCGGCCAGGCCCAGCAGAGCGAGGTGGTAGCAGCTCCGGAACGCCCAAGCTGATCCAGCGTGCACTGCTGCGTGGCACTGCCCTGCTCGCCTCACTGGGCCTAGGTCGCGACCTGCAGCCTCCAGTGGGCCTGAGCCGCGAGCGGGGGGAGCCCCCACCGACACCCCCCGCTCCAGTGCCCACGCCATGTCCAGCCGAGCCAGCTCCCTCTCCACTGATCCACTTGACACCCAAGACCCCTGATGCCCGTGTCCCGCTCACCCATGCACCCCTGCTGCTGGACCTGGGTAGCCCCGCAGGACAGCCGTCAGCCAAGAGCCCCCGGCGAGAGGAAGAGACGCGCGGTGAGTGGCATGAGGCCGGCCTATTGGGTGATGCTGAGGGGGGGGGCCGCCAAAAGGGAGGACCAGCTAGTAGGGACATGTAGGGAGGCATGGCTGGGGTCACAACTTTCTGAGAGACCTAGAACCAGGCCCTCAGGGCTCTGTGGACCAACGTAGGAAGCTGAGTTCTAAGTCCAGCCACCCAGTGGTCCAGGGCTAATTAAGCCAGTTGTGAAATAATAGAAATAACAATGACTACCAATAACAAGTCGTTACTGGTAGGTTACTTGTGCTGGGTATTATTTCAGTGCCTTAGAGAAATCATCTCATTTAATTCATTATCATAACCTGTAAACTAAGTACTCCTGATAACCTGGCTTTTAGGTAGGGAATTTTTTTTTTCTTCTGTTTTTGAGAGGTTTTTGCTATAGGGCGTGTGCACTCACCAGACAGAGAGAGACAGAGAGACAGAAAGCGAGAAATCACCCCCCAGGGGGATGGTCATGCCGCAATCCTTTCTCCTCCATTCTCCTCTCGGGATCTTGGGCACACAAGCACACGCGCCCGGTGTGAGTTTAAGCCACCGGGTCCGGGACTCAAACCGCTGTCGACTACATGGGAGTCCAGCGACATAGCCATTACGCTAACTGCTGGTCTCTAGGTAGGGAAATTTAAGCAGGCAGATTAAGAGGTTCAGCTCTCACAGCTAGTAGGTGGTGGGGCTGGGATCCAAGCCCAGGCTAGCCCGCTCTGGGTCTCCCCCTTAACCCCGCAGCATACACAGATGCACCGCTGAGCGAAAAGCACTGCTGCGGAAGTGCTGAGCCAGGTAGCTCACTGTGTAGATGGGAGACCGAGGCCTGGAGCAGAGCAGTGCCCCCCCGGACATCCAGGAGTTAATGCCTGATCTTGTGCCCCTCCCACACCCTCATAGGTGGCACTGTCTCACCCCCGCCAGGGGTATCACGCTCCGCTCCCGGCACCCCAGGCACCCCTCGCTCACCACCCCTGGGCCTCATCAGCAGACCTCGGCCCTCACCCCTTCGCAACCGCATCGACCCATGGAGCTTCGTGTCAGCCGGGCCACGGCCCTCACCTCTGCCTTCACCACAGCCTGCGCCCCGCCGGGCACCCTGGACCTTATTCCCAGACTCAGACCCTTTCTGGGACTCCCCACCTGCCAACCCCTTCCAGGGGCCCCCCCAGGACTGCAGGGTGCAGACCAAAGACATAGGTGCCCAGGCCCCATGGGCACCAGAGGCAGGGCCTTGAGGGCCAGGCCACTCCCCCCATGCTCCAGCTGCCTTAGAGCCACAGCATACACTGGAACAGAAGCTGGGCAAGCCTCTAGCTGCCTTGGTTTCCCCCAGGGATCCCACCCCCTTTGGGGGTCAGGAACACTACACTGCACAGGAAGCCTTCACACTGGATGAGGGGGCCTGCACTCCACACCTCCAACCTGTAGGTCCCCCCGACTTCCCTGCCCCCATGGGGCCTGACACTGTACCCAGCTGGTTGGGAGGACCAGAGCCTGTCTCAGGGAATTGCCCCCCAGGGCTGGTGCAGGGAGGAGGGGAGGTGCAGGGGAGAGGGGCCAGCCTCAGCTGTCACCAGCACTTTTGACCAAGTTCTGCTACTGTGGCCCCTGCCCCAGGACTTACTGCCTAGATCCCCTGGCCCTGGGAGTCATCTGGGGCTGGGGCTCTCTGGGTACCTTCCTGCCACCCTGGCCAGGGTTGGGGCCTTAGCCTCGGGATCTAATGAAGCCAAATAAACTTGGAAGCTGTCTCCTTGGTTGCAGCCTGTCACCTTTCTCAGAGAACCCAGACACCCAGCCTATCATGTGACCCTGGTGTCTTCATGCCCCAGCACAATGGGCAGTTGATCAAGTCTGCTAGTCTTGGTCAGTCATTTGGGGCCCTTGGCTTCCCTGACACCCACACGTACTGATCTTGCCCCGCCTCCCACCCTTGCCAGGACTTTGATTCCATGTTTTGGCACAAACCAGTCCCACCATTCAAGTGACTGTTCACTGATTTCTGGTGCTAGGTGGTCCCTGCTTATCCTCTGTCTCCTTGGTACCTTCCCTGGCAATGCTGCCCACCACCAGATCTCTGAACTTAGGAGCACGCAGCCCTCTGGGCAGCACCTCGAGGTTTTGCCCTGGGCTAGTCTATTCCATGGTCTGGACACATCACATAGAAGTTCCACCCACCTCCCAGCATGGTGCTCTCCCTGCCTCCTGGTATCACTGCCGATGCTCAACACTGCCTTGGGTGTTTGACCGCTCCCACTGTGTCCTATGGCAAGGTCCCTGGACCTTGAGCTCAGCCCCTCCAAGGTTTATGGGAGGCCTAGCTAGGCTCCTCCCCCTCTGCTCTTCCCACCGCCCAGGACTTCCTGGCACCAGACTGTGTCTGTGGTTCTGCAGGGCAGGGAGTCAGAGGGTGGGCACAGAGGGTCCCAGGAAGGACTGGGAACTGAGGCATGAAAGCATCCTTAGTCCTCACCTCCTTAACCCTGCCCTGACCTGATCCATCCCGAATCCCATCGTTCGCTCTCCATGCCCAGGCCAAATTCGCTCCATCCGAAATGACTGCAGCAGCCTCCTTGTAGGTCTCCCAGGTCACACGTGTCAAGAACCTGTGTCCTTGTCTGCCCTCCCCTGACTCCTGCTGTGGTCAGGCCCCTGTTCAGCTTTCCCACCATGCCTAGCCTCATTCACCACCTGAAATATCACCTCCGCCCAGGAGCTCTCCCTGTGAGATCCTCTCCCCTCAGGGATCACCCCCCCTACCCAGGGCATCTCCTCCATGGAACTTAGGACAGTGTGAAGTTGCCATTTTTTTTTTTTTTTGAGAGGTTTTTGTTATAGGGTGCATGCTCTCGCCAAAGAGACAGAGAGACAGCGAGAAATCACCCCCCAGGGGGATGGCCACGCCGCAATCCCTCCTCTTCCATTCTCCTCTCGGATCTTGGGCACGCATGCACATGCACCCAACATGATTTTAAGCCTCCGCATCCAGGACTCGAACCACAGTCGACTACACGGGAGTCCAGTGACATAGCCACTTCTCCAACTGCTGGCCCCAGAAGTTGCCATGTTTCTTTGTTCATGGGTTTCTTGTGTGAACACCAGGTAGAAGTGGCCTGTGTCTGTCCTCCCTGGTGTCCTCAGAACCTAAACACTGGAATGGACAGGGCGTGCGTGACGACATGCACCCCACAGCACAGCCTTTCACTGTCCCAGTCACCCTTACCGTCCCAGCTGCACTGAAATGAGCAAATACCTGGGAGGAGTGATGCAGCTCACCCTCCTCTCATTCACACTCATTGCCGCTGTGCCCCAGCCACCCACACAGCACCTCCTCCCAGCCCCACCCCACCCTGCCCCTCCCAGGTGCCTGTGGTGAAGCAGCCAGCTTCCACAACACCCCAGACTCTTCAGTAGCACAGTATGAGGGGTTTACAGCCCTGGGCCCGATATGGGTTCCTGGTTGTAGCCCACCTGCTGGCCCTGGGACTTGGGGCTGTGGTACTCCAGGCCCTGGAGGGGCCTCCAGCACACCGGCTTCAGGCTGAGCTCAGGGCTGAGCTGGCTACCTTCCAGGCAGAGTACGGGGCCTGCCTCCCACCTGGAGCACTGGAGGAGTTGCTAGGTGCTGCCCTGGCAGCCCAGGCACATGGGGTCTCCAGCTGGGGCAACAACTCAGAGGCCAGGAACTGGGATTTGCCCTCGGCCCTGCTCTTCACTGCCAGCATTCTCACCACCACTGGTAAGGCCACCAGGCCATCTGGTAGGAATGGGCCCCTGAGACCATTGCTCCTTGGGGTCTCAGCCCTTCCCCCATCCCTCCCATCCCCAAAGTCAGCGCCCCAGACAGAGCCCAGGCCTTACCAAGCCTGACATCACCACTGGGGCTCCCCAACCAACATGCCCCAACTGGTACCTCCACTTTGGCTGCCAGGAGGGGGTGTGGCCTTCTCATTTCCTACCCCAGGCACCTTTGAGACCCAGAAGAGGTGCCCAGACCCCATGGGCCTAACAGGAACACCAACAGTGGGATGGCTACTAATATGAAATGAAATGCAGGGGCCAGCAGATGGTATAGTGGTTATATTGCTGGACTCGTACAGAGCCAACTGTGGTTCAAGTCCTGGACCCAATGGCTTGAAAATCACACTGGACGCATGTGCATATGTACGTATGATCCTGGGAGAAGAATGAAGGAGAAGGGATTGCAGCATGGCCAACCCCCGAGGGTGATTTCTCAATTTCCCTCTCACTAGCTCAGTCTCTCTCTCCAGCTAGTGCACATGTCCTAATGCAAAAATATCTTTTAAAAAGGGGGGAGGAACCAGCAGATTGCATGGTGGTTAAGGCACTGAACACTCCCACATGGCCAACCATGGTTCAAGTCCTGGACCTGGTATTTGTTTTCTCACTTTCCTTCTCTTTCTCTCTGTGTGTGTCTCTCTCTCTGGTCAAATTAAAATAAATAAATGAATAAATAAAATTAAATTTAAAAAAATTCTTTTTTTTTTTTAAAGGGACCAGTAGATGGCATAATGGTTATGTTGCTGGACTCCCACATGGTCAACCACGGTTCGAGTCCCGGACCAGGCAGCTTAAAATTCACACCGGACATGTGTGTGCATGGCCAAGATCCTGAAAGAAGGGATTGCGGCATGGCCATCACCCCTGGAGGGTGATTTCTCGCTTTCTGTTTCTGTCTGTCTCTCTGGCAAGTACATGAGCCCTATAGCAAAAATCTCTCTAAAAAAAAGTAAAAAAGGAAGAAAGGGCATGGAAAGCTGGATCAGGACCACCGACTCAGGGATGTGAGGGGCATCTTCTCGGGAAGACTGTCCTGCTGAGAGTTAGTCAAGGTGAGAAAGCACAGAGATACAGGATGAAGGGCTTTTTGGCAAAGGAAACAGCCAGAAAAATAAAAGCAAACCCTGGGCCCTCTGGTGTGTTGTTTTGTTTTTGTCTTGCAAAGTAACTATTTCTTGAATTGACATCTTTCTCTGGGAAATGAAGAAACCTATTCATACTGAGCCAGCACCCCTGCTAGGCAACATTTTGGCTGGAGCAGAACAAGGCCTCTCCAGTTCACCCCAGGCCCCAGCACTCCCTCCTGTCTCACACCTGGCTCTGTAGGCATTGTGAGTTTGCACCTTGTGGACTAGGTGATCCACCCTCCCAGCGAACCCCGCTCTGCTCCCTGCCTTGCCCAAGCTTTTCCAGCCTCACATGCCCTCTGTCATACACATGCTGCCCCTTCATGGCAGGTGGCGTGACTGATTTCCCTGCCTCCCCCACCACGGAGCAGGGTCTGGGCAGACTCAGACCCCAGAACAGAGTGTGGCACAAAGGATGATGCGATACATCTTGGGGGGATGAAAGAATGGGTGACACTCTACTGGCTGTGGGTGTAGAAGAGCTGAGGAATCTCTCAGAGAGACAGCATCTCTGTGAGTCAAGACAACAATTCTCAGAATGATCACAGTTACAAAGACCCATCCGACTGCCTTCTTTACTTTTAAAAATTATTTATTTCTTTTATTCATTATCATTATTTAAGTTTGCTATAGGGTATGCATGCTCACCAGAGACAGAGAAAACAAACCACCAGGTCTGGTACCTGAACTGTGGTCGACCATGTGGGACTCTAGTACCTTAACCACCATGCCACCTGCTGGCCCCATGGGCTGCCGTCTTTAATCCTTTCTTTTTCCAGAAAAGAGTGGCCCAAGAGGTTAAGAGATTTGCCTAGGGCTCCCAGTGAAGTAGGAGTAGAGCCAGGTAGAACATGGGCCTCAGCAGTTTATGCCTTTTGGCCACCAGAGGGCAGCCTTTTGCCCATGGTCATGGGGAAAGTGGACGGCAGCAAGGATGCCACTTATTGCCCATTGTCTTTCTTTCCTAGGTTATGGCCACATGGCCCCACTAACAGCAGGTGGAAAGGCCTTCTGTATGGTCTATGCAGCCCTGGGGCTGCCAGCCTCCCTAGTGCTCGTAGCCACCCTGCGCCGCTGCCTGCTGCCCATGTTCAGCCGCCTAGGTGCCTGGGTAGTGGTCCCCTGGCAGCTAGCACCAGCCAGGGCTGCACTGCTGCAGGCAGCTGGGCTGGGCCTGCTGGTGGCTGGCACCTTCGTGCTGCTGCCAGCACTGGTACTGTGGGGGCTACAGGACAACTGCAGCCTGCTGGAGGCCATCTACTTCTGCTTCAGCTCCCTCAGCACCATTGGCCTGGGAGACTTGCTGCCCAGCCATGGCAGCAGTCTGCATCCAGTGATTTACCACCTTGGTCAACTCGCACTTCTTGGTGAGTCCAGCTGCCAAGCAGGGTGTGGGGAAGAGGAGGGGAGAGCTGCCTGGACTACAACTCCCATAAACCACTGGGAAGGCTGGGCTCCCAGGTGGAGGGACCCTAGAGCATTGGGTGGGAGTTGTAGTCCAAAGTACCTTGGTGGTGGAGTTAAGAGATGTGCGTGGCGCCAGGAGCAGGGTGTGTTGCCATGCTGGGAGGTGGGTGGGGAATATCACTGGCAACCCTAGCACCCTCTTCTCCCCAGGATACTTGCTCCTAGGGCTCCTAGCCATGTTGCTGGCCATGGAGACCTTCTCAGAGCTCCCGCAGGTCCGTGCCATGGTGAAGTTCTTCGGGTCTAGCGACCCTTTGACTGCTGAGGACCAGGATGGCATCCTGGGTCAGGATGAACTGGCTCTGGGCACCCTGCCACCCACAGCTCCAGCCTCAGAACAGGCCCCAGCTTGCTGACAGGTGTTGGATGACCGAGTTCAGCTCTTTTAATGAACCTGCGGAGGAAGCCTTTCCTCCGGGAGTGGCTGGAGAAGAATCTGGAGATGGGCGTGGGGTGGGGTGCATGTGAGAACCTCAGGGGATAATGTGTTACTAAAAAATAAAATGGAGCAACAACCTCAAGCGTGTTTTCACATCTTTGAAATGGGACTTGCCTACTGCCACCATCCTTGAAAGGCCCAGGTCCAGCCTCAGCTCCCCTCTGGGAACCTCCAGGTCAACACAGCCCCATTTAGGATGGCCAGACCACCGCATGGGCCCAAGCGCCACCCTCCTCCTCCTACCGAGGCTCAAGTGATCCTGAGAAAGCACCGCGCTGGTGTATCCTTGCCCAACTTTATTGCTCCTGGGGAACCGGGATGGGGGGGACGGCGGGCCTCGGTCTCTGGGCTGGCTGGCTCGCTCCGGCCCCGCCGTCCGGGAGGGGTTCTGCACGGCGCTCCTGGGCCCACAGCCCGCCGCGGACACACGCGCGCACGCACACTCATACGGAAAATAAATACGCCCTGTCGGCACAGCCGTCCACTCCTCCCCGCGGTGGGGCCTAGGCCAGCGCTGTCCCCGCCAGGTGACGCGCCTGACAGCTGCGCACGGCTTCCGGGAGGCCCGGCCCGGCCCTCGGCGAGCGGGCGCCAGCGGCGAGAAAAGCTGCGGGCCGGGCCGGGAGTGGCGAAGCTGCCGGGCAGCTCCAGCCTCCTAGACGAGGGCCTCAGCTCAGCGCAGAGCGTTCGCGCCGGCTCAGCTGCCGGCTCAGCTTGCGGCGCCGCTGCTCCAGGCCGCGCTCCAGGCGCTCGTCCTCCTCCAAGGCGCTGGAAGGGAACGGGTCGAGTCAGCTCCACCGCCCGCCCGACCCAAAGGCCGCCACGGGTCCACGCTGAGTGCTCCACGGTGGTGCGCCCCGGGACCCTCCTCAAGTGCCAGTGCCAGAAGCCCCCACTCACATCCGCTCCTTGTGGTCCAGGTCCCGGACCAGCTCGTCGCGCTGGTTCACCAGTGACACCAGCTCCTCTAACAGGAGCTGCTCTTCCTGCTTCCACTCCCAGCCCCTCCCGCCCCACCCCCCTCACCTTCAATGGCCAGCATGGCCCGCAGCTCCCGGCTCAGCAGATCAAACCTGCGCTCCAGGTCCTGCTCCTCGATGCTGGGAGATGGGGAGCGATGTCAGGGAAAGTGAGGCCCCATCCCACCTCCCCATCAGTTCCCATGGAGGGCCAGCTGACCTCAGCACTATGCCCCAGGCCCCAGTGGGAATGACCTTTGTTCCAGCTGGCCTACAACTGCAGATGTTTATGTGGTCTCCCTCCATCACACCCACCCCCCTTTTTCTATTCTTTTTTTGGAGAGGTTTTTGCTATAGGGCGCGTGTGCTCGCCAGAAAGACAGAGAGAGAGACAGAGAGACAGAAATCCAGAAACCACCTCCCCAGGGGGGATGGCCCCGCCGCAATCCCTTCTCCATTCTCCTCTCAGGATCTTGGGCACACGCGCACACGCACCCGGTGTGAGTTTAAGCCACCGGGTTCGGGACTTCGAACCGCGGTCGACTACGTGGGAGTCCAGCGACATAACCATTACGCTAACTGCTGATCCCTCACCCCTTTTTTCTAAGAGAGATTTTTGGTATAGGGCTCGTGTGCTTGCAGGAGAAACAGAGAAAGACAGAAAGCCAGAAATCATGGGGGCAGGGAGGCGATGGCCACGCCACAATCCCTTCTCCTACATTCTCCTCTTGGAACTTTGAATAGCAATGTATGGGAGCCGGCATGAGTTTCAAGCCACCACGTCCAGGACCTGAACCATGGTCAACCATGTGGGAATCCAGCCACCTAACCATTACAGCATCTGGTCCTCCACCCCTTTTTATTAAAATAAGAAACAACCCAGAGGATTATCTGGATGAATGTTACTCATAAACAGGAAGTATGTAACTAAAATTATCCAAAATGTAAAAGAGAGACAAAGCCATCTCCATCATGCTTGACCATAAAGGCAAAGACCTCCTCCAAGGGCGGCTTCTGGCCCCATGTGGCCAACGGCTCAGATCTCCCTGGCCCTGTCTTGCTTACTATAAAGGGACAGGGTCACACTGGAGGGACTCAGCCCTGCCCCTCCTGGCTCACATTTTGCTCTGGGCCTTGGTTTTCTCATCAGTACAAACAGTACCAATTTAAAAGGATAAACTTCATATAGTAAATTGGATGGGACAAAAAATTTATAAGGGTTCTATAATTTTTCAAAAATATCTTTGTAGAAAAAAGAAAGCAAGGCCGGCCCTGTGGACTAGTGGTTAGAGCCCACATGGCTGACCCCAGTTCAAATCCTCACCAGTGGCTTGAGAAACACATTGCGGTTATGTCCCCAGAGTCCCAACAGGATGGGGAAAGTCTCCCCACTGCTCAGCAGCTCAAACCTGCGCTCCAGGTCCTGCTCCTCGATGGGGAGACTTTCTCCCTCTCTCTCTCTGTCTCTGTCTCTGACAAGTGCATGCACATTCTGACAAATTAAAAAGAAAAAGAAAGAAGAAAACATGGGCCAGTAAGTGATGAAGGCAGCCAGATCTCACATGACCCAGTGTATAGTTTGAATCCCAGACCTGGCAGCTTGGAAAATACGCTAGGCTCGTGTGATTGAGTGCCCAAAATCCTGAGAGGAGAATGGAGGAGAAGGGACTGCAGTGTGGCCATCACCCCGGGGAGTAATTTTTCACTTTCCCTCTCTCTTTTTCACTCTCTCTGTATCCCTCTGGCAAGCACATGTGCCATATAGCAACACCTTAAGGAAAAAAAAAGAAGAAAAAGAAAGGAGTGCATAGCTCTAGCCAAAGCGGCTAAGTTTCCCTGTGCTCCAGCCCTGGCAGGCTGAGGGCAGAGCCTGGGCTGGTGGGACCAGAACTCACAGCAGCTGCAGCTGGTCCTGCCTCAGGATAAGGGCATTCTTCTTGTTAACCAGGGTGAACCACTCCTGGATCAGCACCTCCTCCTGCAGCCTGTTGGGCGCACACGCACCCGGTGTGAGTTTAAGCCACCGGGTTCGGGACTTCGAACCGCGGTCGACTACGTGGGAGTCCAGCGACATAACCATTACGCTAACTGCTGATCCCTCACCCCTTTTTTCTAAGAGAGATTTTTGGTATAGGGCTCGTGTGCTTGCAGGAGAAACAGAGAAAGACAGAAAGCCAGAAATCATGGGGGCAGGGAGGCGATGGCCACGCCACAATCCCTTCTCCTACATTCTCCTCTTGGAACTTTGAATAGCAATGTATGGGAGCCGGCATGAGTTTCAAGCCACCACGTCCAGGACCTGAACCATGGTCAACCATGTGGGAATCCAGCCACCTAACCATTACAGCATCTGGTCCTCCACCCCTTTTTATTAAAATAAGAAACAACCCAGAGGATTATCTGGATGAATGTTACTCATAAACAGGAAGTATGTAACTAAAATTATCCAAAATGTAAAAGAGAGACAAAGCCATCTCCATCATGCTTGACCATAAAGGCAAAGACCTCCTCCAAGGGCGGCTTCTGGCCCCATGTGGCCAACGGCTCAGATCTCCCTGGCCCTGTCTTGCTTACTATAAAGGGACAGGGTCACACTGGAGGGACTCAGCCCTGCCCCTCCTGGCTCACATTTTGCTCTGGGCCTTGGTTTTCTCATCAGTACAAACAGTACCAATTTAAAAGGATAAACTTCATATAGTAAATTGGATGGGACAAAAAATTTATAAGGGTTCTATAATTTTTCAAAAATATCTTTGTAGAAAAAAGAAAGCAAGGCCGGCCCTGTGGACTAGTGGTTAGAGCCCACATGGCTGACCCCAGTTCAAATCCTCACCAGTGGCTTGAGAAACACATTGCGGGTATGTCCCCAGAGTCCCAACAGGATGGGGAAAGTCTCCCCACTGCTCAGCAGCTCAAACCTGCGCTCCAGGTCCTGCTCCTCGATGGGGAGACTTTCTCCCTCTCTCTCTCTGTCTCTGTCTCTGACAAGTGCATGCACATTCTGACAAATTAAAAAGAAAAAGAAAGAAGAAAACATGGGCCAGTAAGTGATGAAGGCAGCCAGATCTCACATGACCCAGTGTATAGTTTGAATCCCAGACCTGGCAGCTTGGAAAATACGCTAGGCTCGTGTGATTGAGTGCCCAAAATCCTGAGAGGAGAATGGAGGAGAAGGGACTGCAGTGTGGCCATCACCCCGGGGAGTAATTTTTCACTTTCCCTCTCTCTTTTTCACTCTCTCTGTATCCCTCTGGCAAGCACATGTGCCCTATAGCAACACCTTAAGGAAAAAAAAAGAAGAAAAAGAAAGGAGTGCATAGCTCTAGCCAAAGCGGCTAAGTTTCCCTGTGCTCCAGCCCTGGCAGGCTGAGGGCAGAGCCTGGGCTGGTGGGACCAGAACTCACAGCAGCTGCAGCTGGTCCTGCCTCCGGATAAGGGCATTCTTCTTGTTAACCAGGGTGAACCACTCCTGGATCAGCACCTCCTCCTGCAGCCTGTTGGCACCTGAATCAGGATGGGGACAGTCACCAGGCCTGCCTCCTGACCCTGGTGTCAGAGCAGGGTGTCTGGGGGTTGGGGAAGGGGGTGGCTCCCTTGTGACATCTCAGAAGCCAGAGCTCTGTGCCTCCAGCAACCCGTTTCACCACGCAGGGCCTCAGCATGCCCAGCTGTTAAATGGGGATGATGCCTCCAGCCATGCATCCTCCCAGCTTCTCCCACAGTCAGGTGTTGTAGGGCTAGGAAGATCCGGTGGTCTATGATGGGGCATGGGTTCCAGATACCCACCCTACCTGATTCCATGAGGCTCCTCAGCTGTGTCTCCACCTCGGCCGCCCGGCCATCTATCTGCCTCTGCTCCTGCTCCAGGGCCTGCAGCTCTGCACACACATACTGACTTGTGTCCTGGAACCGTTGCTGGGGACAATACACAGGGGGGCAGGGGACAAGATGGACTCAGCCCAGGCCCTGCCCAGAAAGTGCCCATCCATCAGTTCTTCCCACGTGACAGCATTCCTTACCAGCCCGGCCTCCTCCCCTGGGCTTGGGGGTGGCTCCTCTGATGGGGGACTCCCACCTGCAGACAGAGACTAGGCTAAGGCACGCTCAGTGGGATCTGCCCACCCTCAGGAAGTCCCAGCCCAGGGTTTGTGAGCAGCCTGAGCTAAGCTGGGTCACTACTCCTGTTACTACTCACCGGGGGGTGGTTGTGAAACTGTGGCTGCAGGTGGGCCAGGGACAGAACTGGGGTCAGGGTTCAGGCCTTCCTGTGGAAGAAGGGGGCTGTGAGGGCTAGGAGTTCTCCAACATCCACAGCCTGGGGGCAGCCAGAGCCTCTCACATGTGCAGGGGAGGAAGGGTCCTCCAGCTCAGACCCTTCTTGCTCCAGCTGCTTCTTCAGGCCTGCATGCACAGAACTTCCCCCAGCCCTCTTCTTCCTGGGGTCTGGTAGACCCTCACCTATCCTAGAGGGTGAGAGTCGTGGTGAAAGGCTGTGAAGATCAGCCTAGACCTATTTTCCCCTTCTTGCCTCCCTTCCATGGAGCTCACTCTTGCCACCACTGACTCCTGTCACTTAGTGCTGGCATCTCCAGACTGGCCAGGGCCTCAAGGTGAGACACACATTGAGCCCACCGGCTAGAGCCCATCTCCAAACAGAAGCTGTTCTGACCCAGTACTTCCATCTTTCGGCCAGAAGGGGGCACCCTCCTGCCTTATCAGTTCCCACACCTAGGGACGGCAGCGCCTCACAAGGCCCTAACAGGACAGGTTGTCTGGATCTATGAATTGCCCCCAGTGTGCCCGGCCCCATGACTTGTTGGGATGGTCTGTCCTGGGGATCCCCAACTGTGGTTCAGGTGACAGCCTGGCCCCCTTGATAGCTCCTGCTCTGGTTACCTTTTGGGTCATAGAGCAGGGAGAAGGGTTTGAACCACCTCATTGTCCCACCCCCACCAGCACCTCTCTGACATCTCTGGCTTAGGTGCTACAGCCTTCAGCCTGGGTCAGTGGTGACTCATGCGCTGCCTGCTGACTCAAAGCACAAGAGGGCTCCCTAAAACCTTCACTGCTGCTGTAACTCTTTACCTTTTCTTAGCCCTCAGCCTCACTGCCAAGGCCTGCTGCTGGCTCCAGCTGCACTTCTCCTACCACCCACTGAGACGCCACCCTCAGGCCACAGTGGTGGACTTTCAGTTCCCTAAATGGCTTCCTCAGCCTGGAATGGGCCTCCATTTTGGGCTTGACCTCCCTAACCCAGCTCAGCCCCACCCCTACCAGAGGTCCTTTCAGGCTCCTACACCTCTTTCTGCCTGCTCCCTAACCATCAGGCCTCTCGTGGCCTGACCTACCCTGACTCCCTAGGTAGATACTCCTCTTACGGCCTCCCCCACCACAGCTCTGAGCCCCTCACTTGCCATGCTGTTGGTTCTGCCTGTGCCCTGACC
>NW_006159755.1:2553395-2554618 GCF_000334495.1 Tupaia belangeri chinensis | reverse complement strand
CATGGCTGACTGTGGTTTGAGTCCTGGACCTGGCAGCTTGCTTCCTCACTTTCCCTCCCTCTCTCTTTTCCTCTCTCTCTCACTCTGTCTGGTCGAATAAAAATAAATAAACAAATAAAGTTAAATAAAATAATTCTTAAAAAGAAAAATAGCATGGTGGTTAACGGCACTGAACTCTCACATGGTCAACTGCGGTTTGAGTCCCAGATAGACCAGCGGCTTGCTTTCTCTCGTTCTCTCTCTCACTCTGTCCCTCACTGGTCAAATTAAAATAAATAAATATACATACATACATATATATGTATGTGTGTGTATATATTTTTTTTTTTCAGAGAGAGATTTTTGTTATAGGGCATGAGCACTCACTGGAGAGACAGAGAGAGACAGAGATTCAGAAAGCGAGAAATCACCCCCTGGG
The DNA here is from genome assembly GCF_000334495.1 of Tupaia belangeri chinensis. Taxonomy (NCBI): domain Eukaryota; kingdom Metazoa; phylum Chordata; class Mammalia; order Scandentia; family Tupaiidae; genus Tupaia; species Tupaia belangeri. Next base: position 2,554,200 of record NW_006159755.1, on the reverse strand, counting down.
GGGATGGCCATATAGCAATCCCTTCTCTTTCCATTCTCCTCTCAGGATATTGGGCACATGGAACCAGCAGTTAGCGTAATGGATATGTCGCTGGACTCCCACGTAGTCGACTGTGGTTCGCGTCCCGGACCTGGTGGCTTAAAACTCACACTGGGCGTGTGTGCGTGCATGCCCAAGATCCCGAGAGGAGAATGGAGGAGAAGGGATTGCGGCGTGACCATCCCCCCTGGGGGGTGATTTCTCACTTTCTGTCTCTATGTCTCTGTCTGTCTGGTGAGCACATGCACTCTATAGGATATTGGGCACACACGTACACACACCTGGCATAAGTTTGGGACTCAAATCATGGTCAACTACATGAGTGTCCAGCAATGTAACCATTATGCCATGTGCTGGTCCCAATAAAATAATTCTTTAAATAAATAAAGAGTAGTGGGGCCGGCAGGTGGCATGGTAGTCAACTGCAGCTCAAATCCCAGACCTGGCAGCTTGAAAATCATGCCAGATGGGAACAGCAGGTGGCATGGTGGTTAAGATGCTGGACACTTCCACATGGCTAACCATGGTTCAAGTCCTGGACCTGGTGGCTTGCTTTCTCACTTCCCCTCTTCCTCTCTCTCTCTCTCTCTGTCTCTCTCTGTCAAATTAAAAATAAAGGAATGAATAAATAAAATTTAATAATTAATAAATTTTTACATTTTAAAAAATTTAATATTTTTTTAAAAAGAAAGAAAATCATGCCAGGGACATTCACATACATGCCCAAAATTCCAACAGAAGAAGGGATTGCAGCATGGCTGTGCGC
>NW_006159755.1:2552283-2553380 GCF_000334495.1 Tupaia belangeri chinensis | reverse complement strand
TCTTTCCCTCTCGTTGTCTCTCCTCTCTAGCAAGCACATGTGCTCTATGGTAAAAACAAAAAAGTAGCTAGTATCTATGAAGCACTGACATGTCAGACATTGACTCACTTAGTTTTCCTGACAATGATGTGAGGCAAGGAAACTGAGGGTCAGAGATGAGGCTTACACAGGGCCTGGTCTAGGGCCCGCACTTGGACACCACCAACTTGCTATGCACCTCTGGGCCAGTCACACTCACTGGGTCCCCATCTGCATCCTTGTATGTAAAACAGAGAACTTCCAGCCCTGTGTGACCTGGGAGTTATGGGACTCAAGAAAGGCATCTTGAGGGGCCAGTGGGTGGTGTGGTGGTTAAGGGTGTTGGACTCCCACATGGCTGACCACAGTTCGAGTCCCAGACCTGATGGCTTGCTTACTCAGTTTCTCTCTCTCACACACACACTCTGTCCATCTCTGGTCAAGTTAAAATAAATAAATGGAATTAAATAAAATAATTTTTTTTAAAAAAGCATCTTGGATGGGACCAGCAGTTAGCATAATCGCTATGTCACTGGACTCCCACGTAGTCGACCGTGGTTCACGTCCTGGACCGGGTGGCTTAAAAAACTCATGCTGGGCGCGTGTGCGTGCGTGCCCAAAATCCCGAGAGGAAAATGGAGGAGAAGGGATTGCGGCGTGGCCATAACCCCTGGGGGGTGATTTCTCGCTTTCTGTCTCTCTGTCTCTCTCTGTCTGTCTGGCGAGCGCATGTACCCTATAGCAAAAACCTCCCCAAAAAAAAAAAAAAAAGCATCTTGGAAGATTACACAGCGCCCCTCTTTTTAAATTTTATTTAACTTTATTTATAATTACTATTATTTTCCAGTTTGATCAGAGAGACAGAGAGAAAGAGGGAGAGAGGGAAAGTGAGAAAGCAAGCCACCACATCTGGAACTCGAACCACAGTGGGCCATGTGGGAGTCCATGCCACCTGTCAGCTCCACAGCTCCCCTTTCTGACAGTACCCTGAGGGGGTATCTCAATGCCACCTTGCCAAGGGCTTTCTTTTCTTTTTTTTTTTTTTTTTAAGAGGTTTTTTCTTTTGGGGGGGGGGTTTT
>NW_006159755.1:2547818-2552149 GCF_000334495.1 Tupaia belangeri chinensis | reverse complement strand
GGGGGGTGATTTCTCGCTTTCTATCTCTCTATCTCTGTCTGTCTGGCGAGCACACATGCCCTATAGCAAAAACCTCTCCCCCCCCAAAAAAAAAAAAAAGAAAAAGAAAAAGAAAGACTGAGAGAGACAGAAAATGAGAAATCACCCCCCAGGGGGGATGGCCACGCTGCAATCCCTTCTCCTCCATTCTCCTATCGGGATCTTGGGCATGTATGCACATGCACCTGGTGTGAGTTTAAGCCACCAGGTCTGGGACTCAAACTGCAGTCGACTACGTGGGAGTCCAGCGACATAGCCATTACGCCAACTGCTGGTCCCACCAAGGGCTTTCATGTGAGGAGTCATAGGGGCAGGCCAGGTACATGAGCACCCAGTGACAGGGCAGGGTGAAGCAGGAGAGGGCAGAAATGCAACCTCAGCAGCAACTGTGCTTCCTCACACCAGCCTTGATGGGAATTCCAATGCTTCCTCATGTCTGGCCCAAATTCCTCTTTCAGCACTCTCATGAGAGACTCCTCCCCCGGAAGCCTCTTCGGGCTATATCGAAAGCACCCTCTCCTTCAGGCCTTGCTTTGACCCCACCCCAGATAAAGCTGCCTGACCTCACCCTACTTCAGGACTTAGTGAAATCCCAAGGGCCAGACTGGAAATGACTGCTTCCCAGTGCACTTGTGGGGCATGGGAGAAGGGGGTGGCCAATGAGAAGGAGTCTCTGCCAGCCCCACAGGTCAGACATTCCAGCAGGGCGAGGGCTGGAGGAGGGCCTGGCTTAGAAGGACCAGATGCTGGGATGTGAGCCCAGAAGGGTGTAGGTTGGCGCCTCCCCGTTAACATTTAAAGAGCCACTGACACACCTTAACAGGGCTGTGGCCAGAGGCCAAAGGACAGGCAGAGGTGACTGTGTCCCATGTCCCACTGACTTCTACCTACCACACTTCTCCTACAGCACCTCTGCCACCCTGCCTCATTCACAGGCTCAATGGCGTGTCACCAAGCCCTACATTCAAGTCTCCAGTTCCCAGCCTGGCCTTGTCACCAACTCTGGACCTTACTGGCAGTTCCCTAAATGAGACCTGAACGTTCTTGCTGCCACATTTTTGCTTGTGCAGGTCCCTCCACTTGAGACCCACTCGCTCCACTTGAGACACACCCTAAGAAAACCTGTCCATCTTCCTAACTTAGCTCACACAGCTGCTTCTTTGTCCAGAAAGCTTTTCTCTCCTCTCTACAAAGTAAGGAGCCATGGGTACTGAAGGCTGCAGGGGCCTGACAGAGCTGCCCGTGCTGTGGCACATAGGCAGTACGATCCAGTGGGGGACACCCAGTTTGAAGCCCATGCCTGGACTTCAGTGACTGTGAGTCCTAGAGCAAACCCCTGCTCTCTAGACCATCTCCCCTTCTGCATGGTGACATGACACTCGGGGACACTAAGCTGAGACCTGCAAGGACTGGTACGGGAACACAGGCCCCCAGCAAGGTCTCCTGCCTTCAATCTCTCATAAGAAAAGAGGAAACTGGGGGGCCAGCAGGTGGCATAGTGGTTGAGGCACTGACTCCCATGTGGCTGACTGTGGTTCAAGTCCCCAGCCTTGTGGCTTAAATTCACGCTAGGCACATGTGCACACACACCCAAAATTCTGAGAGGAGAATGGAGAAGTGATTGTGGCATGGCTGTCCCTTCTTCCCTTCTGGGGGTGATTTCTTACTCTCTGTCTCTTCAGCGAGTGCACACATCTTTTTTTTTTTTTCTGAGAGGTTTTTGCTATAGGGTGTGTTCGTTTACCAGAAAGACAGAGAGAGAGACAGAGAGACAGAAAGCGAGAAATCATGCCCCAGGGGGATGACCACGCCGCCATCCCTTCTCCTCTACTCTCCTCTCGGGATTTTGGGCACGCACACATTCATGCCCAGATTGAGTTTAAGCTACTGGGTCCGGGACTCAAACCACAGTTGGCTACATGGGAGTTCAGTGACATAGCCATTATGCCAACCCAACTGCTGGTCACAAATGCACACGTCTTATAACAACAACAAAAAAATCTCAAAAAAATAAAAGAGGAAACCAGTCTCTAACCTCTGGTTAAAGATCCAAAGTCAAAGAATCTTGGGGTTGGGAGGCCCTGGAAAACCCCTCTCAAGTACAATAACCCTGCCCCAGCTTAGGGGGCCAATGGCTGCTAGCTGACCTCAGGGTCACTAGCAAGGAAAGAAATGTCCAAATCCACTCGACAGTCACAGTATGGAGTGCTGATAACATAGAGCCTCTTGGGACTTCCTGCTACAGACCACAGTTCCCTAACTGGGTGCCAAGCATTAACACCACTAGCAGGGGCCGGTAGGTGGCATGGTGGTTAAGGGCGCTGGACCCCCACATGGCTGACCGCAGTTCAGGTCTTGTACCTGGCGTTTTGCTTTCTCACTTTTCCCTCTCTCTCTCTTACTCACTCTGTCCCTCTTTGGTCAAATTAAAATGAATGAATAAATAAAGTTAAATAAAATAATTCTTTAAAAAAAAAACAAACATTAGCAAATGTCCCAGGCTGGCAACAGGTTCTGGGGCCCAGCCCCAGTTGCTGCTGTGGGTCTATAGACCTTAACCCAAATATAATGTATCTCCTGACTCAAATAGAATGCATTTCCTGACTGGGCGCTCACTACCACACTGTAGTCACAAAGTGCCTCCTTGGGACCAGTAAATGGCTTCATGGTTACCTCTCTGGACTCCCACATAGCTGACTGTGGTTCGAGTCCCAGATCCTGCAGCCTAAAACTTACACCGGCACCTGTGGGTATGTACCCAAAATCCTAAGAGGAGAATGGAGAAGGGATTGATGGCGACTATCCCCCACTGGAGGGGGTGTGATTTCTTGCTTCCTGTCTCTCTGTCTCTCTGGCAAAGGCACAGGCCCTAAAGCAAAAATCTCTCTCAAAACAAAACAGAAAATGCCTCCTGGTGGGGCCAGCAGGTGGCATGTTGGATAAGGGCACTGGATTCCCACATGGCCCACTGCAGTTCGAGTAGGGAACCTGGCAGCTTGTTTTCTCGCTTTCCCTTTCTCTCTTTCTCTGTCTCTCTCTGGTCAAATTGAAAAATAATACCAACAAATGGAATAAAATAATTCTTAAAAAAAAAAAAAGTACCTCCTGGTAAGCAGCAGAATACCCGCCCTCACATCAGTTCTGTCCTTGGGGCCCCTCAGACCCATCCCTTCTCTGCCCATTTCCCACGACCCTGTGCTGGAAAGCTGGTCACTCACTGCAGGCGAGGCTCCCGCAGCAGGGGCAGCTCCGGTGCCCGCAGGTCCCGCGGCTCCCGATTCCGGGTCGTCCACCGAGAAGGAATTGCTGTTCCGCAGCCGAGAGCGCCTCTTCTTCAGCAGATCAGCATCGCGCACGTGGGAGAAGGAACCGTGCGCGCGGGGTGGCGGCACCGGCCCGGCCTCCCCGTTGACCGAGGACCGTCGCAGCCTCACACCACACCCGCTGCCCGGTGGCCCCGCCCCGTCCAACTGCCCCTCGTTTGGGAGCACCGGTACCCGGGCTCCCGGGCCCTGGGTCGGGGCCTCCGCGGAGCGCGCTTCCCGAGCGACCTCCGTCCGGTCCTTGGAGGCGCGAGTAGCATCCTCGTCCCTGGAGGCCGCCTCCGGGGCTGTCCGGTCGGCACAGCTCGCGGCCTCCTTGGGCGCCTCGGCCCCGTGCTCGCGCAGACGCTGCGCCAGGTCACCAGCGTCCAGGTGATCCGATGGGTTCTGCTGGGCGCTGCCCACGCGGTACGTGCCGGCGCCGCCGCCGCCCTCTAGCTGCACCAGCTGCAGCTCCTGCCCGGTGCAGAAGGCGCGGATCTGGCACAGGTACGTCATGACGATGAGCTTATCGGGCACCGACAGCAGCACCATGTCCGCAGGCTCCAGCAGCCGCGACACGCCCAAGGCCGCGAAGCCATCGAAGGCCTAGGAAGGGTGCGCTCGGAGTCAGCGGCGGCAGCAGTCCCGGTTACCCACGCTGTGCCCCACCAGGCCCACGAGTTAAAGGGTTCCCAGGACTTGCACTCTAAGGTTTGCCTAGCAACGCCTGCCTTCACCCTCCGGTAGAGGGAAATACAGCAAAGGCCCGCCCTCCCGTTACCTAGCAACAACACGCACACCTTTCCCCCTTACCAAAGGGTGGTTTTGGAAAAACCATCTAGGGGAAATATGTTTTAAAAGAAAACAAAAACAAAACTAAGAAAAACAAACAATTTAATGACCAAAGGGTAACAGGAGTTAGAATTTCCAAAAGCCACTGCTGGGGTCCTGCTGTGGAGTCCAGGACCTGCAATCTGGCTCCAAACC
>NW_006159755.1:2535682-2547404 GCF_000334495.1 Tupaia belangeri chinensis | reverse complement strand
ACCTGCTTGTTGTTCTGTTTGATGTTGAGTGGGTCAAGGGAGGCATAGTCGCTGCAGAGAGAGCACTCGTCAGAGGCCCGGAGCTGCCCTGCCCTCCCTGCAGGCTCCCCCATTCACTCCCACCCACTCAGCTCACATCTTGTCCGGGTAGAATCGGTGTAGGATGGCACAGAAGGCCAAGCCGTTGCGCCAGGATGTGGTGAAGTTGGTGATGCGGACGCCACGGTAGCCAGTGGTAACTTCCTGGCACCACTCCAGCAGGGATTGGCTGGAGCTGACCAGAGCAGGTGGTGCCTGAGGACACAGGATGACTTAGGGAATATGTACCTGGGACCTATGCCCTCTGCCCCTTGGGAGAAGCTCAGGCACAAAACTGCCCCAGTTATGAGTTTGCAAAGGTCATCAGAGGCCACTGGGCCAGAGTCTTAGGGCCAGGCAAAAGGGTTTCCAGCTCTGGCATTATCTGCCAGGTCACCTAAGAGGTCAGTGGGCCCCAGGCAAGATCAGCAGTCACCAGCAGCCACACCTCAATGTCAGCCCCCCAAATCAGCTTAGGGGGTGTCCAGCTTCATGCGGACAGGGTGGGAGAGCCAGGGTGTCCTGAGAGGAGGGGATGAGGGGGCTCCTTGAAGCTGAGCCCCCTACCCCACCCCATCCCGGTAAACCAGGTGGATCCATGCAGAGCCGCCGTTAGCTCAGCCCCAGGTTAGTGGGAAGCAACAGACTGGTCCCTCGGCGGCCCCCATCCCTACCTGGCTGCCCGGCAGCCTCCTGTCCTCTTCAGGCTCCTCTGGGGAAGAGGCCCCCATGGGCCTGGGTATTCCAGCCCCTGCCCCACCAGCCACCTGCACTTCAACCAGGCTGGCCTCTGGGAGGCTTCCCTCAGCTTCTTTTCCCTTTTCGGTTCCCAAGACCCCAGCCTCTGCTTCCTGGGCCTCAAAAATACCAGATTTACTCTCTGGAGGCCCTAAAACCTCCATCTCTGTTTCCTGGGCCCCCCAAGTCCCAGATTTGGCCTCTGACACCCCCAAAACCCCAGCTTCTGCCTCATGGACCCTCAGTGCTTCAGCCTCTGGTCCTTGCACTCCTGAAAGCTCTGCTTCCTGGGATACTAACACTCTTTGCTGGACTGGGGCCTTTAAAGCCGCATATTCAAGAGTCTCCAAGACTCTAGCCTCTGCCTCCTGGACCCTCAGAGTCTTAGCCTGTGTCTTCTCAGCACCTGAAACTGTAGTTTCTGACTCTTGGATCTTCAGTACCTCAGCCTCTACTATTCCAGTGTCTGGCCCTGAGACCCCTGAATTCCCAATCTCTGTCTCCTGAGCCCCAGCTCTCTCAGTCTCTGGCCCTGAGACCCCTGAATTCCCTACCTCTGTCTCCTGAGCCCCAGCTATCTCAGACGCTACCCCTGAAATCTGTGAACTCCTCAATTCTATATCCTGGGTCCCCGATATCTCTGCTTCTGTTGCCCCAGTCACTATCATTAGAACCTCTGAACCCTTGACCTCTGTCTCCTGGGCCCCCAATATCTCATACTCTGCTACCTCAGCTTCAACCCTTGGGCCCCCTGAATCCTTAGCTGTTAACTCCTGGGTTCCCACCTTCTCAGCTTCCGCTGTCCCAGTCTCTATCCTTGGAATCCCCACTTCGGTCTCCTGAGTCCTTCCTATTTCAATGTCTATCCTTGAGGCCCCTGAATCCTCACATGCTCTCTCCTGGGTCTGTGATACCTCAGCCTCTGCCCTCCCAGCCTCTGTTTCTGGTATCCTGGAGCCTCCCAATATCTCAGACTCTGCCACTTCAGCTTCCAGGCCTGGAATTCCTGAATCATCAGCTGCTGTCTCCTGGGTCTCCAGCATTTCGGCCTCTGCTAACCCAGCCTCTGTCTCTGGAACCCTGGATCCTCCCATCTCCATCCCCTGGGGCTCCAATAGCCCAGATCCTGCTATCTCGGCTTCTACTCTCAGGGCCCCTGAGCCCCCATATGTCTCCTGGGTCCCCAATATCTCGGTCTCTGATGTCTTTGCTCCTGAAACTTCTGTGCCCCCAGCCTCTGTTACCACGGCCTCTGATATCCTAGCCTCTGTCCTGGGGGCCTCCAGAACTCCTGCCTCCTGGGCCCCCAGGACCTCAGGCTCTGCCCTCATAGTAGCCTTCGACTCCAGGTCCCCTGACATTGCTGTCTCCATCTCTTGTGTCCCCAGTATCTTAGTGTCTGCTGTCCCGATCTTTCTCTCTAGGAACCCTGATGCCCCTGTGTCCATCTCCTGGGATCCTGCCTCCACCTCTGCCTCCTTAGTCTCTTTTCCCAGGACCCTTGAATCCCCAGCTTTTGCCCCCCAGACTCCCAGATCCTTAGATATCACCCCCTGGTCATCTGATGATAGGGCCTCCTGGCACCAGCTCACCTGGGGCCCAGTACTTGTTGCTCCAGCAGAGGGGCCCTGCTCCAGGCCTGTCTCCCCAACACGAGGGGCTCCACCTTTCACCTCTGCACCCCCTCTCTCCTGGCCTGCAGCAGGCTTGAGGTCACTGGGATATCTGGGGTGTCCTGCAGGCTCTGCTGGGGATGGGCTGAGGCCTGTGGAAGCCTCATCCCTGGTCCTAACCCCGATCCTCCCCTGAGAACTCCTTGGAGGGGCCTCAGGAGTCCCCCTAAATTTCTCCTGAGATATCACCACTGTAGCCTCTGGTCCCTTAGTGTCCACATGCCTCACCTTTGACCTCTGCTCAGCATCTCCTTGATTGACTCCTGAACTTACTTCAGCCTCCCCAACTGTGACCCCTGACCTTTTAGTGTTCAGTTCTCTGACTCCTGGCCCACGCCAAGTGTCCACCCCACTAGCCTCTGGCCTGTCCCCTGTGCCCCTATCTTCATCCTCGGGTTTCTGCCCCCCCAAAGAGTCTCTGGAGCCTCCACCCTCAATGCCTGGGCCCAGCTTGGTTCCCTGAACCTCTGTCCCTTCCTGAGGGCTCTTCTGAGCCTGGGTCTCCCTGGCAGAACCCACTTCTGCTGAGGGAGTCCCTGAGGCTTCCGAGACCTCATCCTCCCCTTGTGTGACAGGGGGTCGAGGGGTGTCAGAGATTTTTTGGAGCCGAGGGGCTGGGGTAGGGGCCGTGTCCTGGTCTGGTTGCCTCGAGGACCTGAGGAGAGAGCAGGAGGGCATGTTGAGGGGGCCCATGTGGCCCCTATTCTCGGCCTCCCCCCACCCTTCAGATTGTTGGGGCACTGGAGAGGCAGGACAGTGGGGAATACAGCTTCTAACAGTGGGTAGGGGCGGGTCAGGGCTCGTTCCAAAGCTCACCTCATCTCCTGTGGGGGCCCTGGGGGCCTAGAGGCCTCAGGCCCCACCTGGCCCCCTGCTACAGTAGCGGGTTCTGACCCCTGGCCCCGGGAGGCCCTGGCCGGGGGCACAGGGGCACTCACAGGGCCTGGGCTGGTATCCTCAGCACTGGATGGGCTGGCAGCTGAGGAGGAAAAGAGGGAAGGTGCTGAGGGCTGGGCCTGTGATCTAGGGTCCAGTCCCCACCCCAGCCCCAGCCCGGGCCTCACCTGCCTGCCGGGGCTGTACTCGGCCCTCTTCCTCCTCCTCACAAAGTGTCTTCAGCTCTCGAGAGGGATCTGGAGAAGGGTGGAGGGGCACAGTCAGCCTAGGACAGGACCCTGCAGGTCTGACCTCCCCCCCCAACAGGAGTGAAGGGCCTACCTGGGAAACGCCCCAGCCTCAGGGCACCGCCCCAGCCTGCGAGAGGAGACAGGCCCACAGATGCAGAGAGAGGGGGAGAGAGAGAACCACAACAGCAGAGAAAAAGCCTTAACGAGCAGAAGGGGAGAATTAGGAAGCCCATGGCCAACTCACGAGGGCGGGTGGTGAGGGATGCCGAGACTGGACTGCAGCCTGGGCTTCTGACCCAGCTGGCTCTGGTTGGGTACAGGCCTGGGCAGGCACCCACCCAAGGACGAGGAAAGGGCCAGAAACAGAGGGAGGCACTGGGAACCCAGGCTGCAGCACTGAGCTAAGGACCATGGTCACCACAGGCTGGACGACTGGGGCTGCAGGGCAGGGGCGACTGCAGGCCAGTCATGAGCTCCCACTGCTGGGTGTGCACAGCGGGCCCTGCCCCAGCACAAGTGACTGTGGCCCAGGGAACTTCCCCATCCCTAGGTCTTAGCAATCTCAACCCACAGCAAACTCTGGGCCCACCTGGCTGGAGGACTCGAGCCTTGCCCTCAGGGGCACCTGGGCCATTAGCCTCCTCCTCGTCACTCTCGGCAAAGTCGTCCAAGTTGCCCACGTCGCTAGGCTTCACGCTCATGAGGCTTGCAAGACTCTGCATGTCATCATCCCTGAGGGTCAGAGGTCAGAGGTGAGGGCTGCGTCAGAAGTGGCAGGCCAGTGCCAAGGAGGGCAGGCGGACACTCACGTGGCGCGGCCCTCCCGCAGCAGCACCCCTGAGAGAGTGAGGCTCAGCTCAGCCTGCACCACCTTCACCGACTTGGGCTTCAGCCGCAGCCGCAGCGGAACCTGGGGTGGGTCCCGCAGGGCGGGCCAGGTCCACTTCGGCTGTAGCCAGCACCTTCCGCTGCCCCTTGGACTCCTGTGGGCAAGGGCAAAGGACCAGGTAAAGGAGCACCAGTACTGCATTAGGGTCCCCAAGACCAAGGTCCCAGTTCAGCCCAGCCACTCACATTCTCAATGATAAACGTCCACTCTTTGGCTTCATACTGGTCCACGTGGGGGTCCTGGGAAAAGCAGGCTCTGGGTGAGCACAGGGCTGGGGATGGGCTATGCAGAGAGGAGGGCCTGTCCGGGTTCCAGAGTGCTTGGCAGGGGTCTTGACACATCCTGTTCCCCTTCCCAGGATGCAGACTGGCTTCTGATCCCAGCTGCCTCTCCTACTGTGTGTATCTGGTACGTGCTGCCTCCTCCAAGGAGACTTCCTAGCTACTCATACTGATCACTCACCTCTAGCCTGGCAATTCTTAGTCTCCCCCTCAATTCTTCTTTTTTCCTTTTTTTCTAAACTTTTTTTTTTTTAATTCCATTTGTTGTTATTTTTCAATTTGACCAGAGAGAAAGGGAAAGGGAGAAAGCAAGCCACCAGGTCCGGGACTTGAACCATGGTTGGCCATGTGGGAATCCAGCACCCTTAACCACCATACCACCTGTTGGCCCCTCCTCCTCTATTCTTTGGTATTTCAATGAACAACGCTCTAGGGAACATGGCGGTTGACTGCTCTGGTCTTGCTGGAGGGCTTCAGACTCACCCTGTAGAGAGTCACGGAGATGTCCACATTCTCAGGGACCATCCACACCACGGTGCCCCGGTATGGGTTCTGGATGCCTGGCTGCCAGCTGTGGGCCTATAAGGGGCGGTCTGAGTCTTCCCATTTTTAACTCTTCCTCACTCTCCCCATGCCTTTATCTTCAGCCTTGACCCCATTTTTCTCACCCCTCTGTGGATTCCGGTCTGAACTAAACCTAACTCCCCCATCAGTTCCCACCAGCCTTTCCTGCACCCCCACTGCCCCCATCCCCAACCTGGATCCCCACTTTCCATTTTCCCCCACCTTGGAGCAGATGCGTCGGTTCCGCCGGGTCCACACCACTACCAGCTTATCCGGCTGCCTGGGGAGGGGTGGCAGGGAGGAGGCTGCTAAGGGAGGCTCACCAGATCCCCATCTCCTCTCCCTCTTCCCTACTCTCAGGGTCTTCCTTTTACCCATATCCCCGCCCCGCAAAGGAGAGGGCCTGGGTAGCCCCCTTATCTGGGGCCGCAGGGTGCAGGGTGGGGCTGCCGGGGCAAGGTGGGGCCAGGGCAGAAGGGCAAAGGCCCAGACAGTGTGGGCCAGCAGAGACTGAGGAAAGACAGTGAGAGAGACGGAGATGGGCACCGAGTCAGATACACGGAAACACAGCAAGGCTCCAGCAAGACACACGCACACATGCGTGCACACACACATACACATACACACACAAACACAGACTCAGACACAGGGAGAGACAAAGACCCCAAGTAAAAGATACACATACACACACAAACACAGACTCAGACATGCACTTATGAGTCCATGCACTCATAAATAGTGTGCCCTAATGAATCCAGCCCAGTTTGGGGGACAAAGCAGGAGAAAGGAGAGTCAAGGCCCTGCTGGGGCTGAGGACAACTGAGGTAAGGGAAAAGCACCAGTCAAGAAGGAAAATCAGTGAACAAACTAACTTCAGGGTGATCTGACCGGGCTGCTGCAGTCTCCCTGAGGTTGGGTGTCTGAACAGAAGTGAGTGGGAAGAGGGCTCCAGGCAGAGGGAGGGGCCAGGGCACGGGTCTGAGGTTGGGAGGGCAGGTCGAAGTGAGGGCCTAGGGTCAGCTTGTTATTACATGACCTCTCTCCCCCAGGGCCTACCATGCCCAAACTGTGCTGGGCCCAGTGATCCCATAGAGGGTAAGTGGGATCCTCATTTCCTGAACTAAGAGCCCTGGACCATAGCTTTGCAGGGAGATGATGACAGTGAAGCCCAGGGGCCCTGACTTCCATGTGGAATATCAGGGAAGACTTCCAGGAGGTGACGTCTAAGCAAATACCAGTGCTGACCCAGAGGGGAGGCAGAGACAAAGTGAGAGGAGAGAGATGCTGCACAGGGCCCACTCCCAGATACAGCGCTGACATGTGGCCGGGTCAGGGGAGGGCCCCTTTAGGTTAAAGTGTTCCAGCGCTGGCCAGAGGGCTGGGGATAGCTGAGGACTATTGGGCTGAAGGTATCACAAGAGCCAAGCCCATACCAGGATGCTAGGGTTGGCCCAGCTCACTGCTCCTCCAGAGGCTGAGCCAGGAGGAATGGCTCTCCTGTTAACCCCTGAAGATGCTGAAGCCCAAAGAGGCTGGGGTCAGACAAGGTCATGCAGCTGAGCCTAGAGCCCTCCAACCTAGAGCCAAGATCCCATCCCCAACCCCCAACTGCAGATGAGGCTGAGCAAGGGTAGTAGCCATGGGGCCTTCCCAGAAAGGGGAAGCAGACAGGGGGTGCCTAGGAAGGGCGGGGCCTGACTGGGCAGCCTGACTCAGGATCGGCACACCCTCCTGAGGAGCTGAGACCTGGGCAGGGGCAGCTTCCTGGCCTGGGCTCTAGGCTAGAAAGCCTAGGAGGCCCTACCGCTGCCACCTGTGACTCAGCTGTGTTGATACTGCCTGCATCCTCAGCCTGCTCTCTGGGACGGTGCCCAGCGTCCCTCTGGCCTCACCCAGTATGCTGGAGCAGAAGCCAGAGGCCAGAGTTCAAGTGCCAGCCTTATGTGTGTTACTCCGGCCAGTCCCTGTTCCCTCTGCGCCTCTGCTAAATGGAGTGAACAGCCCTCTGGTAGGCCCAGTGTGGGAACACAGCAGATATGGCTGCCTGAAGGACCCCAGCCTCCTGCTCACTCCCCTCCCCTTGGACCTCATGGTCCCTTCCTGCCCCAGCCCTTCCCCTAGGGAGCCTAAATTTAGGCCCGCCTGGCGGTAAGGCCCCCACAGCTGTGCCCTAATCCAGCCAAGGGAAGCCGACACCAGAGAGCACATATATTTAGGGTGTGACGCAGGGGCCCCGGCAGCTGCGGGTGGGAGTACGTGAATGAGAAGCCCCTGTGCCCTGTAACTTTCTGGCCAGGGCCTGTGCCCTCTCATGTATCACCCCTTCTCTCTGCTGCCTCAGACTCTCTTCTCTGGGACCTACAACCTCCTGGGCCCTCAGGTCCCTTTAAGTAGCTCCCGCCTCCCTCCTCATCCCTCCCAGTGCTCAGTTTCCCCTTTTAAGGACATGGTGGAGGCATTTCCAGCTTCCCATCACCCACTCTGGCTAAAGAGACGGGGGTGCTCCTGGCACAAGAGAGCAGGGGAGAGGGGCAACTGTTCTGTTCGCAGCTGTACTGGGTCCATGGAGGTTTCTGCCCCAGCCTTGGCCACTTGCAGACCTCAAAACTTGCTCCCTTTTCAAACGCCACCCTGAGCCATCTCTAGTGACAGACACACAGCCTCCCTTCCCCAGCCCTGACCACAGCTAAGGAAAGTGGCACAGATAGGTTCTCAGGTCTGGAAGTCCTGACCCCCAACCCTAGGGGTCCTATAAGGGACTTCTGAGTATTTGTGCCTGGGACACCAGGGGCCAAGTCCAGGTGGGGTGGCACTTTTGGTCACTTGGCTAAGGGGCAGTGTTCTCTCAGGCTCCAAAAGCTGGATGGGGTCCCCCTCCCACTCACCATTTCTTGGTGCACTCCAACACCAGCTCGTGGTAACAGGCCACAAACTGGAATTTGGCGGCCCGCTTTCCCACGCGCTGCAGGCGCTTCCACACTGAGGTCATGGCCCCAGCCGCCCCGCCGCCCGCTTTTCAGGCCTGGGGCTCCCGCTGGTCCTCCACCGCTGGCCGGGCCCGGGTCCCCATGGTCTCTGGAGCTCCTCTTCGCGCAGCCCACCCCGTCGGTGCGGAAGTTTCCAAAGCTCAGACTGGGTGTCGCCTCCCACTGCGGCTGCTGGAGTTCACTGGGTGGTCTGGCTGAGCCCGCTGGATCGTCCGGAGCGCGTCGGGTGGCTGGAGCGCACAGCGGCTAGCGCGCCGTTTCCTGGAGCCGCACCCCCGTCCGAGGGCGGGCGGGGCCCCAGCGCAGGGCGGGGGCCGGGGGCGGAGCACGGGGGGCGGGGCAACTTGGCTTCCGGGGCCTAACGCCACGACTGGGGCGCTGGGGACAGGAGGTGTGTGTGAAGGGAGTGACGCCGGACCGCAGCGCCAGCGCTGAGCACGCTGACAGTGTGAACTTGCGGACCGGGTGGGGAGCGCGTGGCCTGGGAAGAGGGCAACCGGCAACGTGGTGCCGCCCTAAACAGCGCTGCCCGGGCCACCTCCCTTCCTGCTCGCAATCTTAGGAGGTGAGTACTCGTAGTACCATTCCATAGGCTAGGGCAGAAGAGACACCCCCGACTCCCCCAGCCTGAACAAGAGATTTGTTCTGGTTCACACCGTGGGTCTAGGCCAGAGCCTGTCCTCAACTCTTAAGTGACATCTCCCGCTGCCATCCACACCTTAACGAGGGAGGTAACCCATACCCCGCCCCACAGGACGTGGTTCCTCAGCTATCAAGTGGGAAGATAGTCCTAACTTCCCGCAAGCAACTGGAAGTTCATATCCTGATTTTCAACCAAGTGTGTGACCTTACACAAAGCACTAACACTGAGCCTCAGTTTTGACGTCTGTTAAGTGGGAATAATTATAGTTTTGCCTTTTATAGCCATCGAGACTGAAACCTTGTAAAGCACTTAGCAGAGCCTGGCTGACTTTGCCAGGTCCCATTAAATAGAATCCGTTATCATGTCAGGGAGTGTGTGCACATTCATGAGTTTACACTTCCTCCGTGGGAAGCCTGCTCTGGGCGTTAGCTGCTCTGTTAACACCTAGATTAGAGTCCTATGGCCTACCCACCTGCCCTACACCTAATGAGCCTCTGCAGGTGTCAGGTCCAAGGTCAGAGAACTGCCCTGGAGCAACACATCCCTCTGCAAGGTTTCCGTGAACCCGAGCCCAGCGCTTGATTCTGTTTGAGCAGCATGGCTGGGGATGAGCTGCCTGTGGTCTAAGTAAGTGTGCGGCTCTGCCGGCCTCCTCTTTGTCTCAGGAAGTCGTGGGGGGATGGTGAGAGCTATGTGCAGGCTTCCGGTGGGCTTGACACGGGGCGAGGCCCCCGGTCTCCGCGGGGTGGTTATCGGTTTCCTCAGCAAAAGGAAACCACCTGTATACAACCATAAAGGTCCCTTGTACTGTGGGGGGAACCGCGTGGTCTGTATGAAACTTAAGTTGGGAAAGGGGGTGTCTGGGATCCTGATCAATTTACTACCGCCGTAATCATGCACCCATGCTCGGGGATCCAGCCCCCACCGCCCTTCCTGGGGTTGTCTAGCCTCTGAGGTTTGGGGTGCCCTGGTTTCACTCCCTTCTGCCTCCACAGCTCTTTCATCCCACCCACAGGGCACTAACTCCCAGGCCCTTTCTGGAGGCGCTTTCCCTTCTCCCGCCTAAGGGCCCCTTAGTCCGCCAGCCTTGGCCCACCCATTTCCTGTGCTGCTCCAACTCCGCCCCCGGACCAAGTGGAAAGTTTCTCTCAAGACGGGCGGCCCCTTCTTCCTTCCCGGGCAGCCAGGAAAGCCCAAAGCGAGTGGGGAGGAGGGATTGGGCTCGGAGGCTCCCGGCCGAAGAGAGGAAAGGACTCGACCGCAGTTACCCAGCTGTACAGCCAACTCAGGCCAGCCTGGAACGCTCAGCCCCGCCCGGCGGAGGGCGGGTTCGCACCCGCCACTGCTAAGCCTTTTCACGCGGGGTCTCGGGCGCCACCTACCGGCGGAGCGAAGGACCGCGGATTGTGGGACCGCACTTGTCAGAAACACAACAGCCGAGAGAACATTTATTTTAATCTACGCGCCGAGAGGCTGGCCCCTAAACTTAAATATCCAGCATGGGGCTCTGGCCTTCCTGGCCATGGGTGGGTGCGGGATCCTGGAACTCTTGTCCAGGGCGGTGAAACCCAGGGACTAGAGGCAGGGGGCCCCTGAGCCAGCAGCTGCCAATAGCAGCAAAAGGTGAAAAGGAAATGGGAGCCGGGCACTCATCCCAGTGCCAGAGATGCCAAGGGGGTATGAGATCCTTCCGGCCCCACTGCCAGAGTGAGGCTTGGCCAAGCTGGGGGTGCACAGGTGTGGAAGAAGAGGCCCAGAGCAATGGGCAGAGGCTGTAACCTAGGTGCCTGCCCCAGTGCCATCTAACCCAAGACAGAAAGGGGTTGGCGGTTTAGCCTCTGAGAGCTAACTGCTCTCCTGCGAGGTGAGGTGAGGTGGTATAGGGGGAGAGCAGGCACTGTAGTCAGGACTTGCTGAGGGCCAGTTTCTGAACCTGTTGTCTGAGTGCATGCCCACCTGCCCCTGGCTCTTCAGAGACTGATGTGGAAGGCATCCTGCAGCCACTGGTCACGGGCGTTGTGCGTCTGGGGCACAGTGAGGGGCGGTGGGTCAGGGGGCAAGCTGGCATCAGGAGGCTCATCATCATCAGACAGGCCGGCATCAGGTGGGTAGGAGCTGTCCGAGTGCAGGGAGGACGACAGGTCCTGGCATAAGCTCAAGTCTTGGCACAGGTGCTTGTAGTCCTGGATTGACTCATACAGGCCCCACAGCTGGCACAGCAAGGACATGTCCAGCTGCCGCAGCCCGACCTGCAGACAACTGAGGGTGGGCTGGAGTTGGGGTCCAGGCCACCCCACGCCCCGCCCCCCTGGAATTCAGGGTCCCTAGCCCCAGTCAATCTTCCTGCAGCTTCCTAAATGAAAGTTTCTGTGGGCATCTGATGCCACCTGCAAGCTGTGAAACTTTAGACAAGTCACTGGCCCTTATCTGTAAAATGGGAATAACAAGCATTTTAACAGGTTGAAATGAGGTAGCATAAGTAAAACATTTAATAAATGGCAACTACAGCCATAAACGGTAACTATTATTATTGTTAAGCCCATGACCCAACCGGATTCTGCGGTCCTTTGAGATCCAGCCCGCCCCGCCAAGATCTCGCTCTTTTTTTTTTTAACCCTCAGCCCAGTGGTCCCAGTGGCCACCAACTCACCATCTCCTTGCGCAGGGCGGCTAACGCCGAGTCGAGGTTGACCGGACGACGCGGGCCAGCGGCAGGGGCTGCGCCGGGGGGGGCGCGCGGGG
>NW_006159755.1:2512061-2535552 GCF_000334495.1 Tupaia belangeri chinensis | reverse complement strand
GGCGTGAGCCCGGCCAGGGCTCAGCCCGCACCGCCTGGTGCTTCGGCCGAGGGCAGCCCGTTCATGACCGGGCCGGCGATGCAGCCTCCCTCCTTCTAACGCTCTGCCCGGGCCGCCTACCGCAGGCCCGCAGCACCCGGCCCAGCCGGCCGAGCCCAGCCGCCGCCCGCAGGCCGTGCTTTGTTCCTTCCCCTGCTCCCCAGACTCCGCCTCGGTCCCACCCCCACCGCATGGGCGGAGCCTCTCTTAAAAAGGCAATGGCAGTGGGACCACGTTGCGCAAAGCTGAGAAAAAGTAATGGGGTATCCACGGAATAGGGACCAGAAAGAGGGAAGGAAACTAAAGGGGGCAGGCGTGGTTCCTTCGCGGTTCATTTTGCTACCCTCTCCCTCCCACACACACCCTGTGTTCTACACAATTGCCCTCCCAAGGTTAAAGTATCTAAAAGCGGGCATCAGGAGACTGGGCCCCGCCCATACTCTGCTCCAGGTGCAACCTAACGCTGCTGCTGCCACACCCTCCTGTCAGATCTGAGTACCTGGGGGTGGGCCTTGAGTGGGACAGGATGATGGACTCCGGGTACTCAGGGATAAGAGAGGGACTGGTGACAGAACTGGAACCCAACATTTCACTCACAGGTGAACGATGAGCACTGGATGGCTGAGGCTGCTGGGGTGATGCCAGAGACAAATGGTCCACCCCACTTGCTTCTACCTCTGAGACCGCCATGACCTCCTCCTCAAAAAGGGAGTATCACATAGCCCTCTGCATCCACTGACTGGGCAAAGAGTAGAAACAAGCTCAACTCATCTCTCAGCATCAGGGAGAGCAGATGTGAAAAGATGAGAGGCCAAAGGTGGAAAAAGGGTGGGTGGAGCAGGGCTAGCATGCACACTCAGAGCCAAGAAAACAAACCACACGGAAGAACAGCTGTTTGTCTAGAGGGTTTTTCTCTAAGAGGGGTGTCTCTTAGTGCTGCAGCTGCTGCAGGCTGTGCAGGGCTTCAGCACATGCCCGGATGAGGCCACAGAGCTGGATACTGGTCTCCAGGGAGGTGCTAGGGCCCAGCTCAGCTGAGGCCCAGGTCAGCTTTTGCAGGAGAGCTGCCTGTGTGCAAGCCACAACATCTGCATTCGGAGGCACCGCAGGAGGGGGAGGCCCCTGTGCTGCTTTGAGCCCTGCTGCAGCTCCCTCACAGTGCTCTGGACGGGGTACTGGGGGCTGAGGGGCCTGCCGAGTGCCTGAGGGAAGTTCTGAAGCAGAGGAGAGCTGGTGCTCCCGAGCTTGGGAGAGCGCAGCCTGAGCATTCAGGGCTGTAAGAAAGTGGCAGAATAGTCAGGATGGCAGGCCC
Source organism: Tupaia belangeri chinensis (assembly GCF_000334495.1). Lineage (NCBI taxonomy): Eukaryota > Metazoa > Chordata > Mammalia > Scandentia > Tupaiidae > Tupaia > Tupaia belangeri. Next base: position 2,534,201 of record NW_006159755.1, on the reverse strand, counting down.
ACCTTACCCCAGAACCACCTCCTTTCTCTACTGCTCTGCTCTTTTTGTGTCTGAAATGTTTTCCCTGCCCCAAAAGGCTACTCGCCCTTTCTACTTTGTATCACAGTTACTTATGGCTGAGTGTCCTTTCTCCACCAGTGCTGTGCCTAATGGAGACTCCCCCACAATATCTGGCACACAGAATGTGCTTAGAGCTTAGTGAGTAAACGGTCATTTCCAGAACTGAAAGGAAAAAACACTTTACCTAGGCCCACCCACAGACTCCACTGTCACCTCCCAGGTTTACTGTTCCCAGACCTCTGTTACTACACTGCTTTTCCAATGAGCACACAGGAACCCTCACCTGGATTATCTTTATCCACGTCTGAGTCGAGCTCCTGACAAGCCACACAATAGATTTTCCGCTGTTTGTCTTGGAGGAGGATCGTCTAGGAACCAGAAAGCACAAAGGGCAGGGATGAGACGCCGCGCGATGGGGTCCAGAGAAGAGATCTGAGGAAGGGCCGTGCGACCTGGCCCAAGTCTCTTCTCACCCCACAGTCCGCACACGTCTCGCCCAGCATGCGGTAGCCGCGTAGCAGGTAGTCGCCCATGAGCCGGGAGATGCGATCCTGCCGCTCCCGTCGCGCCTGCAGCACCTTCGTCTCCGCCTCTGTCGGGGGCTCCCAAGAGAAATCGTCGACTTCTGGGGAAGAAAGGCACAACGGACCGGGGGCCTTGCCCGAGCGGGTTACCTCCCGCACCCCGCAGCAATACTCCTCGGTAGCCCCAGTCCTCACCAGCGCCGTTCAGAGCCATGTTGCCGTTGTCGCCGCTGGACTCTCCGGAAGTGATGCACAACAACGCGCCGTATGCTGGGGCTCCGCCCTCTAGTCATCAAGGCCCAGGATGAGGGCGGAAATGACGCCCAGGGCGGACTTCGGGCCGCTCTACGCCCGGAGTGGGGCGTGTCTGCCGCGGGCTTGGCTCTGCCCCTGACGCTCGCGTGCGATCCGGAACCTACTGGACGCGAGTTTTCGACTGGCGTGACCTCTGGAGGGGCGTCTCTGTGGTAACCCTGCTCCAGTAGCAGGACCTGGACGTGCCTTCGCAAGGTCGCCCTTCCTGCGCAAATGGCTTGAGAAATTCCCGCTGGCCTCCGCCTCTTTTGGGGTGTCCCTTTCGACACTAGCCGAGCCGGTGCAGGTGGGGCAGGCGAGGCACCTGCGTCATCGCGACAGCCACAGCCTTAGGCGCGCGCGTGGAACCTCCTCAGATCTGTGCTTCTCACTCCTATCGGCCGGGCGGGCCAGGCAGGGATTATTCTCTCTTTCAGCTATTTCGAGACCCTTCCCCTTCTACCTGTTCCCAGTCTGTCCTCCCCACCCCGGTTTGGAGGTTATTCGAAGTCTAAGCGACCTCAAAACCTGCTTTAAAAAAAAAAAAAAAAGCCCTATATTGGGCATGTGCAGTTAGAGTTCTTGCTGATGATGAACGACGCTTCCTGGAGGTTGGGGAAGGGGGGCTTAGCACACACTTGTGAGCCTTAGGCTTTTCTTGGTTGGGATGCAAGTTAAAATTACCAGTGCTTGCTGAACATTAGCCTTGAGTTTTTCTTCTCCTCCTTCACCTCCCTTCCTCCCTTCCTCTTCCTTTCTTCCCTCTTTGGTATTCTTTTCTGCAAAAACCTGGTGGAGTAGCATGGGTCCTCAGATGTGCAGGGGATTCAAGCATATACACCAAGACAATGGAAAAGAAGGTAGGACTCAGAAAGCCTCATAATCTTTATCAACAACCTCGTTGGGCTGGACAGTACACGCTTTCTCAATTTTTAGCAGAAATGCCTCCCTCCTGGCCCCATAGCCTTTCTTTATAGACCCTTTCAACTGTCCTTCTCTTGTTTTTTTTTCTTTTTTTTTTTTTGGAGAGTTTTTTTTTGCTGAAGGGCACATGCGCTCACTCAAAAGACAGAGACAGACAAAGTGAGAAATCACACACACGCACACACACACACACACACACACACACACACGGCTTGAGTTTTAAGCCACTGGGTCTGGGACTTGAACTGTGGTCAACTACATGAGTTCAACAATGTAACCATTATGCCATCTGCTGGTCCCAGCTAACCTGTTTTGTTTTTGTTTTTGTTTTAAGAGAGATTTTTGCTATGGGGCGCTTGTGCTTACCGCGGAGTTTCTTTTTCTTTTTTTTTTTTTTTAAGAGAGATTTTTGCTGTAGGGTGTGTGTGCTCACTGGGGAGAGAGAGACACACACAGAGAAAGCTAGAAATACCAACATGAATTTTTAAGTTGCCAGGTCTGGGACTTGAACCTCAGTGGGCCATGTGGGAGTTCAGTGATGTAACCATTATGCCATCTGCTGGTTCCAAACAGCTGACATTCTTAACATCTCTGCCCTTGGCATTATGTTGACCTTATATTCATTCCGAGATGACAGTAAGAGGTCTCAGGAGTTGTTTTCGTCTCCTTTGTTTTGTTATTTTCCATTGGATCCTGACTGCTATAAGGGAACTTCATCTCTATCAAGGACATTTCCCTGTGACAGACAAACTCCCATAGGAAACCAGAGAGGAGACATTTATTACTCTTTGATCTCTTTCTGTCCTACTTTGGGTTTATAATACTGATAAAGATGACCCGCTGGAGAATGAGAAAATGCCCCAGAGAAATCTAGATAAATTCTAGTGATCAGCTCCACTGCCCTAGAAAACTCCTCAGCTTTTATATTTAAATAAGATAAGGGGGGCAAGCAGGTAGCATGGTAGTTAAGGCACTGGACTCCCACATGGCGAACTGTAGTTCAAGCCCTGGACCCAGTGGCTTGAAGATCATACCAAGTATGTGTGCGTGAGTCCCCAAAACCCTGAGAGGAGAAGGAATTGTGGTGTGCCCATCCCCCCTAGGGTTGACTGCTCACTTTCCCTCTCTCTGTCTCTCTGTCAAGCACATAACACTCTATAGCAAAAAAACAAAAACAAAAAAAGGGATGAGGGGCCAGCACATGGCATAAAGATCAAGTTGGCCAACTGCTACATGCTTACTCCATGGTTCAAGTCCCAGACCCAGTGGCTTGAAAATCATGCCATGTGTGTGTATGCCTAAAATACCAAGAGGAGAAGAAGAGAAGGGATTGCAGTGTGGCCATTACCCCTGGAGGGTGATTTCTCACTTTCCCTCTCTGTCTCTGCCTGTCTCTAGCAAACACATGTGCCTATAGCAAAAGGAAAAAAAAGAGAGAGAGAAAATAGAAGAGAGATTATGACTGTGGGACAGAACTATCCCCTATAAAGGTGGCATTCTTTTAAAATAAAAATCATGGGTAGGCTCTGTGGTGTGATGGTTAAGGCAGACAATCCCAGATGGCTGATCTGGCTACACAGTCCAAGTCCTGGACCTGACTGCTTGAAAAATATGCAAGGCACATGCCTGAAATGCTGAGATGGGAATGGAAAAGAAGGGATTATGGTGTGGCCATCCCCACATGGGTGACTGCACAGTTCAAGTCCTGGACCTGGCTGCTTGAAAAACATGCCAGGCATGTGTGTGTGTATGCCCAAAATCCCAAGAGGAGAATGGAGTGAAGGGATTGTGGTGTGGCCATCCCCCCTGGGGGGTGTGATTTTTTATTTTACCTCTATCACTGTCTTTCTGTCTCTCTGTCTCTCCCCATTTATATGCACCCCATAAGGAAAGAAAATTCCACTAGGATGGGGAGATGGAAGAAAAGGGATTGGAGCATGACCATTCTCCCTCTCCCTCTCTCTCTCTGTGGTGAGACACACACCCTCTTGCAAAATTTTAAAAATAAAGAAAAGGCATAGGACTGGACAGTAGCACAGCAGTAAAACACGAAGCTCTGGGAGGCTGACCCATACATGAGGCTTCCGGGTTCATGTCAGGAGACTTCCTGAGTATACTGAGCACACATGTGCCAATGATTCAGGGTTGGTTAGGACTGGGGTCCTGTTGGGGTGCTCTCTGATTCATGGAAGAAAAAAATGTTTTAAATAATTATTTTATTTAACTATGTATTTATTTTAATTTATCCAGAGAGGGACAGAGTGAGAGAGAGAGGGAAAGTGAGAAAGCAAGCTGTCAGGACAGGATTCAAACCACGGTTGGCCATGTGAGAGCCTAGCACCCTTAACTACCAAGCCACCTGCTGGCCCCCATGAAAGAAATTCTAAAAAAAGTCACAGGTGTGCAAGTCAAGCAGACAAGTCAGGCAAAGTCCTGACTGATATCTGTGGAGCACTCCATGCAACAACAGCAGAATTCATATTCTCATGTACACAGGGAACAATCCCCAGGGAAGAATATGCTAGGCCATAAACAAGTCACCATACATTTAAAAAGACTGAAATTACATAACATATCTTCTCAGACCACAATGGAATAACATTATCAGTTAAATAGGAGTGTGTGAAATTCACAAGTGTGTGAAAATTAAGCTATACACTCCTAAAGAACCATAGGGTTGGGGTCAACAGTAGTGTAGTGGTTAAGGCACTGGACTCCCACTTGGCTGACTGTAGTTTGAGTCCCAGACATAGAGGCTCAAGATTCATGCCAGGCACGTGTATGTGCATGCCCAAAATCCCAGGAGGAGAATGGAGAAGGGATTATGGCATGGCTATTACCTGGGAAATGATTTCTCACTTTCTTTGTTTCTCTCTGTGTCTCCAGCGAGTGCACACACCCTATAACAAAAATCTGTCTTGAAAAACAAAAATAGTGATTTAGTTGGGACCAGCAGTTAGCGTAATGGCTATGTCGCTGGACTCCCATGTAGTCTGACCACAGTTCAAGTCCTGTACCTGGTGGCTTAAACTTATGCCGGGCGCGTGTGCGTGCGTGCCCAAGATCCCAGAAGGAAAACGGAGAAGGGGTTGCAATGTGGCCATCCCCCTGGGGGATGATTTCTCGCTTTCTGTCTCTCTGTCTCTCTCTGTCTTTCTGGCGAGCGCATGTGCCCTATAGCTATAAACCTCTTCAAAAAAAAGAAAAGGAAACCAGCAGTTAATGTAATGGCTATGTCGCTGGACTCCCTCGACCATGGTTCGTGTACCAGACCCGGTGGCTTAAAACTCACGCCAGGCACGCGTGCGTGCATGCCCAAGATCCCGAGAGGAGAATGGAGGAGAAGGGATTGTGGCGTGACCATCCCCCCTGGGGGGTGATTTCTTGCTTTCTGTCTCTGTCTCTCTCTGTCTGGCGAACGCACGCGCCCTATAGCAAAAACCTCTCCAAAAAAAAAAAAGAAAGAAGAAAAAGAAAAGTGATTTAGCAGATGGAATAATGGTTACATCACTGGACTCCCATGTAGTTGACCAGGGCACCTGCAGGCTTAAAACTCACGCTGGGTGCTTGTGTATGTGTGCCCAAAATCCCGACAAGAGAATTGGGGAGAACAGATTGCAACGTGGTCATCCTCCCTGGTGGGCGATTTCTCGCTTTCTGTCTTCTGTCTCTCTCTGTGTCTCTGGCGAGCTCATGCACCCTATAGCAAAAACCTCAAAAAAAAGCAAAAAACAAAAACAAAAACCACCTAAAGGTAATAGATACCACATGGGAAATTAGAAAATATTTTTAAGATGAATGAAAATAAAAGCACAACATGCCAAAAATTATGGGATGCAGCCAAAGTACTGTTTAGAGAGAAATTTTTATAATCATAAATATTTATATTGCAAAAGATAAAAAGAGGCTCAGTCTTGGAGTCTGATGGGTAAGAGAGCTGGAATCCACACAGTTGACTGTGGTTTTAATCCCAGCCCTGATGGGATGAGAAACATGCTGGGCATGTGTGTCTGCATGCCCCAAATTCTTTTTCTTTTCTTTTTTTTTTTTTTTGAGAGGTTTTTGCTATAGGGCGTGTGTGCTCGCCAGCCAGCCAGAGACAGACAGAGAGATAGAAAGTGAGAAATCGCCCCGCAGGGGGGATGGCCATGTCGCAATCCCTTCTCCTCCATTCTCCTCTCAGGATCTTGGGCACGTACGCACACGTGCCCGGCGTGAGTTTAAGCCACCGGGTCCAGGACTCGAACCACGGTCGACTACGTGGGAGTCCAGCGACACAGCCATTACGTTAACTGCTGGTCCCATGCGTGCCCCAAATTCTGACAGGATTGAAGAGAATAGATTGCAGTATGACCACACCCCAATGGGGGATGCTTTCTTCTCCCTTTTTGTCTCTTTTGTTTTTTTGGAGAGGTTTTTGCTATAGGGCGCGTGCGCTCACCAGAAAGACAGATGAAGACAGAGACAGAGAGCAAGAGATCACCACCCGGGGGGATGGCCACACCGCAATCCCTTCTCTTTCATTCTCTTCTCGGGATCCTGGGCATGCATGCACACACACGTACGCACCTGACATGAGTCTAAGCCACTGGGTCCAGGACTTGAACTGCAGTTGACTACATGGGAGTCCAGGGACATAGCCATTATGCCAACTGATGGTCTCTATATTTTTTTAAAGAATTATTTTTATTTAACTTTATTTATTAATTTCAATTTGACCAGAGAGGGGCAGAGAGAGAGAAGGTGAGAAAGCAAGCCACCAGATCTGGGACTTAAACCATGGTCGGCCATGTGGAAGTCCAGCACCCCATGCCACCTGCTGGCCTCTCCCTTTCTGTCTCTTTGTCTCTCTATAGCAAGTACACAAACCCTCTGACAATTAAAAAAAATTATTTTTGGAGAGGTTTTTGTTACAGTGCACATGCGCTCGCCAGAAAGACAGGCAGAAAGTGAGAAATCACCCCCCAGGGAGGATGGCCACACTGCAACCCCTTCTCTTCCATTCTCCTCTCGGGATCTTGGGTATGCACACACATGCACCTGGTGTGAGTTTAAGCCACCGGTCTGGGACTTGAACCACAGTAGACTACATTGGAGTCCAGCAACATAGCCATTACGCCAACTACTGGTCCCAATTAAAAAAAATTTTTAATAATTAAAAAAAAATAAAAAGACCCTGGGGCCAGCAGGTGGTGTGGTGGTTAGAGGTGCCAGATTCCCACATGGCCGTCTGCGGTTGAAGTCCCAGACCTGGTGGCCTGCTTTTTTACTTTCCCACTCTCTCTTTCTTGGTCTCTCTCTGATCAAACTGGAAAATAATAATAATAATAAAACTAAATAAAAGAATGATCTCTTTTTTTATTTTTGGAGAGGTTTTTGCTAAGGGGCGCGTGCGCTTGCTGGAAAGACACAGAGAGACAGAGAGACAAAGCAAGATATCACCCCCAAGGGAGGATGACCATGCTGCAATCCCTTCTCCTCCATTCTCTTCTCAGGATTTTGGGCACATGTACACATGTGCCTGGCGTGAGTTTAAGCCATTGGGTCCAGGACTCAAACCGCAGTTGACTACATGGGAGTCTAGTGACAGCCATTATGGCATCTGCTGGTCCCAATAAAATAATTCTTAATAATAATAATTATATTAAAAAGAAGGGGGCCAGCAGGTGGCTTGGTGATTAAAGGGGCTGGACTCCGACATAGCGGACTGTGGTTCGAGTCTCAGACCTGGCAACTTGCTTTCTCACTTTCTCTTTTCTGCCCTCTCTGGTCAAATTAAAAATAAATAAATGAATACATAACTAAATAAAATTAAATAAACTAATTCTTTTAAAATAAATAAATAAAAATAGGGACCAGCAGGTGGCATGGTGGCTAGGGGCACTTCACATGGTCAACCTTGTAAAGTCTTGAACCTAGTGGCTTGCTTTCTCACTTTCTCTCTTTTTTTCTCTCTCTCACTCTGTCCTCTCTGGTCAAATTAAAATAAATAAAGTTAAATAATTCTTAAATAAAAAAAAAAGAGAGGGAGAGGTCTTGAATCAAGAACTTAAGAAATTAGAGGAAAGCAAACCAAACCCAAAGCAGGCAGAAAGAAGACTATCATAAAGATTACATTGGAAGGAAATGACGTAGATACCAGAAAAGTGATAGAGAAAAGCAACTAACTGAAAAGTTGGTTATTTAGAAAAGATCACTACATTGACACCTTAGCTAGACCGACCAACTCAAACCAGGATCACCCAAAGGGCACACACCTTGCAGCTCCACTTGGAAAGCAATGTGGCCATGGTGGCTGAGCCAAGGAGTCTCCAAAGGTGCAATAAACAATGTCAGTAAAAGAACTCTGTTTTCGATAGTGCATGTTCGGCTCACTGTGGAAACTAATAACCAATCACCTCTCTAGATCACTTATGTGGATACCAAGCTGAAGGCTCCTGCTCTGGTGAAACAGCTGGGATCACCTGCACGAGCAGATGGTCTCTATTTTTGCCTGGATCCGTGATCATACAAGACACGACCACATATCTGCCATCACAGAATGGGTACCCATAAAGGAGTCTACGCTTCTCACGCAGAGGTACCAATCCATGTCAGACTCGTGACTCTTACAAAGGTTCCTCTTTGTCCTGTGATAAAGGAGGCCACAGAGTAGGCAGCATTGCCCCTGCCCTCTCCAGAGAGGTTGGATAATGGGCCCTTTGGGCCTATTGGTGATGCCTCACACTTTCTCAGGTTAGAACAGTGCTGTTTCTGTCCAGTCAGCCAACTCTGGCCACACCGCTGTGGTTCTTGAGACTAATTTGTCTCATTTACAGCTTTTTAGACCATTTGAAATCTTTCTAGACCGGTGCAGCTTTTATCCCAAAAGCCACTCAACAGTAGGCTGACAGTCGAAGTATTCAGTGGACCATGCTCCCCACCATCCGCAGGCATGTGGTACTGTTGAACATTGAAATGGCCTCCTCGAAAATCAACTCGGGGGCCAGCAGATGGCATAGCACATGCCACTGGACTCACATGGCCAGCCTCAGTTTGAGTCCCGACCCCATGACTTGAAAATCATTCTGGACGTGTGCGCATGCTTGCCCAAGATTCTGGGAGGGAAATGGAGGAGAAGGGAGGGGGGTGTGGTTTCTCACTTTCCTTCTCACTGTTTCTGTCTTTCCAGTGAGTGGATGTGCCCTCAGGTGAAAACCTCTTTAGAAAAAAAAATAATCAATTTAAGATTTCTGACTTTCCCTCCCGGGCTACCCAACTCAGTGAAGCAGTTTAATCATTAAATGCAGCTGTTGCAGGACAGAACCTTCTCCTCTTGGCCATATCTCTTGAGAAGAGATTTGTTTATTTTTGGGACAGAGGATGTGTATGATCACCAGAGAAAGACAGAGAGGGAGAGGAGAAAGCACCCCTTATGGGGAATGATCATGCTACAATTCCTTCTCCTCCATCTCTCCCTTCTTCTAGGATTTTGGGCATGCATACACATGTGCCTGGTGTATTTCTCAAGTTTCTGGGTCTGGGACTCCAACTGCAGGATCAGTCATGTGGATCTGGCTTCCTTAACCACCAGGTCATGGAGCCAGCCCTAGAGTGATCTTATTTTTAAACTTAAAAATATATATATTTTATTAATTTTATTTATCATTATTTTGTTTTTAATCTGCTATATGGCACATTTACTCACCGGAGAGAGAGAGCAGGGAGGGGAAAACAGTGAGAAAGAAAGTTGCCAGATCTAGGACTCAAATCATGGTCAGCCATGTTCTTCTGCTAATAACAGAAATACCAGCATCTCAGAAATTTAAGAGAATAGAGGTTTATTTTGCTCACAATTTTGGAGGCTGCGAAGTCCAAGAGCATGGTGTGGGCATCTGGTGAGGCTCTTCTTCCTGCCTCACAACATGGTGGAAGACAGGAACCTGTGACAGTATCCATGTGTCTTGGTCTCATTCTCTCTATAACCTATCAGGAGTCAATCATGAACCAGTTCCCAAAGGCTCCACTTCTTAATGCCATAGTTAGATTAGGCCTCCCCTAAATACCTTCACAATACAGCCAAATTCCAACACATGAACTTTGGGGCACACATCTAAACCATAGCTGTCCTGACCCACAGGACAGTCAAACAGGTTTCCTGAGGGAAGGAGTGAGAGAGGGGATGAATGGTGCAATGTTACAACACGGAGACGACACAGTGTTACAACTCTTCAGGGTCCTCCCTTTATTGTGGGCCAGGGATTGTGGTTATATACATGTTGGTGGGTGGTGATAGGTTGTTCTATATGTAAATAAAGGATTGTAAAAGGTGGGTTATGATTGGTTGTTTTTGTGGACCAATCATGAGGTGCCGGATATGCAAATCTGAGGGATTCTAAGCTCACCAATCGGTGAGTGCTATGGGAAGGGGCCAGTCAGAGCAAGGTTTTGAAGGGAAGGTTTTGAAGGGGAGCCAATCATGGCCTTTGTCATTGTGTAATTGTTTACTCTCTGAGAAACCAAAACCTAAGGGCTTCCTAAGATGGCAATAGTAAGAGACTCATGAAAATAGCCTCGGCAGACTCGCTGGTGTGCAGTCTCCCACACCTAGCAGTGTACCTCCTAGGTGGCAGCCCAGGCAAAAGTGGGCCTAGGAGATTAAAATTTAGCTGAATTCTCTTGTCCTGCATAGGTCCAGGACCAAGAGAGTAACAGGAGTGCTTGGTTGTGTATGCCTTTCTCTGAAGTCCCTCAGTGGTGGCTCTTGTGCAGAGTGGGGACACAGTAGGTCTCTGTAAGTTTGACAAAAATGTCCTCGTTCCTCTTCCACCTGACTCTTCTGAATAGAAGATGTGAATAGAGGGGGACCAGCAGGTGGCATGGTGGTTAAGGCACTGGGCACTCCACATGGCCATCCATGGTTTGAGTCCTGGACCTGGTGGCTTGCTTTCTCTCTCTCTCGCTCTGTGTGTCTTTGTGTCTTTCTCTCTGGTCAAATTAAAATAAATGAATGAATAAATAAAGTTAAATAAATAATTCTAAAAAAAAAGATGTGAGTAGAAAATGATTGGAAAAAAGGTGAAATTTTAGCTACCAGAATAAAACACATGGATTTTGTGAAAAGAGAACAATGACACTGGCACCTAGAGAAGGACATCTCAGATCCTGGAGCATGGAGGAGAGATGTTAATGCTCTCGGTCTTTCCAAACTGCCCATGGAGCTTGCCTCACTAAGCAAATGCTGTGGTCCAACTCTCCCAGACCCTTGCAAGACCCTTAAACTTAACTGGCTGCTGGGTCTGCCACCCTCCTTTGAATGGTCCTGATCATGATTTGATTGCCCTTCCAGGTAACTTCTTGGAGACTAGAAACAACAGGAAGTGGCCTCAGTTCTTGTGTCTCCCACATAAACACTGACACCTCCTGATGTCTTCCCATTCCCATGTCCTTAGCCATGCTCAGTTATCCAAGGGGTAGATGGATACCTTCTGTCTAGTGGCATGGACTAACAGGACAGCTTGGACTAATCGAGGAAAGTCAAAACAAGGACTGCGCTCAATTATTCCTGTTAGCGGAAAGAAAAAAACATCACAGGACCAGCAGTTGGCGTAATGGCTATGTCACTGGATTCCCATGTAGTTGATGACGGTTCGAGTCCCAGACCCAGTGGCTTAAACTCACACTGGGCATGTGTGTATGTGTACCCAAGATCCTGAGAGGAGAATGGAGGAGAAGGAATTGCAGCGTGGCCATACCCCAAGGGGGTGATTCATCAAGTTCTGTCACTCTGTCTTTCTCTGTCTTACTGGCAAGTGCATGCACCCTATAGCAAAAACCTCTCTCCCCACCCCCCAAAAAAAGAAAGAAACATCCTGTTCAGGCTCCTTAGGGAACTCTAAGGCATATGCCTGTGAGGAAGTCACACTGGAGGTATTGTCAATCTCTACCATCAGCTGATTTAGATCTCACTTAAGGAGGCCTCCATGTTTCTTCCTAGAAGTGTCATGTGCACCCCTAAAACTACCTATGTGTAAGTCATATATTAATTTGTCTCTCTCCTGAAAATATGATGGCTTAAAATTTGTCCCTGAATTTAGCTGAAGTGATCGATGACACCACTTGGGTCATTTAGGTAAGCCTCAATTTCCTGATCAATGTGGTTATGGGTGGTAGAATTTCCCCGAATTTCTTCCAAGCAGAGTTCGAGTAATTAATATTTATATCCTGCCATACCTAAACTAATCTTCAGGCCGAACGGAGAAGTCAATATAGACACTTAAGGAGAAAGTCTTCTGGCTTTCTAAGGTAGACCTGATGCTTTATAGATTTGTCCAGCTGGAATCCTGGGGAACATGGCCTCCTCCTGCTGCTGGAGTCCTGTTGACAGTAGCCTTAAGTGTATGTGACAGGGCCAGGTGGTGTAGTGGTTGAGGTGATGGACTCCCACATGGTCAACTGTAGTTTGAGTCCTGGACCTGGAGGCTTGAGAGTCACACCAGGTGCGTGAGTGCCCAAAACCCCAGGAGGAGACTGGAGAAGAAGGAATTGTGACATGGCCATCCCCCTGGGGGATGATTTCTTGCTTTCTCTCTGTCTCTCTCTGTCTTTCCAGCAAGTGCACATGCCCTTTGGCAAAAATCGCTCTCTAAAAAAAAATGTGTATGTGACAAATTGAATAGATTTGGTTCCAACCTCTGTTGATCAAATTAGTATTTGCCAACAGATGGTATACCCATGAGAAAAGTCTCCAAAATCCAAAACAGGGTAGAAATGAGGGGTGGGTATTACTGTAAGACAATCTCCGTAGGTCTCTCAGGTTTCTGCATTTTGCAAGCAAGGTACTGATTGCCTTGTTTTCTGGATTATTTTTCAAAGAAATGTGTACAGTGAACATCCAGGGAAGGTGGAAATAGGTTTCCCTCCAGAGCAGAGGACAGACATGCTTACTGATTTTGGGTTTCCTAAGCGTAGGGTTCTCCCCCCAAATGGAGTTCACTTTATCTGAGTCCATCAGCATCACCACTATGGGATTTGGGGAGGAGGGGAACTGATATAAATATGCCAGTGCTGGCCCAGCAGATGGCTTAGTGGTTATGTCGCTTGACTCTGATGTGACCAATTGCAGTTAGAGTCCTGGACCTCGTAGCTTGAAAACCATGCCAGGTGTGTGTGCATGCATGCCCAAGATCCCAGGAGGAGAATGGAGGAGAAGGAACTGTGGCATAGGGGGTGATTTCTTACTTTTACTCTCATTTTCTCTGCCTCTGTCTCTCTCTCTGGCAAGTGGACATACCCTATGGCAAAAACCTCTAAAAAAATACCAGTGCTCATGTTTGCTCTGCTCTAGCAGAGCAAACAGTCCTCTGTCTGATTCAGGAATCTCATGTCTTCTGCCAGCATACAGGAACCTGCGGTAGACTAATTTGTCAGCTTGCAAGTGGGAAAAATAACAGACCCTTCACAGTCCTTAACAATGGGGAGGTATAGAAGGGCCTCAGAAGTGTTGGTGATAAGGCCTAATCTCAGCAGTCATGGTGGGCAGGCCTGAGTTCCTTCAGATCCTTCCCTTGCAACAGAGTTGATTGTAACTTAATGTGAACCAGTCCAGCCTCTGTCCCTACTGATGACATACAGTCGTGGGACCTCATCTGGGTGATATAGTACATGCCATGACAGCTATCAGTCGTGGGACCTCATCTAGGTGATACAGTGCATGCCATGACAGCTATTCACACACAGCTCAACTTCAGGACCCCCGAGGGTCCTAGCTCATTTGTTAGGGTAGGTTCACATGGCAATGAGAGGTCATGCCCCATTGCTGTGACTCAGAAAAACAACTTACATCACTGTGTTTTCACACTAACAAGCAATGAAAAGGGGTCTTTCCTTCCTTCCTTCCTTCCTTCCTTCCTCCCCCCCTCCTTCTCTTTCTTTCTTTTTTTGGAGAGGTTTTTGCTATAGGGTGTGTGTGCTCACCAGAAAGAGAGACAGAAAGCAAGAAATCACCCCTCCCCTCAGGGGGATGGCCACTCCGCAATGCCTTCTCCTCCATTCTCCTCTCGGGATCTTGGGCACGCACACACATGCGCCTAGCATGAGTTTAAGCCACCAGGTCTGGGACTTGAACCACAGGTGACTACATGGGAGTCCAGTGACATAGCCATTACACCAACTGCTGGTCCCTTCTTTTTCTTGTTTTTCATTGCAGTGCGAACTGACTTCACCTTTCTGTGAAAAGTAGAGGTCTGGATGATACAATAATAAATATAATTATAGTCAACTTTTTTTTTGGGGGGGAGAGGTATTTTTCTTACAGGGTGCAAGCAATCGCCAGAAATACAGAGAGAGACATAGAGACAGAAAGCGAGAAATCTACCCCCAGGGGGAATGGCCACACCGCAATCCCTTCTCCTCCATTCTCCTCTCGGGATCTTGGGCACGCATGCACACGCGCCCAACGTGAGTTTAAGCCACCGGGTCCGCTACTTGAACCACGGTCAGCTACATGGGAGTCCAGCGACATAGCCATTACACCAACTATCATAGTCAACTTTTTAAAAATATTTATTTATTTATTTATTATTTAATTTGACCAGAGAGAGAGAGAGAAAGTGAAAAAGCAAGCCACCAAGTCCAGGACTTGAACCATGGTTGGCCATGTCAGAGTCCAATGCCTTAAGCAGCACACTACCTGCCAGACCCCATAGTCAACTTTTGATGTGCATTTTCTTTGGGTCAGGCATTATACCAAGAGTTATTCATTACTATCTCATTCAATCATCAGAACAATACTGTGAGTTAGGTCTTACCAACGTTTCCAACTTGCAGATGAGAAATCTAAGGATTAGAGTGGTTAAGAAATGTATCTACCCACAGAACCAGCAGGTGGCATAGTGGTTGAAGGTGCTGGATTCCTACCTGGCCAACCACGCTTTGAATCCCAGGCCTGGTGCCTTGCTTTCTCACTTTCTCTCTCTCTCTCTCTCTGTCCCTCTCTGGTCAAATTAAAAATAAATAAGTAGGGACCAGCAGTTGGTGTAATGGCTATGTCGCTGGACTCCCATGTAGTCGAGGGTTGTTCGAATCCTGGACCCAGTGGCTTAAATTCATGCCAGGCATGTGTGCATGCATGCCCAAGATTCCAAGAGAACAGAGGAGAAGGGATTATGGTGTGGCCATCCCCCATGAGAGGTGATTTCTCACTTTCTTTCTCTCCATCTCTCTCTGTCTTTCTGGCAAATGCACGTGCCCTATAGCAAAGAACCTCTCCAAAAATTAATAAATAAACAAAAAGATTTTTTAAAAAGTAAGTAAATAAATATGGGGCCAGCAGGTGACACGGTGGTTGAGGGTGCTGGACTCCCATATGGCTGACCACAGTTCGAGTCTTGGACCGGGCGGCTTGCTTTCTCACTTTCTCTCTCTCTCTCTCTGTCTCTCTCTTTCACTTTGTCCCTCTCTGGTCAAAATAAAATAAATAGACAAATAAATAAGGTTAAATAAAAAATAATTCTTTAAAATAGTAAAATTAATAAATAAGTAAATAAATAAAGTTAAAAAATAATCCTTAAAAAAAGAAAGAAAGAAAGAAAGAAAGAAAGAAAGAAAGAAAGAAAGAAAGAAAGAAAGAAAGGAAGGGAGAAAGGAAGGAAGAAATGTATTTACCTAGTTGGGACATGGCAGGCTAGAACTCCAACCTAGCAGTCAGTACACTTCTAGGAACTGAGTTCTCACCAGTAGACTTTTCCTAAGTTCAAAAGGTGAAGAAGAGCAGCAAAACAGAGGAACCCCTCTTATTTAGCAAACATGAAACATTTCTTTTTTTTTTTTTAAGGTTTTGCCATAGGGCACATGTGCTCACCAGAGAGAGAAAGAAAGAGAAAGAGAGAGGGAAAATAAGAGAGGAAAAAAAAAAACCCCCCCTTGGGGGGGAGGCCAAAGCCATAATCCCTTCTCCTCCATTCTCTTCCTGGGGTTTGGGCATGCAAGCACATGTGCCCGATGTTACTTTCTTAATTTCTTTTCTTTTTTAAAAGATTATATTTAATCACATATATCTTTACAGTGTATAACATTTCTTTTTCCAGCATGATTACCATGCATATCAGTCAAGACAAAGACATCACTATCCACATCATCATCATCAAATAGCTTTTCATTTTTTCAGATTATTATTATTTTTTATTCACATTTTAAAAATAATTAATTAATTAATTAATTAATTTTAATTTGACCAGAGAGAGACAGAGGAAAAGTGAGAAAGCAAGCCACCAGGTCTGGGACTTGAATCATGGTCAGTCACGTGGCAGTGTCCACCACGCCATCTGCTGGCCCCTATTCTCGTGTTTTTTTAAACATTCAATCACTATACATCATTTGGCTTGTAAAGAGAATTTACCTAACATGAAATGCTTCTCAGACCAGTCCAGCTGAGACTACTATACATGTTATCACCAACAGGTAATAAACAATTTCTGTGTCCCACAAATGTCATGCTTCTCTGTTTGTTCTCCTACTTTCCTTCTCTATCCTCTTTCCTTCTCTCCCCCGCCCCCATTCCACACTGTCTTCAGCATCCATAACTACTTTCACTGCCTTTATGCCCTCCCAATATTTCAATCTCCGCCAGAGTGTGGATAGTCAGTAAAAAAAATATGGAACGCTTCACGAATTTATGTGTCACCCTTGCACAGGGGCCGTGCTAATCTTCTCTGTATCGTTCCAATTTTTAGTATATGTGCTGCCAAAGCAAGCACGCCCAGTGTGATTGTCAAGCTTCTGGATCTGGGACTTCAATCGTGGTCAGCCTTGTGGGAGTCTGGCACATTTACCACCATGCCACCTGCTGGCCCCTATTTTTTATTTATTAGATTTTTATTTATTCATGAGAATGTGTGTATATGCATGCACGCAAGAGAAAGGTTTGCAGAGGTGCCCTGCATGGTCTCCTCATGCTACTATTCCCTTTTTCATGTTCTTCAGCTTGGGGGTTCAGGGCACACCCACACCTCCCAGCATGTTTCAGGTGGACCTGGGAGATCACCTGGTCAGTCATGTGACTTCCAGTATTGCAGTTCAGTGTACTACCAAGTGAGCCATCATGCTGGGCCAAGATAGGTCTGCTTCCCCTTTCAACCTCCTCTCTCAGCACACACATCTTGGTTCCCACAGTAAGTGGCACAGCAGAGGGACTCAGTAACGGCCCCTTCCAGTAAAGTGTCTTTGAAGAGAGATACTTCAGGGCAGAAAGCTCTTCTCCAGGCCTTCATAATTTCCATGCCTCATCTTTAGAACTGATGGGTCACCCCCTTCCTGTCCACCCATCCATCCCCATAGCTGGAGCCATTCCTTCCTCAGAGCCTAGAAGCCTCCCAAAGACATTTAGAACCCAGAGGGATGATACATGGAGGTGGCTCAGAGCCTGGCACACAGGCGGCCTTCTCCTCCTCCCCCCAAGCAACTGATCTCCTACCACCCAGCCCATGTGGCTAACAGGCCCAATAATTATGAGGAGGGCTGACAGGCACTGAGGACTTAGTATGTGGTAGGCATCTGCTCAGTACCTCACAAATATCAGTTCATTGATTTCCTGAACTGAGGAAGCAGAGGCACAGAGAAGTTGAATTTTCCCAATTCACACAGCAGGAACATGACGCAGTCAGGATTCTCTAATGCTAGAAAGCAGTCACTGTGTTGGGACCAGCAGTTGGCGTAATGGCTATGTCACTGGACTCCCATGCAGTCAACCGCAGTTCAAGTCCTAGACCCAGTGGCTTAAACTCACGCTAGGTGTGTGTGCATGCATGCCCAAGATCCCGAGAGGAGAAAGGAGAGGGAATTGTGGTGTGTCTATCCTCCCTGGGGGGCGATTTCTCGCTTTCTGTCTTTCTGTCTCTCTCTATCTTCTGGTGAGTGCACGTGCCCTATAGCAAAAACCTCTTAAAAAAAAAAAAAAAGAAAAAAGAAAGAAAGAAAGAAAAAAAGCAGTCACTGTGTTATCCTGCTTCTTGAGACATAACCTCCACCATTCAAGCTACTGCTGCCCTGTTCAGCCAGCCCCTGATGAGGGAGCCCTGAGTTCAAATTCTGACTCTGCCAACGACCAGCTTCAATACCTTCTATGAGCCAGGCCCTGCTCTAGGATCTGGAGGCAAGGTTGTGCTTTCCTGGAAGTAAGGCGAGATGGATAAAAAGCAAGTAAACAAACCCATAAAGAAGAATGTTTCAGGCTTCGACAAGTACTAGGGAGGCAACACACAGTTGATGCGATCCAGGGGGCTGGGGGTATCTAACCGTCTAGAGAAAGACATCCACATGAACCCAACACGAAGGGTCATTAGAAGCCGGTGGAAGAGCATCCCCACGGAGAACAAGCTCAGCCTGAGGCACAGAGGACCGTGCAGGCTCAGGTGAGCACACTGGCCACTGGAGGTTGTTGGAATTGTTTTGTTTGTTTGTTTGTTTGAGAGGTTTTTGCTATAGGGTGCGTGTGCTCGCCAGACAGAGAGAGACAGAAAGACAGAAAGCAAGAAATCACCCTCCAGGGGGGATGGCCACGCTGCAGTCCCTTCTCCTCCATTCTCCTCTTGGGATCTTGGGCACGCACTCACACGCGCCCGGCATGAGTTTTAAGCCACTGGGTCCGGGACACAAACCGCGGTCGACTACGTGGGAGTTCAGTGACATAGCCATTATGCTAACTGCTGGTCCCTTTATTTGTTTGTTTTCAATGCCAGAGAGCCTGAGAGAGAAGGAGAGAATGCACACTCCAACGGGGGCCCTGGTCATACCATACCCCATTTTCCTCCATTTCTTCATCTTGGCAGGGTTCTGGGTTCATGTTTTAGTCTGTTCTTGCATTGCTAACAGAAATACCTGAAGCTGGATGATTTACAAAGGAAACAGAAGTTCATTTATAAAACCTATTATTCCGGTAGCTGGAAGGCCAAAGACATAGGCCTACAACGTGGCCACTGGAAGCACGGAAGTTGGCAGCATGCAGAGGGAGGCTGTGGGTAGTCTCTTTTATGACAATCAGTGCTCTTTAGAACAAACCACCTCTCAGGAGAGCTGGAACTCACTGGATCTCACAAGACATCAGTAACCTGTTCACAATAGTGTTGCCTCCACGATGCAATTACATGATCCAGTCACTGACCACTAGGCATTACCACCTCCCAACATCAAATTCCAAACCATGAAACTCTGGGACATAAGCCACCATCCAAACCATAATAGCACTGGTTATGTTACCACTGGGGTGGGCTCAAACTATGGGATCCAGCCTCCTCCGCATAGCCCTTAGCCACTGTGTTATCCTCCAATGTATTATGGGGATGGCCTGAAATTGGGCTTATTATTATTTTTTAAAGAATTATTTTTTGTTTAATTTTATTCATTGTCATTATTTTATTTATTTATTTATCTACTTGAAGTTGACCAGAGAGAGAAAGAAGGAAAGTGAGAAAGTAAGCTGCCAGGTCCGGGACTTGAACCGTGGTCAGCCATGTGGGAGTCCAGCTGCTTTAACCACCGCACTACCTGCTCATCCTGGGCTTTATTTATTTTTTTAAAGAGATTTTTGCCTTAGGGCATGTGCACTCATGGGCAAGAGATAGAGACAGAGATAGTGAGA
The DNA here is from genome assembly GCF_000334495.1 of Tupaia belangeri chinensis. Classification (NCBI taxonomy): domain Eukaryota; kingdom Metazoa; phylum Chordata; class Mammalia; order Scandentia; family Tupaiidae; genus Tupaia; species Tupaia belangeri. The sequence goes on along the minus strand of NW_006159755.1, from coordinate 2,514,785 downwards.
GGGAAAGTAAGAAATCACCCCTTAGGGGCAATGAACACAACACAATCCCTTCTTCATTCTCGTTCTGGGATCTTGAGCATGCACACACACATACCCAGCATGAGTTCAAGCCATCAGGTCTGAGACTCGAACCATGGTCAGCTATGTGAGAGTCCAGCAACATAACTGCTATGCTATCTCTGGGCCCCTGGAATTGAAGTTTTGTTTTCTTTTTTAAAGAGAGAGATTTACTATAGGGCACGTGTGCTTGCCGGAGAGACAGAGAGAGGCAGAAAGTGAGAAATAACTCCCTGGGGGGGATGATCATGTCACAATTCCTTCTCCTTCATTCTCCTCTTGGGATTTTGGGTATGCATGTACATGTTCCTGGCGTGAATTTCAAAGCCCCGGGTCTGGGACTCAAACCACAGTCGGCCATGTGGGAATCCAGTGATGTAACCATTATGCCATCTACTGGTTCTGGGTTTTAAAAGGTGACTTTGGGGGCCAGCCAGTGGCATGGTGGTTAAGGTGACTTGATCCCACATGACTGACAGCTGTTCAAGTCCCAGACTCAACAGCTTGAAAAACACTGGCAGGGCCAGCAGGTGACATGGCAATTAAGGCTCTGGACACACCCATATGGCCAATCATGGTTCAAGTCCTGGACCTGGTAGCTTGCTTTCTCACTTTCCCTCTCTTTCTCTGGTCAAATTAAAATAAATTAATGGATAAATAAAATTAAATAATTCTTTAAAAACAATACCACACTGGGCATGTGTGTGTGTGTGTGTGTGTGTTGCCCAAAATCCAAAATCCTGAGAGGAGACTGGAGGTGTGTGCCCAAAATCCTGAGAGGAGACTGGAGATTGGCCATCCTCCCTAGGGGGTGATTTCTCACCTCCCCCCACCTCTCTCTCTTCCCAGAGAGCACACACACTCCAAAAAAGTGACTGGGTGCCAAGATGGTGGTGCAGAAGTAAAACCTCGATGCTCTGTGAGGCTGACTCAGATGGGCAGGTTCTTGGTTTGTATCTAGAGACCTCCCTGAGTACACTGGGCAAGCACACGCCCATGATCTCGGGTTGGTTAAGGCTGGGGGTGGATCGGAGCATGAGGATCCCATTGGGGTGTTATCTCAATGCTCTCTGTTTGGTTCTCTCACTCACGGAAGAAATAAATACATAAACTGTAACCAAGAGATTATGTAGCAGTTCCATCGCTGGACTCCCACATGGCCAATCGCAGTTCAAGTCCCAGACTCGGTGACTTCAAACTCATGCCAGACGTGTGTGTGGCCAAGATTCTGAGAGGGGAATGGAGGAAAAAGGATTGTGGCATGGCCGACCCCCCCTAGAGAGTGATTTCTTGCTTTCTGTCTCTCTGGTGAGTACACATGCCCTATACCAAAAATCTTTCTAAAAAAAAGTAAATGAATAAACTTAAAAAAAAAAAAAAGGAAAAGGAAAAGAAAAGGCAGCCTTGATACCAGGTGTGTGGGAGGACCAGAAAAGTCAGAGTATTAGTGGAAAGACCTATTAGCAGCAGGCATGGCCTGCAGTCACCTTGAAGAGCATGGTCTCCTTTGACTTACGGGAAATGTGCATCTTGGAGGCATAAAAGCCCAGAGTCTAGGAAGATAAAGTGCCATGTGTGGCAATGAGGTGGGCAGGCCAAGGGTGCCTCATGTCTTGGACTGGCTCAGTTTGCCCTGCAGCCCACTCTGCATCTCTGACCTCCCTGCTACACCCCAAGAGGCTAACCTCCCCATACCTCCCAGGCTGCTCTGTCTATGGGCTTCCTTTTGGGCTCAGCCCATAGAGACCTGAGGGCAGAAGCCTGGGGTAAATGTCCCCCCAGCTCCTCCCTGTAGGCTACCAGGTCCCTCCAACTCCAGGGCTCTCCCAAGCATGCTCTTGGGGTACTGGCTCCCTCTCTTAGTCCCTTTGGGGTGTTAAGGGCTTCCCCTTGTTGCTAGCCTGGAGTGGTTTCCTGAGCCCTCCATAGACAGTTCCTCCATTCTCCCTCCCCGCCCCATTCACCCACTTGGGGAGGAGCGCTGTTCTCTGCTGAGACCCTGAGAACGTGAGGAGTTTGATGGTACAGTAGGCAGCATTTGTCACACTAAGCGCTTGCACTGCTCCCTGTTACTGAGTCCCTCACAGTTCTCATGAAGGGCTGTCATCCCTGTCCTACTCTGCAGACACTGTTGGTCACACCCTCTTCCCTAAACACTCAGTTCTCTGTACTCTTTCTGCATCGTCTCCTGGTGTTCCCCCTCTGTTCCCTCTGGCTGCTCCTTCTGGGCCTTTCTGCTGACTCCATCTCCTCTCCCTGGGGATGGTAACCTCCCTGCCTCATGCTGGGCTCTCTTCTCTCGGGATGGCCCATCTTTTCCCAGCCATAAGGCCCACTGTAGGCTGAGGATCTGAGCCCATGACAGCAGATCAGAAGTTCTGTCTTCAGGTGTCTCCACTGGGATGACTCATGAGCATCTCAAACTCAGCTGTACACCCTCCCCCAGCTTTCCCTCTCCTCTTCCTCACCGGCCGGGAGCTCAGGCCAGAAACCTTGGAATCATTCATGCTACCTGCCTCTCCAGTAACCTCCCCTTCACTCTGGGTCCAAGTGATATCAGCTCTCCTGGCACGAGGACAGCCTGAACCGCCCCCTGCCCTAACACAGTACTATCACAATGAAACAAAACCCAAACTCCTCACCCTGGCCAGCTACTCTTCACTCTCC
>NW_006159755.1:2510133-2512030 GCF_000334495.1 Tupaia belangeri chinensis | reverse complement strand
CTCTTTCCCCCTCCCCACCCTGTTGTCCCACTGGCCTTCTCTTGATTCCTGGAAGAACCTAATCTCTTTCCCATCCCCTAACCCTGCGCCTCCTTTGTAAACAATCTTTTCGTCACAGCGTCTTCCCGTACATGCTTCTCTGTCTCAGATGCTCTTCTGTTAACTTCCAGTGGACGAGTCCCGTTGCAGAAGGGCTTTCTGGACCCCCGGGTCCTACTAGTGCTTCCAGTTCCCTGCTCTCTTCTGTCCCAGCACCAGCCTCTGCTGTGGTCACAGTACGCGGGACCGATTTGCCATGTGTCCATCTCCTCCTGCACAGAAGCTCCACTTGTAGGCAAGAGCTTGGCAGGTAGTAGGTTCTCGGCTCTTTGAATGACTACCTCCTCTTATTGCAGGCAAGAAAACTGAGGCTTAGAGAGGTTAAGACTCCAGCCCTGGACTGTTCATGCTGCATTCCAAGGGGAGCCACAGCCTGCTCTAGGCATATGAATGTGAGGGAAAATGTGCATATGAAATGCCCAGCCTGGCGTGGCTGTTGGTAAGCACTCAGCATTATTCCTTGACTGCATGTGACTGGAGACCCAAGGGAGGGTGGGACTGGCCCTTTTCCCATCTCCTGGATTCCAGTAACAGAGATGCCCTAGCAACGTGGGGGCTGCCCCCTTCCAGCCCGGCAACCCCAGGCTGTACTGAACAGGATCTGAGCTCACTGAACAATTCAAGCAGAGGCTCAATATAGGGTCTCCCCCAGCTCCCCCAAGGCAGCCCGAATACTGGGCCCAGCTAGTTGCACGGTGGTAAAACGCGATGCTCTGGGAGACAGACCCACATGGGAGGGTTGCCACCGACGGGCTGGACCTTCCTGAGTGTGCCCATGATCTGGGCTGGCTGAGAGGTGAACTGCAGCGTGGGGATCCTGCCAGAGCTGTTGTATCTCTGTTTTTTCTCCAGTCTGTTTCTCTCACTCATGCAATAAATAAATTTAAAAAAAATGCTACCCAATAAACCATCCTCAAAGTAAAAAACGGAGTTTCTTGGACAGGTGTGTCTGAAGGTAAGTCCTGAAGCCTCCTCTTTCCCAAACAGATTGCCACCCCTGGTGCCCTCTGCGAGTTGGGTCTGGTACCACGCTCACTAGCTGGTGTCCTGGCTCTGGTCAGCCTCACCCCATGCTGAGACCTATGAGTCAGAGATGGACTCCTGGGGTCCCCTAGTAGGTCCCTCTGTATGCCTTGGCCCCCTCCCCCCAAGAAACCACAGTCTTCCTTGCAGGTTAATGGACAGGCCTGGCTCCTCTCCAGCCTTGCTTGACCAAATTCTCGACCCCTCTCCAGCCTCTGCCAACTCCTACCCTGGGGCCCTGCTGTGCCCCTCCCCAGCCCCTGGGCTCTCAAGCAACACCCCCCTCCTCCGGCTGTTAGCCTGGGAAGGGGGCCAGGCCCTGAGCTCAGACCTTGGCGATTCCAGAGTGTCTGAGGCCCAGAGCCAGCCCCGCCAGCCTGGCCAGACAAGGGGAAAGGGGGAGGTGGCAGGGTGGGCACCAGGAAGCCATTTAGAGGGGACTGGCAGGGAAACTGGGTTTCTAGCTTTCTTCTTTGTGCTCTTCAGGACTTCGAGGGCTTTCTCATGGGACATCACTGAGTCCTGGCCAAAAGGTGTCCCCTCTTCTGCTCAGGGTAGTGGACCAGCACTAAGAAGTAATTTGGAGACTGCATGTCTCTCCCCCCACCCCACCACATACACACATACGCGAAGGAAGCCAGGAAAGAGCTGAGGGGTCTGGGTTCCAACCCCATCCTGCTACCACCGTCCGTATGATCCCGGGTAAGGTCCATCTTCCTCCCCTAGCCTCGGTTTCCCGCTTTCACAGGGCGGGGCGGGAAGGTCTACACAGGCT
>NW_006159755.1:2509480-2510036 GCF_000334495.1 Tupaia belangeri chinensis | reverse complement strand
GGGGGGGGCTATCTGAGTGGGGGCCCCCCCCGCCAGCCTCCACCCGCCCGCACACCCTCGCTTCTCCAGGCGGCAGCGACGACGCTTTAAACAGAAACAAACTGTCTCCCTCTCCCTGGCCCGGGGCCAGAGTCCCAGCCCCCCTCGCCGCCGCCGCGCCGCGCTCCAGCCAGGGAAAACAACTGCTCACTTCTGCCTGCGTCCTCCCCGCGCGCCCCCAGCTCCCGGCCGCCGCGGGAGAGGAGCCCGGCCAGGGGGTGGCGCGGAGCGGGCTGGCCGCCGGCCTTCCTCTCCCCCTCGCTCCTCCTCTCCGCCGCAACTTGCTCCGGCCTCCTCGCTCCTGCCCAAGTTCGGGGCCTTGGCTGGGCTTCTTCCCGGGGCTGGGAAGTTACTGGGCTCCCGCAGTCCAGACTCCATCTCCTCGCCTCTCTGGGCCCGCGTCTCTCCTGCTGTCCCCTCCTTGCCCGCTTCCTCGGCTCCTCTCCCGGCTGCCCTCTTCACCCCTCGCCCGGGGCTCCAGGCTTTTTCTCCCCACCGGCGCCGGCCCCGAGCCCCC
>NW_006159755.1:2500396-2509408 GCF_000334495.1 Tupaia belangeri chinensis | reverse complement strand
CGGGGCGCTGGCCCGCGAGCGCTTCAAGGTGGTCTTTGCGCCGGTGATCTGCAAGCGGACCTGTCTCAAGGGCCAGTGTCGGGACAGTTGTCAGCAGGGCTCCAACATGACGCTCATCGGAGAGAACGGCCACAGCACCGACACGCTCACGGGCTCCGGCTTCCGCGTGGGTGAGGGCCAAGGGCAGGGGCTGGGGGGAGCAGGGAGAGACAGGCACCAGCACAGGGCAGGAACCGTAGTGGAGTCTTAAGCATGTGCGGCTGGGAGGACAGACAGCATTGATCTGGGGGCCTAGGACCGCAAGGTCATCAGGGGGCTTGGAGGGTTGGCTTTCTGGGGGCCAGAATTTGGGGACTCCATGGAGGCCTGGACTTTAAAGCTTCGGGTTTAGCAGAGGTTGGAGCTAAGCTTAATTTCAGTTGCTTCTGAGGTGATGTGTTCTGAAAACGGAGCAAATGAGGGTTTTGAAGGATGTGAGTGAGGGGCAGGAATTCTCAGAGAAGAGTTAAATATTTCCCCAAGAAACAAACTTGCTGGAAGAAACAGGAAAAGCCTTCTTAAAACGTCTAAGGTAGGGCCCGCCAGAGGTAGACACCTGCTTTCTCCGGGAGGAGGAGTTAAGGTCAGGGCCTGGAATGAGGGTTCTAAGTGTGTGTGGGGGGTATCGAGGCCTAATAAGTATTGATAGAGTGCAGGACTGGTTGGGTCCTAAGTCTCTCCTTTTCTGTGTCTCCCCTAAGCTCTCAACTGCTCTGCCTCAAAGGCCCTCAGAGTCTATCCCTGCCCCTGCTCCAAGCCCTTATGACCTCCCAATTCAACCTGGAGCCTGCCCCCTCCCCAGCATCTCTCTTCAGAGTGCCAGGCCTGGGGATCAGCCCCAGGGCCCTATGGGCCAGGCTGGGGGAGGTGTCCCAGCAGTAATTACCCTCCTGGACAGGGTAATTAGGCTGAGCCCAGGATGGCACCAGCAAAACAGCCCCTTTTACACATTCCTATATCCACACACGACTCACAGACCTGAGGAACCCACTCACATGGTTCCAGGTCTTCTCGAGATGGTGTGCGTGCATGCATGTGCACATGTGCGTGCGTGCATGTGTACGTGTGTGTGCATGGCCTCTGTGTGGGGGGGGCATGCATAGACTTTGCAGAGGCGGACATGATTAAGTGCATGTCTCAGAGTTGTTGTCTTGGGTGTGTGTCACCAGTCACTGTTTGGGAGTGTATGGGGGTATTTACGTGAGCATGTGTTGGTGTCAGAATGAGTCTGTGCGTGTGTTTGTGTGTGTGAGATGACTGCATGTGAGTCTGTGTGTGCCCAGCCTCCCAGGCCCCCTGGCCAGCTTACCCAGGCTGCTGTCTCCATCCATGCTGCCCACATCCCCCAGGCTCAGCGCCCAGGCCACAGTGGGCGGGTGTCACTGGGAGGTCACTCTCACCGCTATGGGTGACTCACTGGGAGGCAGGAAGGAGAGGATCCTGCCTCCCCCAGCCCAGGACACACCCCTTCTGTCCTGTGAGGCCTGGCCCCATGAGGCCTGGCAGAATGAGCTGAGCTGGACTGGGCTGCTTCCATCTCTTTCATCTTGACCTTCATGGCCATAGATGAGGCCTCTTGGGGACCTCATTGATAGAGTGTAGGCCGGGCCTGGGTGGGGGGTCTGGTTGGGGTGTCTAAGGATGCATCACCCCAACCTTTCTACCCTGGGAAGTGAAGGCAGCCATGGGGCAGGCAGGAGAGGGGGTGGGTCTGGCACGTGAGCTCCTGGCCCCAAGACTGGATGCGCACGTTGGATGTATGTGACAGAGAAACAGACAGAGGTCCTATCCTCTCTCAGCAGTCACTTCATTCATTCCTCCTTCTTCTGGGACCCAGAACTAAGGCCAAGCTGGCCCTGCCCTTCAAAGTACCTTTTATAGTGGGAAAAACAGACATGAATATAACCAAGCGTGCCAGGCAGAGCTGGAGCAGAGGCCGATAATTTAGCAGAGGGAACAGGGAAGGTGAGATACGAGGAGAGGCTTCCTTCTGGGAGGAGCTGTGTCTCGGCTGTATAGAGGCAGGGGAACAGGGCTCTGAGGTGGAGGGAATGTCATGAGCTAAACCAGAGGCAGAAGGCTCACAGGAGGGAGCTGAGTCCTGGGGTGTGGGGTGCACATGGAGAGCAGGGGAATGGCCTGAAAGAGGGTCTGAGCTGCGGAGGGCCTTGGCTGTCCAGGCTCAGAGGCATTGGCCAGCAGGGGCATGACCAGCCCGAGCTTTGCCTCAGGCAAGCCTCTCTCGGAAAGCTGGGAGAGTCAGGAGGCCAGCAAGGGTCTGGGCAACAAGGCCCAGCCAGGGGAGGGGTAGAGGCCGTGGGGAGGAGGGGCAGTGGATTCATGGGACATCATGAAGGCTGTCACTGGGTGGGGCCGGAGTGAGAGGGATGGGGCCTCAAGGCTCAGTTCTGGATGAGTGGGCAGGCTGGGGTTTCCCAGTGGTGATCCCAGGTCAAGAGGAGATGGGGCGGCAGAGGCTGAGTTCTGACAGTGCCCTGTGGGGGGAGGTGCCCACGAGAGGTCCAGAGTGGTTGGGGGCTGTGGCTGTCTCTAGACGTGTGGACGTGATTGGCAGTGGCGAGGTGCGGACCTTGGGATGGGAAGGCACAGGGAGGGAGAGAGGGGGAGAGTGAAGATATGGCTGAGGCCCGAATGAGGGGGAGAGTTTAGTGGAGAAGAGGAGGCTCCAGGGAGAGATCAGATACCCAGAAAAGGCCGAAGCAGAAAGCCAGAGGAGGGAGAGGCTGTTCCATCACGATCATCGTCATTTGTTACAGCTTATTTATTAGGCACCCTGCGTGTAGCAGGCACCACGCCAAGTGTCCGTGCAGGCATCAGCTCATTGCATGGATGCAGCATCCTTACAGATGGGGACACTGAGGCACAGGCGGGGGAAGTCGGTTGCTCACTGCACGTGGCCTGCCCAGGATTGAAGTCGAGATGCACGACTCAGAACTCAACATGAGAATGAGGATGTTGGGGGACCTGGAGAGGCGGAGAGGACATTTTCCACGTGGGATGTGTTAGGAAAACCAGCTTCCCAGGGAGGACAGAGCTAGTGGGTGGCAAGGAAGCAGGGAGGAGACAGGATGTGGGTGAGGGACTGGCTCTGGGGGCTGAGGGCGGGGTCGCCAGGCCCTGATCCATCTCCCCTCCACAGTGGTGTGCCCTCTGCCCTGCATGAACGGCGGCCAGTGCTCCTCCCGAAACCAGTGCCTGTGTCCCCCGGACTTCACGGGGCGCTTCTGCCAGGTGCCTGCTGGAGGAGCCGCTGGAGGCGCCGGAGGCTCAGGCCCAGGGCTAGGTCGGGCCAGCGCCCTGTCCACAGGCGCACTGCCGCCACTGGCTCCAGAGGGCGAGTCTGTGGCCAGCAAGCACGCCATCTATGCTGTCCAGGTGATCGCCGACCCTCCCGGGCCCGGGGAGGGCCCCCCAGCCCAGCATGCGGCTTTCCTGGTGCCCCTGGGGCCAGGACAGATCTCAGCGGAAGGTAACAAGCGATGGGCAAACCTGGGAAGCCCGATGGGTGGGCCCTAGGGTGGCTGCACGGAACAGAGGCCAGCCTTGGAGGAGCTCAGTTGGCGACTCGCAGTGCGGGCAACCCTGAGGCCACCGCGCCCCGCCCCCAGTGCAGGCCCCGCCCCCCGTGGTGAACGTGCGGGTCCACCACCCGCCAGAGGCTTCAGTCCAGGTGCACCGCATCGAAGGGCCTAATGCCGAGGGCCCAGCCCCCTCCCAGCACCTTCTGCCGCACCCCAAACCTCCCCACCCCCCACCACCTACCCAGAAGCCCCTGGGCCGCTGCTTCCAGGACACGCTGCCCAAGCAGCCTGTGAGTGAATCCATATTCTGGAGGGTACCCACCCTTGGGTCTTTCAGGGTTGCCCTATCACAACTCCGGATGGCTTAAAAACTGGGGATGTGCAGGCTGGGGGACGAGAGAGGGAAGGGAGAGGAGGGGGTGGAGAGGAAAGGGGGGGGAGTGAGTGGGATGACTACTCTGTAACCCCTCTTCTCCCCTCAGTGTGGCAGCAACCCCCTCCCTGGCCTCACCAAGCAGGAAGACTGCTGCGGGAGTATTGGTGCTGCCTGGGGCCAGAGCAAGTGCCACAAGTGTCCCCAGCTGCAGTGTGAGTGCCTGGGCTCGGGGTGTCCCCCACAAGTGGGCCCACACCAGCCCTGGGGGTCCCCAACCCAGTACCCACCAGATTCCTCTGTACATCCTGCTCAGCCCCTCCCTCTCCTTCCCTCTTGACAGGCTCCTAGTGTGTCGTGTCCCCCGTGTCCCCATGCTCTCCTCTCTCTGCAGACACAGGGGTGCAGAAGCCAGGGCCCGTACGTGGGGAGGTGGGAGCCGACTGCCCTCAGGGCTACAAGAGGCTCAACAGTACCCACTGCCAAGGTATGGCCAGCCAGGGGACTGTGGGCGGGAGGATCACTGGAGGAGGTCCCAAAGTGGACGAGGGGGCCGGTGGGGTTGGGCCAGGACCCCGAGAGTTTCGAGCAGCTTGCTATCACCCTGTGGCCCCATGCTAGAGGGACCAAACCTCTACTTATCGTAGACATCAACGAGTGCGCGATGCCAGGCATGTGTCGTCATGGAGACTGCCTCAACAACCCTGGCTCCTATCGCTGTGTCTGCCCACCTGGCCATAGCTTGGGCCCCTCCCGTACACAGTGCATTGGTGAGGCTGGGGTGTGCTTGTTCCCGGGAGGTCACAAGGCATGGGTGGAAGGGGTATGACTCCAAGCAGCAAGGATCAGAGGTCACAAGAGATCAAAATGGGGTCAAGGTTTGACTGAAGGAGGAACTAGACCCAGAGCAGGGCAGAATAGGGATTAGGGAGGTCAGAGGTCACATGAGATTGGGATTAGAGGTCATGTGTCAGTAATTACATGAAGCCAGGGTCAATAGGGCTTGATGGGTAGGAGGGTTGAAGCTCAGAGCAGCTAGAATCAGGGGTTAGCAGTCACATAGGTTTCAGGGGTCACATGAGACCAGGGTCCTGTGAGGTCAGAAGCCACATGCGCATCAAGGGTTTTCTGGGCCAGAGACAAAGCCTGGGGCAGGTGGGAAGAGGGAGGCCCAGATGCCCACTTCCCAACTGCTCCCGCAGCAGACAAGCCGGAAGAGAAAAGCCTGTGTTTTCGCCTGGTGAGCCCCGAGCACCAGTGCCAGCACCCCCTGACCACACGCCTCACCCGCCAGCTCTGCTGCTGCAGTGTCGGCAAGGCCTGGGGTGCCCGGTGTCAGCGCTGCCCGGCAGATGGCACAGGTGAGGCAGGGACCTGGAAACCTGGGGTGCTATCTGTCCGGAAAGCAGCTGGGGCTATCTGTCCAGGAAACGCTCACGTCCGTGTCCACTGTCTTGACTATAGCTGCCTTCAAGGAAATCTGCCCAGCTGGGAAGGGGTACCACATCCTCACTTCCCACCAGACACTCACCATTCAGGGCGAAAGTGATTTTTCTCTTTTCCTGCACCCTGATGGGCCACCCAAGCCCCAGCAGCTCCCTGAGAGCCCCAGCCGGGCGCCACCAGCTGAAGACACAGGGGAAGAGAGAGGTCTGATTTGATTCCTTCTGTTCCCTGACCCATGCTGGACCCCTAGGTCTGATCCCTGGACTCCTGATCTACAGATCTGACCTTACAGTCTAACCACCCAACTCCTAATCCCTGACCCAGCCAGACATGACCCTCTGATCCCCAGGCTTGACCCTCTGACCTAGAAGTTTGACCTTGAGCTATAAATTCCTAAACGTTAATCTGTAACCCAAAGACCTTGCTTCCCAGACCTGGTTCCCTGACCACTGTACAAACATCCTGATCAGGATCCAACCCCTCCCTAATCCACAGATGCGATTGTTGATCTCTTAGGGACCCTAATTCCCAGATGCCGATCCCAGACCTAACTCCCTTCCCCATCCCAACACTTAACGGACCCATCTTCTTCCCTTTTAGGGGTGACTACGGACTCAGTGAGTATGAGAGCCCACATGGGAGAGGCGGGGAGGCAGGGGAAACACACGGGGAGGGGTGGAGTGCTCATGCTGCTGTCATCCGCAGCCAGTGAGCGAGGAGCAGTCAGTGCAGCAGAGTCACCCAACTGCCACCACTCCTCCTGCCCGGCCTTACCCCGGTGAGCTGGGCACTGCGAGGCGAGGGCTAGTCCTCAGAGGCTAAGTCACTGGGCAGGGGGCGGGGTAGTTCACAGCTTCGGTACTGCGGGAGGTGAAACTGGGTGAGAGTGCCCAGCTGACGGCTCACGGGCCCTCCTCCTTGCCTTCTGATGGGTGTGCGCTGCTGCCTGCAGAGCTGATCTCTCGCCCCTCACCGCCTACTGTGCACCGATTCCTGCCTGACCTGCCCCCTTCTCGCAGTGCTGTAGAGATCGCCCCCACTCAGGTCACAGGTAAGATCTGCCAGCAGGACCATGCCCCACACAGGCCTCGCCACCAGTGGTCTTTCTCCTTCCTTTCCAGGCTCGTCATTCCTTAGTCCTAACAGGCTAACACTCTGGGAAGCCCCACTGTGAGCACAGATCCCACCCTGCCCTCAAATGACCCAGGTAGTACAGTGGTTAGCACATCCTGATGCCTGAGCATTCACTCATTTATCAAATCTTTATTTGACATGTGCCAGGCATTGTGGGGGTGCTGCAGATACTGCAGTGAACAAAAGTAGACAAGAATATCCTGACTTTGCAGAGTAAATAGACAACAAACATAGCAATAAGTAAAAATCTAATAATGTCTACGGGATCAGTAGTTGGCATAATAGCTATGTCGCTGGACTCCCATGTAGTTGACCACGGTTCGAGTCTGGGCCCAGTGGCTTAAACTCACGCCTGGCACGTGTGTGTGTGTCCAAGATCTGGTGAGGGGAATGGAGGAGAAGGGATTTCAGTGTGGCCATCCCCCCTGGGGGGGGGATTTTCACTTTCTGTCTCTTTGTTTCTCTCTGTCTTTCTGGTGAGCACACACACCCTATAGCAAAAACCTCTCCAAAAAAAAAAAAAAAAAAATCTAGGATGTCTCATAAATGCTATGAAAAAAATAAGAGAAGAAAAATGTCTGGGGGTTGTGATAATGTACGGGGCCTGCAGTGAGAGAAGGGTTTCTGAGCAGAGATTTTTTTTAAAGTTTTATTTGTTACTATTATTTTTAATTTGATCAGAGAAAGATAAAGAAAGAGAAAGAGAAAGTGAGAAAGCAAGTCACCAGGTCCGGGACTCAAACCACGATCAGCCATGTGGGAGTCCGGCACCTTAACCACCATGGCCCCTGCTAGCCCTCTGAGCACGGTTTTAAAGACTGTCAGAAATTGAAGAGTGGCAAAGCAGAGGAGAGATGGGCATGCAGGATGAGGAAAAGGACATTCCAGGGGAAATTGAGTTTGGGCAAACACGTGGAAGTGTGGGGGACACTGGTGGGGAGCGGAGAAGCCACACACAGATGAGATCAGTGTTTCTAAGCTGGGGGAAGCCAGGGACACCCAGCCTTGTCAAGAGACTTGGATTTGACGGGAAGTGTCTGCATGGGTTTGGGCATCATAATAATTGCTAGCACCAGCTGAGCAATCTGTGCCAGGCACCATCTAAAGAACTTCGTTACAAACTATCATTTAACCTTCTCATTCTCTCCGAAGTAGGCATTGTTAGCCTCATCTTCCAGATGAGGACACTGAGGCTCAGAGGCTCAGTATCTTCCCCCAGGTCACACAGAGCCAGACTCAAACCCACATCTGTGTGGGCTCCAAAACCACAAGAGAGTTGTCATCCCGACTGAAATCCTGAGCCTAGATGAGCTCCGGGCATGAGGGCCCAGGGGAAAGGTGACTGCCCTGGTCTGTGGAAATATAGAGAGTGAGGCACCTGGGACGCGTCTCACGGGAAGAGGTGTTAAGGAAGCCAAGGGAAGGGTCCTGGAGGCAATGAGAACAGCCTGCAGAAGGCCCCTGGCTGTGCGGGATTCGGACAGAGTAGAGTTCAGCATCGTGGCCCAGGTTGCATGGTCAGGGGCGAGGAGAGCTGGGCTTGGTGACAAAGCGGAAGGGGGTTCCTGCATCTGCACACCTGGGTACTGTCGTGGCACAAGTTAAGACCCCCAGGAAACCAGCTCTTGCCTGCCTTGGGAGGGTGAGGTAAATAGCCATCCTGGAATGGGGGCCCAGGTTCCTGGAGCAACGGGAAGAAGATATCGGTGTGACAGACTACAGGGGTTAAGGCGGTTAAGGTGTTGAGGTGACTGGGGAGAATGGAGTTTCAGAGATCCTTGGGAGGGGTGTTGGAATGACTGAAGGCCTGGAGGGAATGTGGTATGAGGTGAATGGAGTCAGGATCTCAGAGTGGAGATGAAGGATCAAGGGTCCTGGGGTTGGGATGATAGGAATGTCAGGAACCTGGGGTTTTGGTTTGAGAATACCTGAAATCATGATATTGGGGTTATCTGGGATGGAAGCATAAGAAATCCTAGGGTTGTGGTTTGGGAGTGCAGGATCCTTGAGGTTGGGTGTGAATGGGCTCAGATACCTGGAGCAATAGGGCTGGGTTGTCTGGATCATTTTGGGGTATGGCAGAAGGTGAGCGTTCCCCGCTCTGCCTCCTGACCCACGCGTGACCGCAGAGACGGATGAGTGTCGACTGAACCAGAACATCTGTGGCCACGGAGAGTGCGTCCCTGGCCCCTCGGACTACTCCTGCCACTGCAACCCAGGCTACCGGTCGCATCCGCAGCACCGCTACTGCGTGGGTGAGCGCCTGGCGGGAGCGCGAGTGGGTGGCCCAGGGGACTGGCCTGCTCGCGACATCCCTTTGACGTCTCTTGGCCCGCTCCTCCTTCCCAGACGTGAACGAATGCGAGACCGAACCATGCGGCCCAGGGAGGGGTATCTGCATGAACACCGGCGGATCCTACAACTGCCACTGCAACCGCGGCTACCGCCTGCATGTGGGCGCTGGGGGGGGGTCACGGC